>NC_134119.1:39701590-40004621 GCF_040939455.1 Microcebus murinus | reverse complement strand
GCTTTTCCTGACGTTTGGAATCTCATATTAAGGAAAAAACACCCAATGTGGCTGCCTGGCGGTGGCGCAGGGGCAGTGGCGCGGGCAGGCAGGGGTGGTGGCTGCCGGGAGCCGGAGGAGCCGAGAGTGGCGCTTATCTCCGAATCTTTCTCAAGACCAAGCCCAGCCGCTCCCCATGGCCAGATCTCTAGGCCCTCCCTCCTCTCCGTCATTAGCCAGTCATCCCGGGGCCTGTCACAGAGTCATAAAGCGTGGCTACAGTTGTAAATGACTGTCCAGGCGGTGGGTGCAGGTGGCGGGTGGGGGGACCGGGTAGGGGAGGGCCGAGGCTCACCTTCCTTCTTCATGCCAGCCCGGAAGCACTTCTTGAGCCTGCAGTAGCGGCACTGGTTCCTCTTGTCCTTGTCCACCACGCACTGCCGGCTAAATCTGGGGAGGGCTTTGGATGGTTGGATGGGGAAGAAACAACTTCCCTCTCTTAGGACAGAACTGGGGCCCCCGGCCCTCAGGGAGACTCCCCAATCTCTGTGCTCTATCCCTTCATCCCCCGAGTTCTCCTGCCAATCGATCAGGAGCTGGAGAGGTCCTGTGGACTCCCCAGGTGTCCAATCCTGTCCTGCTAAACATGGGGAAACTGAGGCTCAGAGAGGCAATTTGTGGCCCTGGGTCACTCAGCTGGTTGGAGGGAGAGCGGAGTTGGGGACCGTAGCCCCTTGAGTGCCAGAGCAGGACGTGGAGGCAGCGGCACACAGTGCTTATGGGTGGGGCCCTGAGTGTCCACCTGGGTCCTGCCACGGAGTGACCTTGGGCAAATGCCCAGCCCTCCAAGCCACAGCTTCCTCATCTATAAAATGGGAGTAACAAGAGTGACCATCCCAGAGGAGTGTTGGCAGGTGAGATGAGGTCACGCACCGATGGGGCACGGCCTCTGCACGTGGCCATCGCTCACGACTGACAGCTGCTATGATCTCATTGCTCCTGCCCGGAATGGGATTGGAAAAGGGCTGCGCGCGGCCTTGGGAAGCCCATATGTAGGTGGAAAGGCCTGCGGCCAATCCCCTAGTTGTCCCAGAAAAAGCACCAGGTTGGAGGATGGGCCCATCCTTTCAGGCTTCGGGGGAGGCGTGGTCCTAAGCCTCACGGATCCTCATTTGCTAAATGGGAAAAATAGCAACAGGCTCACGGGACGGTAAAACACATGCAGAGACGTAGGATGGCGCCTGGCACATGGCAGGTGCTCCTTAAAGGGCAGCCCACAGCTTTATGATCAGCAAATGCGGCTCCTAGAATGGATGCTCCCCCCAGATCCACAAAGCCTGAGAAAGCAGAAGAGCCTCGAAGCCCCTGACGGGCAGGTGCCTCAGGGACTCACTCAGGGAGAAGACAGACTCTGGGCATGTGAGCCCGAGTGCACCCATTTCCCAGCTGTGGAAGCCAAGGCCCCTCCCGGGGTCCCCTCACCTGCAGGAGTACATGTGGTTCTTCCTCACGCTCCTCCGGAAGAAGCCCTTGCAGCCGTCACAGCTCGAGGCACCGTAGTGTTTGCCGGTGGCCCGGTCCCCGCAGATGGCGCACAGGGCGCTGACCCCCAGGCTGTTGGGCGCGTTGAGGTTGGCGCCTTCCGACGGGGACGTGTCTGCGGGAAGAGAAGGCAGTGAGGTCGCAGGTGGGGCAGAGAGTCAGACAGGAGTCAGAGAGGAGGCTTGTGGGGGATCCTTCCAGGGCTTTCGCCCCAGCCAGGCCCTCAGTGGCCTTGGGCAGGTCACTTGGCCTTTTGGAACTTCATCTGGAAACTGGGGATGGCGTGACACTGTCTGCAAGGCGTGGTTTGGGGGGGTCTGCTCGCCCCTGGGGTGGAGGCTACTGGCACCAGCTTTCTCGGGCCAGGAGTGAAGACCTGGCCACCACCTGAGGGGACTGTGACCCCTGTAGCCTCCTCGCTGAGCAGAGGGGGCTGTGGAAGGGACAGATATTCCCCTGGCTTCTCCCGAGAGCCAGGTCCTGTCCCTCGTTTTTCACCGGGTGTCCAGGGCTGAGTGGATCTCAGCTTGGAGCCCGGGGGCCCTGCAGACTCTCTGGGGGACAGGGAGGACATGCGCCAAGAGCAGACAGTCACTCGCCCTCGTAAGAAGGTCACGGCAAGGGTCACGGCAGCCTTGAACACCTCCTGGCCCAGAGGCAGGAGCTGCTGCATCATCATAAACGTGGGGACGGGGATCCTAGGTGGGTGGCAAAGGAGGCCTTGGGCCGGGCCCTAGTGGCGATGTGGCCACTAACTCTCCTGCGACTGTGGGTA
The DNA here is from genome assembly GCF_040939455.1 of Microcebus murinus. NCBI lineage: Eukaryota > Metazoa > Chordata > Mammalia > Primates > Cheirogaleidae > Microcebus > Microcebus murinus. The sequence continues at coordinate 40,002,325 of NC_134119.1, read as the reverse complement.
AGTTCCTTTCCCTTGCTTCAATTGCCCCTGGGCCTCAGTTTCCCCGGCTGTAAAAGGAGCAGCAATTCAATTTGACTGGTCTGTTTTTTTTTCAAATTTTAAAAAAGTATCAGCGGCGGAACCCCCTTTCTTGTAAGCAAATCTTCCACCAGGGATAGACCCTTTGGAGAAGATGATAACCATGAACACTGCGGACCACGCCCCCAGGAAAGAACACGCATGTGCGCACCACACACACACACGTTTTCATAGACACCCTGAATCTGACCTTGGGGATTCAGGATGTCCCTTAAGGGGACACCCAGCCGAGAACTGGAGGGGCCATCGCGCTGTAGGTAAGAGCACAAACTCTGAAGCTCTTCTGCCCAGGTTCAAGTCCCAGCCTGCCCACTTCCCAGCTCTGTGGCGTTGGCTGTGTCTGTTTCCTTCTCCCTGCCATCGTTCGCTCACTTGTAAAATGGGGACACAGTAACCCCCTGGGGTTGTCATGAGGATTCAGGGAATCAATATGTGTGAAGCTCTCGGCATGTAGCGAGCACTACGTCGGCCCTTGTGAAATAACACTTTTCTGCAGGAGAAACCCTGGGAGCAGGGGACTGTCGGGCTCCGCGCGCAAGCAGACATCGCCACATCTCATTTCTGCCATCGCCTGGCGGAACGTCCCGGACTCCCCGGACTCCCGCGTGTGCCCAGGAGTGCAGCCCCCTCCACTTGGTGAATTATTCCTGGAGACGGGGATAATTGTTAAGCCGTGTAGGTGCCCTTTCTCCCCCAGCCTCTCCTCCCCCAGCCCCAGGGAGAGCTGACCCCACAACTCCCGGCCACTCGGGGGGAGGCTGGGGAAGGAGCTCCCACCTCGTGGCCAGGACGGCATGGGTGTTGTCAGGTATATCATCTCCACAGCCCCCCCTGAGGCCAGCTCATCGCCCCCATTCTTTAGGGGAGCACAGTGAGGCTCAGAGAGGGCAAGCGACTTGCCCAGGTCTTCACAGTGCTGTTTGGCGGGGCAGCCAGATTTCTGGTCCAGGTGTGCTGGGCGACTCTGGCCAGTGCCCCACGTGTCGAGGTGTCTGCTGGGCCTTTAATCAGCAGGAGCCCCGGCTGCTGTTGCTGTGTCGGTGGGGGAGGGGCAGGGCGCTCTCCTTGCAGCGTTCAAGCCACCAGTCCGGGATGTACTCAAAACACTTTGGAGGACCACCTCACATCACCCCAACTCGCGCTCCTAGATCATGTGGGACTCCAGTGAGGAATGCTGGGGGCTCTTCTTACAGATGCTCAGAGGCATTGGACCACCCCTGTGGGGGCCAGGGCCAGTCGCCAGGACTAAGCACTCAGGCATCTTATCTTATTCATCCTCTGGTTAGCCCTGGGAGGCAGGTACTATTATTTATCCCCATTTTGTAGATGAGGAAACTGAGGCTGAGAGAGGAAAATGGCTGGTTGTATTCACACAGGTAGGGAGGACCTATGCCAGATCAGAGCTCAGATCTTTCTGGTTCCAGGGCTGGAGGCTGCCTTGTCCTTGGGACTCCCAGTCGAGGAGCTTGGCCCCCAGCTCAGGAGCACATGACTCCTGGGCTCCGAAGGGGTAATGGGGCCGCCCCAGGGAGCAGCCCAGAGCTGGGCAGCGGTCAGGACGGTGACAGCACCTTCTGTCCCTGTGGGGACACACGACATTCTGCCTGGGCAGCAGCAACTTGCTGGCCATTTCCGGTGTGTTTTCCCCTCAAACGCCTCACGCAATCCTCAGGCACTCCTAAAAGCCGGCTGGCCAGCAGGCCTGGGGCCGTGCAGCCCATTTTGTAGAGGACACAGATGGCAGGAGAGGGGAGGTGACATTCCCAAGGTCACACATCGAGGGGGCGGCAGGGCTGACAAGCACCTGGTGAGACTGACCATGGGCAGTACCTGGCGGCTCCCTCCCCCAGCCCTTTCCAGCTGTGCTGGCCACCAGCTACTGCAGGCAAGGGGACACACACATGTACGGAGAAGCTGCAAACATGGGCACGTGACAAAATGCCCACCCGGGATGCAGGGACAGAAAGCACGGGGCACACAAACATATGCACGTGCACAAACACACACGGTCGTGACCCACACACGCAGCACACGTGTGGAAACATCTACAGACAAATGCACACGCACACGCACGGTCACTTACATACATAAGCAAGACAAACACAGACGCCCGGTAGAGGCACAAACACGGGCCCACTCGGTGAACAAATACGAGTGGAAATAGACCCAGCCCATGTCCATGCAGATGCTTGAACGCAAAAATACACCAAATGTCTTCCCAAAGGCACACATTTGCCTGTACGTGCACTGCCTCACCTGCACACCTATGTGGGAACTCGCGAGAACACACACGAACACACACACGAACACACACACACACGCTGCTGAGTTGGCTTCTTACTTAGCAAACCTTCCCTGAAAACACCATTTTCTCTAAGCGCCAATTTCCCTAGGGAAGTCCCAAAGACATTCCGACATGCAGGCATGCCTCCAAACCCCGGCCCCAGGGACAGGATGTAGCTGTCCATCTCTGGACCTAGGCCCGAGGGGCTCAGGAAGAGGCTACGTTGGGCGGAATTACTGGAGCTGGACGCCAAGAGGGAGTTCGCCATCATGTCACTGCACCGGGCAGAGCAGCTTTGAAGCAACAGGGACCGGGAGGGCCTGGGGGGGAGACCTGGAGTCTACTTTTGCTGGAAGTTTGCCCTGTGAGCCTCCTCTCACTCAGAATGTCTCTGTCGCCGCACCCGGGCACATTCGCTTCACTTGGCGACACTTGTGCCCACCTATCGGACCAACCTACCATTCTCGATCATTCTCCTACCCCAAAGTTAAGTGCCAAAGATCCACTCCCACATATGGGCACACCTGCCCCCGCTGGCACACCTGGGCTCCCTGCCCCCACCTACCATTGCCCATCGTCAACACCTGCACATTCTCAAACTCCAGGGTGGTGTAGGCCGGGTCCAGCGCGGCACTGTAGTCAGCCATGTCCATGTCGACCAGGGTTTTGGAGAGGCGCATTCTCCCCTGCTCCGCACCTCGCCACCTGCCCTGCCCACGATGCCCACCAGGAAGGCTCTGGGCCGAGCCCCGGCCCCCGCCCCCGCCCTCCCACTGCCTCCTCCCAGGCGCCCGCTGTCTCTGCCTTCCTTCGCTTCAAACCGTCCTCTGGGAGGATCTGCGGAGTGTTGGCCTAGCCCCTGCGGAGGGGTGGAGGCTCTGCCGGGGAGGGGTGGGGGTTAATGGTTAATCGGGTCCCCCCCCCTTGCTGGTGGATGGCCTGGGCGGGGCCGCAGGATTTGGCTGTTTGTTGGTTTCTGGCTGACACTCGGGGTGCTAATTACAACTGTTGGGGCCCTAACTCACCAGTACTCAGTTATCAATTCTGCCAGGCAGCCACTGTAACTCCCTGGAGCTCATTTGACCCCTGACTCAGCCACCCCCCAGCCATTGTCCCCCCAAGCCGGGCATTCTACCTGATACGATCAGAGGCTGGCAGCCTACCTCCAACAGGCCCTAATTCAATGGCTTCCCAAATCATTGACTTCTACCCTCAATGCTCTTGCAGAGATAAAGCTGCCCCCTGGCCCATGACTTGGAAACCCAAATCCCAGGCCCCAGACCCATCTTTTGGTTCCTTGTTCTGGGAGCTTTCTTCCAGCTCTGGAGCTGTTGCCCATCTCAGGGGCGCAGAGTGGGTTGGAGGTTTGGGAGGGCCAGACTCGCCTCTAGGTCCCCTCCTCTGTTCCCTGTGATCCTACTATGGTCCCCAGCAGCCCTCACGGCCCCCAGCTGCTCTGGCCCAGACATTCTCCATCTCCGATCTCCCTGTCACATTCTCCCGTCGTCCCCCGCCCCCAGCCCCCACCCAGAACAGGCGGAGACGAGGTTTCCAGCCCCACAGACCTGGATTTACATTCAGGCGCCTACCACCCACTAATCGTGACTTCGGGTAAATGATTCTCTTCTCTGAGCCTCAGTTTCCTTCTCTGTGAAATGTACAACCAACCTCAAAGGGTGTTTTGAATAGCGATTTGCGATGGCATAAATGAAACGCCAAGCGGTGCCTGGCCAACGCCTACCCCTCCTCCGCCTCCCTCTCTGTTTTGTGTCCCCTTTTCTGTCTCCCTTGTTGTTTTCCATCCATCTCCTCCCTTTGGACCTTTGGAGCGGGCTTCATGGGTGCACCCCCTCCCCTGGTGCAGTCACCTAGAGCCCCACGCTTAGAAAGCCCCGGGCTTGGTTCAATGCTCTGCTGTTGCTTCTTGAAGTGCATCCTGGTTTTCCAACAAGGGGCGATGGTTTCCATCTCGGACTTGGGCCCTGAAGTTGTGCAGCTGCACCTGCCTGTCTTCGGCTCATGGCGCACCCCGTTCCTCTCGCCCCTCCAGGCCTCACTGCCTTCCTGTGCGGACACTTTGGTGGGCTCCCAATCTAGCAGGGGAGGTAAAGCATAGAAGGTAGAGAGCAAGGACAGAGCAGAAGGGCCTGAGCCCCTGTCCCCCGCTGCGGCTGGAGGGGCAGGTCGGAGGGACGTGGCAAGACCTCTGAGCAAGAGCAAATGAGTGGGAGAGCCAAGGTGAATTAGGGAAAAAGTGAATTACTGAGTAAATGAAGAAGCCAATGAGTGGGTGAATTACTGAGTGGGCAACTCAGGAGAGGTGTGTTTAGGGTACAGGAGGCATCATTTCCACACTCGTCCAACTACTAGAAGCCCTTTGTCTTAGCTTAGCTTTACTCCGAGACTCCATCCTGCCCCTGGAGCCAGAGAACCTGGAAGTGCTCTTTCCCGGGGGGGGGGGGGGGGGGGGACAGGGAGCAACTGTTCTGGAGGGGAAGACAGGCTAGGTTTGGTGTCAGGAGACCTGGTTTTAGGAACTAGCCCTGCCACTCTTCAGATGGCTTTGTTGACATCCCATCTCTTCTCAGAGCCTCAATATCCCCATCTGTAAAATGGGGAGATGATTCTGGCCCGGTTGTCTGTTGGTCAGGACAGGATTCTGAGGGAGGGAAGAAGACAGAGGCCCCCACCCCTACTTCAAGATTCGTTAAGGGCCTGAAGGAGACTTCAAAACCTGGCAGGGTTCCTCCTGTGTCGCACCCCCACCACAGGGACATCCGATCCTGGGTCCCCTGGCCTTGGGGGTAGTGCAGAGCGGAGCAGAAAAGGAAGACCCGACTGGGGACAAACATGTAAGAGAAGTGGAGGGCAGTTCTGGGAGGGGTCTCTGGGCACTGACCCAGGTCCCTGCCACCTGTCTGGCTCCAATGACAGGCCATGCATGGCTATTCCCTGCACAGATACCCACTGTACTATCCAGCAAGCCATGCCCTCTACAAATGGCGCCTCGTCAACCCAAGGAGGCCCACTTCCACATTTCAGAAAGTGGAATGTGATCACTAGCATGTCAGAGTTTAATTGATAACAAGAATAACAATGCATCTCTCTACAGATGACAGATTAGATTCAAGTAAATAAGGTCTATAATCAACTTGGGTCAACCATGCCATGCCACATACATGACCTATTACATACAAGAACTACTAGGCATACACCCTGCACGCAGTAAGTTAAGCACACAAACTATGACATACATGAATTACCAAATGCACACGGTCTATGAGGCACATGCTAGATTCATGTTCCACCACAACCTACCCCATAAGTAAATCTATCCACTCATCAGCTATAAGTTGCATAATTTATTACATACATAATCACCCCAGCCTTAGCCAACTCCAGACAATATCTTCTAGATACAGATCCCTCATATAAATGGCACACCACCTATGAGATCTATTGGCTCTCTGACCTTATGCAAGTTATTATTTCTTTTTTGTGTTCGGCATGACTGTATAGCTATTGCAACCAAACTATGATAATACAGGGAAGAGACTGAGGTGGCAGCTGCCCAGAATCCTTGTGGATTACAGATGCAAGTAGCTGAAAACAAGTCTTTGGATTCACAGTTCAGTAACAGACAAATCAGCTGCATAAATACAGAGAACTTAAGACACAAGACATTTCATGGCTTTTTCTCTTGTGTTTCTGTTTTAAACATATTTATGTTATAACTTTACTTTTTTTTTTTTTGGAAACAGAGTCTGGCTATGTTACCCAGGCTAGAGTACAGTGACATCATCATAGTTTACTGCAACTGCAAACACCTGGGCTCAAATGAACCTCCTGCCTCAGCCTCTCAAGTAGCTGGGACTATAGGTATGAGCCACTACACCCAGCTAATTTCTCTATCTTTTTGTCTTATACTTGCTTAGGCTGGTCTCAAAATCCTGAGCTCAAGTGTTCCTCCCACTTCTGCCTCTCTGAGTGTTAGGATTACAGGTGTGAGCCACCGTGGCTGGCCACAACTTTACATTTTAAATTACTATTCCACATATTTTGTAACAATGGCTAAGGATGCCATGGTCCCACGCCCCTGAAATAAGTAGACTTTGGTCTGCAACGTGGAACATTTCAGTGGGATACCTTAACATATAACATAAAAAAAGATCCTTAAAAATCAGATTAATACAATGTTCTTCATGTTATACAAGGAGGGAAAAAGGGAAGTGGAAAAAACAAGACATAAGGGGTGCTTTAAATGTATAGTATCTTGAGGTCTTAAAAGTTTCATTCAGGGGATGAAGACAGGTTGGTTAATGGGCACAAAAATACAGTTAGAAGGAGAAAGTTCTAAAGTTGGGTGATGGGTAGGGTGATGACAGTTCACAATAATTGATTGTAAATTTCAGAATAGCTAGAAGAGATCTGAAATGTTCCCAACACAAAGAAATGGTGTTTGTCTTAATTACTGTGATTGGATTATTACACATTGTAAGCATGTATCAAAATATCGCATGGACCCCATAAATATGTCCAGTTATTATGTATCAGTAAAAAAGTTTCATTCCCTTCCTCCAAGACAATTTTTAACTAATGGAAGAAAAGAAAGCAACATCGTAATGCTCTCCAATGAGGAAGAACGCTAACCTGACAGTGCTTAGGTGCCTTCACATAAGCACATAATAAATACAGCAGGTAGCAGGGCAAATGTCACGAGCATTGGCCTGGCTTTTATTTCCCTGCTTATAAAAAAATACTAAGCTTCTTTGTGCAGACAGAACAGGTGTTAGCCTGTGGGTGTTGGTCTCTGGTGCCTGCACAGCAGTGGCTGTATACCTGCCAGGCTCATGCTATAGCAGGCTCCATTGCCACCTGTCTGCACAGAGCAAGTCAGTATTTTGAAGCCTCAGTTTCTCCTTCTGTAAAATGGGCCTAATCTGCAGTTTGTGGTGAAGATTAAATGAGAGACTACTTTAAGGTTCTTAGCCCTCCTTCCCTCCACCCCTCTGTAGGGACGTAAACCACAGACCCTGAAGTCAGACAGATCTGGTCAAAATCCAGGCAGTGCTAATGTACCAAACTGTCACCTCTGGTTCTACCTCTCTCAGCTTCCGTTTCAGCATAAGATAAATGGGATTGGTGGCTTCCTTGCAGGCACAGTTCAGGTGTGAAACGGCCACGTGCAGGCGTCCAGTGCAACAGCAGTGATCCTCATCCCTGGCCACCAATGCCAGGGCTGCAGGCTGGCCACACGCTCTGTCGGAGTCAGGGCCCCTGCTTGGGAGAGCTCCTGGGCACTGTGCACACCCAGCCGGGAGCAGGCTCTGGCCTCGGGGCCATCAAGGTAGCAGCTGTTCTTTCTCTCTGACCCGGCAGCTTTTGAGCCGCCGGCCTCAGCGCGAGAGGCAGCAGCTCCCAGGGGACAGCAGAGGACCCTGGAGCCCACTGAGAGGTCTGAGTCCTGCACGGCGTAGATGGAGAAATGGAGGCCTCGAGAAGGAGGCAGGGGTCTCACGTCTCTGCTGTGCGCAGTGGGGAAGGGGCTGCCGCTCCGGACGACATCGTTTTTCTTTTAAATTGTAATAACGGCTGTTTAAAGAGAAATTTTGTGCTAAGCCTGGTGCTAAGAACCTCTACTCTTCTTGTATTATCTGCCCATGGAGGTAGGGACTATTGTCATTCCTGCTTTATAAATGGTAACACTGAGGCTCAGAGAGGTGAAGTGACCAGCCCAAAGTCACACAGCTCGTGACGGAGGGGCTGTCACTTGAACCTGTGTCTGGCTCAGAGCTCAAGGGCTGTGCCCCTCTGTGTGCTGTCTCACTGGAAAGAGCCCCGGAAACAATGCCAGGACCCCGCAGCACCAGCGCTGGTGGCCTCACCATCGCAGGACTGCCGAGGAGCTCAAGGACCTGAGAAGTGAAGGACCCTGTCCCCGGGCACAGGCAGGCTCAGGGGCATCCTCCGCACGCCCAGCCGCCCGCCGCCCGCCACCCCACTATCTCCTATCTCTTCTCCCCCACCCCGCACCTGGAAGTGGTGCAGGGAAAACGCAGGACTTATCGAGACAAAGAACAAAAGTCATGGGGGAAAGAAGCCAAGAGCCATCTCCACTCTGGGGTAGGGCCCTTCAGTTTCGCCCCTTTGAAATTTCAAATTCCAGTTTGTGGACAAAGTCCTAACTATCTCACAATATAGGTCCTCAACCACTGACCAAACTCCAGTCCAGGCAGCCACGGGGCCCGAGGCTGGCCCGGCCTGGCTGCTTCCTTTGGCAGCTCTCAAGGTCTGGGGGCTCGGGGGCCATCCCTGCCGCCCCGTCCGCCCCACGGGGACCCCCGCCTCCCATCTGAGAGCACTGGCTTCTTCCTGGAGCTGGGATCTGACGCTTGCTGCCACCAACAGCAGACACCAGGTAGGCCCCCTCCCTGTCCGGGCATCCTTCCTCCTCCTCAAGCTCCTGAAACTCAGCTCCGACCACCCTCTGCCCCCTGGGTGCAGGCCCCTGAGCTTAATTCAATCACGACCCCACATGACTTCAAGGCTGGAAAAGGCGTCTCCGCGAACCCACCCATTGTGTGGATGGAGACAGTGAGGCCTCTAGGGCACTGGCGGCAGGCTGCAGGCTGAGCCATACAGCTGGGGCCCCTCGATGAGCCCCAGGGTGTGGAAGGGACTTGCTCAAGGCCACACAGTGGTGAGCTTGATCTTAACCAGGAGAGCCCTTTGCTTCACTGCAGCCCCCATGGGCCCTGGCAGGGCCGTGGAGGGTGGTGTGCTGGTTCACTCAATGGCGGATGGCCACTGGGTTGCCACGGGAGTGTTTCCGAGAGGAAGATGAGGGAGCTCGGGGCTGAAGGCCAGTGGGTTTGGAAGGAAACAACATTCATGTGGTTAACTGATAACTGACCCCATCCCTGGGCCTCCTCTGCAGGCCTCCTTCCTCCCTCCCTCTCCCAGGGACGATTAAGACCAACTTACCTGCCTGCTAATCATTGCTGAGCCTGTTGATTTTGCCTTAAAAAATTAACTGGGCATGAGTTTGCGGTTTGCCTCACCCCTAACCCTGAAAAGGCCTGGGTGGGCAGGAGGCCTCCCGGGTTATGCAAGAGGCCACTGGCCTCCCCACGCACATCCGCGGCCTCCTCCGCCGCCCTCCAAAGGCCAGGTTTTGCTCAAGAGTCAACAGTCTGCTTGCGCCCCTGCACCGGGTCCTGAGCAAATTTGCTCTGTTACCAAAGAGAGATAAAAGCCGCTGGGAAGAGCTCTCCAAACAGGGACGCAAAGCGGCAGCTCTCCGCTCGGGGTTCTAGAATCCTGGGCTGTCAGGGCCGGAAGAACCTTTAGGAGGATGCGGGCTGGGGCTTCTCCAAGTGGGTCCTGAGGCTCCCAGGGGCAAGGGGCTGTAGCCACAGACCCTGCCTCGACGAGAGACTCCCTCTTAGGTGTGATCGTCCTTAGTATTTCATTTGAGAGCTGGAAAACCACTGGTCCGGCCTCACCCCCTTGTTGTTCAGATGGGGAGATGGAGGTTGGGGACCAGTGACTTGTCCAAGGATGGAAGGTCACCCCAGGAAGTCAGGGTCTGCAGCCTGGGTGGGAACAAAGGGCTCTCTCTGGACCTGAGTGATGAGTCGAAGGACATCTGTGAACAAGATGGCTCTGCAAACGCCCTCCCCGGCTGTCCCCCCTCTCTCCCAGGCCTGGCTGGAAACAGAGGGGTCTGAAAGCCACCAGAAGGCCCAAGTCAGGGGCATTCGCCTGGCCTTGAGTCCTGTGGCGCCCTGAGGAGTGTGACCAGTAGAGACTCTGCATGATAACCCATCTCAGCCGTGTCCTGTCTCTGGGGCCATCAGGCCCTACAGAAAGACATAGAGCTTGGCCCTGACTCTCTTGACCTCTCTGAGCCTCGGTTTCTTCACCTGTAAGTTGGGAACAATGATACCTTACTCTGAGTGTTGTCTTGAGGATGAAACAGAGTGAAACGTGTGCCTCGATCAACACAGTCGCTGTGTCACGGCTGTTTTAGGGACTTTGTGTCACAGCCACTCCAGGAGGCAGGTAATGTTTTTGTCACTACAGTACAGACTGGAGGCACAGAGAGGCTGAGTCCTATGCCCCAGCTCACACAGCGGATGAGGGACAAGAGGCAGGATTCCAACCTGAGCAATCTGGCTCTAGAATCTGAGCTCCTAACCTGAGGCTCCCGGCCACTCCAGGGCTACCACACGGCGAGTGCCAATGACAGGTGCCCAGAGAGCAGGGCACTGTGGGAGATGCTGACCGTGGGCTCAGGAGGCAGGGTACAGAGTGTGGTCTGGCGAGTGATTAGGAAGGGAGCCAGGAGGACTTGGGCCTGTGTGGGTGGGGCCTCCCCTCAGGCTGCCTCCTGCCAGGCGGCTTGTGACATCGGGGTTGAGTGTATTGCTGTCCTCTTGTTTATGTTCCTCCCTCCTGTTTATGTTCCCGGCTTTATCTGCAGGGGTGACCTTGGGAGCTAGATGGGGCCTGCCCAGCCCTTGTGGGGCCTTAAGGATTATGGGGAGCCCTTGTCTGGCTCAGACTCTGGTTTGGGGAGTGAGGGATGAGCCCACAGCGCAGATGCCACCATTGGTCTCCCTGAACTCTTGCTTTGAGGGGCCCCAGGGATTTGCCTGGAGGTCACTAAGGTGAAGTGTTTGAAGTCCTGAAACTCAGGCCAGGGTCACTGTAAACAACTGTATAGGTTGCTCACTGCACAAAAATTCTGTAGCCAAGAGGGCAAGAGGGGTGGGCGTGCAGCCTTTGTCGTAGCCGCCAAGCCAAGTGCCCAGGGAGCTGTGCCTGCCCAGAGTGGGGCGCCTTTTTCTTATTTGCACAAAGGCTCCATGGGAGCTTTTGGGAGCCCTGGCCCAGCTCTGGTTCCTGCCACTGTGTGACCTTGGGCAAGGTCATTTCCCTACCTGGCCTTGGTTTCCTATTTGAGTAGTTCTGTCTCACATAAAGCAGAGATTCAACCCTGATGGTGAAATAAAATCATGCCAGTAACTTTAAAATATACCCAGTCCCATCACAGACCAATGATCAAATCCTTGGTCTTAGAGCGGTAGGGTAGGCATTAGTGTTTTTTAAAATTCCCAGATTATTCTGATGTGCAGCCAAGATTGAAAGCAACCATAGGAGGGCTTAAAATTTGAAGCCGGAAAGGCCTAGATGTGCATGCAAGTTCTACAACTTACTGCAACTTACTAGTCAGAGCTTCAGTGAGACTCAGTTTCCCCATCCATAAAATGGGAATAATGATAGCTCCCTCACGAAGTCAAAATGCTGATTAAATGAGATGATGTTCAGACAGTGCTTGGCACTGTGTCCAGCACTTAGAGAGCTCCTGATTCTTGGTAGCAAGACTTTTATTGTTGCTATTGGCAATAAGAGATTGGCTTAAAATAAAGGGCCCTTCCAGGTCAAGATTCTGTGACTCGGAGCCAGACTTGCTCTGTTCCGAGTGCCTCGGTTTCGATCTTGGCTGCACACCTGTCATATTTTTGAGGTGTGTGTGTGTGATTATTATTTGATATTTTACCTAATTTGTTAAAATGGTTCCATTTAGTTTTGAATCAGTTCGACATTTACATGGTTCAAAATCAAAGCTGAATGTGGTGGCTCACGCCTGTAATCCTAGCACTCTGGGAGGCTGAGGTGGAAGGATCGCTTGAGCTCAGGAGTTCGAGACCAGCCTGAGCAAGAGTGAGACCCCATTTCTACTAAAATTAGAAAAATTAGCCAGGGACAGTGGTGCACACCTGTAGTCCCAGCTACTCAGGAGGCTGGGGCAAGAAGATCACTTGAGCCCAAGAGTCTGAGGTTGCTGTGAGCTAGGCTGACGCCACAGCACTCTAGCCTGGGCTACAGAGTGAGACTCTGTCTAAAAAAAAAGTAAGGTACAGAGAAGTCTTGCTTCTACCCGGTCTCCTGTCTGATGTTCTCCCCCCACTTCGTCACCGTGGGGAACCACTTCTCTCGCTTGCCAATGTAGCTTCCAAGGGCTCTTTCTCCAGACCAAACGGCATATGAGAGCATGCATCCTACCCCTGCCTCTGACACCATGCTTGTGCCTTGCTTTCTTTATGTGACATCACAGATTTTTCCACAGATGTTGAGAGCAAGCTTTGAGGAAGCTGGGATTCTTGTCCCCCATCACGGGTGAGGAAACTGAGGCTCAGGAGACAGCATTTTCTCAGTGAGCTAAGTCAGTAGCATGTGAACTGTCTCTACCTGGCTCCGGAGCCAGCGTTTGTCCCCCTGCGTTGATGTGGCCTTCCGGGAACCCTTTGGAGCCTGGCCTACATCTCTCCCGGGCAGCCCTGGCCTCCTAGGGCAAGAGGTGGGGTGGGCTCTCAGGGTCCCCACTGTGGCTGGGCCCCCAAACCCCTCAAGTGTGGAACAAAAAATGTCCAAAGTCATCTGGATAGGGACCCAGAGAGGGGCTGTCTCTGCGTGGAGTAGCCAGGGCCTGGTGGCCATGCCCTTCCGCACTGGGGAGCCTGCCTGGACCTCTCTGCCAGCCTCAGGGTGTGCGGGTGGCAGGGTCAGGAGGCGGAGGAGAGGCAGGGAGGGGACGGCGGCACGGCCGGTGGGACGGGCCCTGGAGGAGGAGACTGCGGGCACCCCTTTCCTGGGCTCAGGGAGGAGGATTTGGAATTCGAGGCGGAAGTGGCAATGAGATTTTAAACAAATGTTTTCTGCTCAGGCAACCTCCGGGTTCCCTCTGGATTCTTGACCTGCTTCCCGTCCACCGACTCACTGTCTTTGGGCAGGTCACTTTCCCTCTCTGTGCCTCAGTTTCCCCAACTGCAAAATGAAGGAGATTAAATAGCTGGTCTTTGGGCAGCCTTGGAGTACCCCTCAAAGACTCTATGGGGCTCCCCTCACCTTGTTGAGGGTATCTGGACCCTGCTTTGGTCAGAATGTCACTCGCCCCTCAGGGCCCTTGGCCTTCCTGGGTTGGGGACCCTGGGGACCAACCCTCCACACTGCTCCCAAATCTGGAATCCTCCCCTGGGTTCTGTGTCTCTCTGCTGCCACCCCATCCTTCCTTCCAGGCAGACGTGGAGTCAGGGCCATACCTGGCGGGTCCTGGGGGAAGCCCTGGCCCCAGCGCGACATCCTCCTCCTGGTGCACAGTGGGCAACCTCTTCATCCTTGAGGGAGCTCCCGCTGCCCCCCGGCACCCCAGACCCTGCGAGCGCCGCCCGGCAGAGTTAATCCCTTAATACTGGTCACAATGAGATTTCAGGGATGGTGGGAGGCGGTCTCCATGGAAACCGCGGACCTGTCCAGGACCCAGGCAAGGAATTAGCCACAGGGCTCAGCGAGGGGCTCCCAGAGACCCAACCCTCACGCGAATGGGAGACACGGTGGCCTGGACCCCTGGTCCTGCCCCGGCTCTCCTGCTGTCTCTCTGGAGGGCTTGGGACAGACCACGCTCTGCGCACTGCCTCAGCGCTCTCCAGCCAACGGGACACTCACAGCGAGAGCCCTGTTGCCTTGCTGAGCCTCAGTTTCTCCCACTGGGGTTGTAATCCTTCACTCAGCGGCTTTTCTAGAAGGGTGCAGGCTTTGGGGTCTGCCAGACCTGAGTTTGAAGCTCGGCTTTCCCCTCTCAGACTGTAAACCTAGTGAAGGCATTTCACTGCCCTCAGCCTCAGTTTCCTCACCTAGATGATGGGCACAATAATGCCAACGTGGCCTCACTCTTGTGCCTGACTGGTGGGCAGGAACGCCCAGGGAACACGAACGTGCCCTCCTCGCCTCTGTCCAACCACCCTGTCCACACTGTGCATCTGCCCTCCCCGGCCACCCGCAGCTTCCAGAACCCCACGGCCTCTCCTTGTCTCGAGCCGAGAGCTATCTCACCTCTCTCTTCAGCCCTCATTCTCCAAACCCCACCTTAGTCATCTTCTGGGAAGTCCTGCTGGCCCGGGCAGGGTCAGGGGCTCCTCCCCTGCCCCAGAGCTTCACAGCATCACAGTACAGTCCAGTGGTGGTTACCGGTTACTCGTCTGCCTGCCCTGCTGGACCGAGCCCCGTTTGCTGCCACCTTCCCAGGACCCAGCCGGCACTTCACGTAGACAGGCTGGGTGAATGGGTGGGTGGACGAAGGAAGGAATGTGGCCATCCAAACACTCAACCTTCAACTCAGGTTGCTCTGGGTGCGAGAAATGCAGCGCTGAGCACAATGGGCAAGATGCCGCCTGCACAGGGTCTCGGCTTAGCAGATAAAAATACAGGATGCCCAGTTACATGCGAATTTCGGATAAACAACGAAAGATTTTTTTTTTAGTATGAGTTATGTCCCAAATAAGGCGTGGGACGTGCCTATACTTTCAAAACGTGCTGTGCATCTCAAATTCGAATGAAACTAGGTGCTCTGTATCATGCCTGGCAACCGTACTCCCACCCTGCAGGAAGGCAGGGTGGAGACAGACAGCAAGAAGTGAATAAATAAATAACGAAATAAATTACAAACAGTGGTCAAGTGCAGCCAAGACAAGGAACAGCACGGTGTGGTGGCGCCTGGGGATGGGCAGGGGCCTCTGTGGATGGGGCACTCTCCCGAGCTAGTGGCCTTTACCTGCACGGGATGGTTCTAAGCTCCAATGAGATGCTACCTGGGAAAAACTCTTTAAGGACCTTAAAGGAAACGGTGGAGGCTGTTAAACTTGAGGACTCCGGGGCGGCGGGCAGAGGGCGCAGCGAGGAGAGGGGCTGCTGAGTCTCACTTGACAGGCTCCACCATTTTGCAACTTGGACCCGGGCTTTTGCAAACCTTCCAGAACCCTCAGCTCCACCCCTTGGGTCAGCCAATGTCCTCTGAGGGGCTGGGAGCCAGAGGAAGAGGCCAAAGGAGCTGTGCAGAGAAGCGTGGCCACCCGGGCCGCGGCTGGGAGCCCCGACACACTCCCTGGCCCACTTCCGTCCCGCGGCTGCCCCATCGTGCACGGCAGAACTGGCACCGCGCTGATCCGGAGGGCGTCAGGGAGGAGGCGGCCCAGGCGCTCCACAGTGCCGAGCTTTGCGCTTCCCGGGCTCCTCCTAGTGGCCGATTCAGGAACTGGCGCTCAGAAATTTAAATAGCTGCTCGGGCTTCACCAATCGCAGCGAAGGCCGCACCACAATCTTACCAATCACAGGCCCAGACAGACTACTCGCAAATCCAGCAGAAGCCAGCCTACCCCGGCGGACTTCCCTCCAATCACACACCAGCAGGTGGCCACTGCACCAATCAAAATGCAGGATTTTAAAACTAGTTCCCAAGGCCAGATCCCACTGTCTGCAAAACGTCTGTACCCAACACGGTGTCCGGACGTGCAGGCGCCTTTGAGGACGGTCCCAGGCTTTGCAGGGGTTCCCCGCGGAAGCCCACGTTAGCCTTTAGGGGCGTTTACAATGACATTACTAGTATTACATATCACTCCCCCATTATAAAAATTAATGTGTGGGTACAGGGGAGTGGGGGAAGTATGGCCTTTGGGTTAGACACGCCTGAAGCGGAGCCGCATCCTGGCCTGGCGAAGCTGGACGATTCTCTTCCCCTTCCTCAGTTGCTGAAAGAGAACAGCAGGAACATCTCCCTGCCATGTCCCACCCCGCCGCTCCCAGCGATTGGAGCCCGCACCTGCCAGTCACTGTCGCCGCGCCTCCCTCCTCACCCCAGCTCCTCAGAGACCCCAGTTCCCGCCCTTCCGACGGCATCTAGGGTAGTGGTCACCTGCTCGTCTCCGCCTGCCGCATCGCCATCACCTCTGCAGCTCTGCAAAGGTCTCCCCGCTCCCCTCCTTCCCCACTCTGGCTTTACCGCCCACTCTTCACCCAGGGCCCGGGAGAGATCCCTCCCCGGCTTCGACTTTCGTGACCTCCTATGCATTTATATTAAAACTCATAAAACTGCCGTAGACGGTGAGGCGGTGCACGACCTTGTTTCTAGATCCCCACACCTCCAACCTCGTTTCATTCCACTGCCCCCGCCCCTATTGGCAGCAACCTCCTGGCCACTCTCAGTTTTTCTTTCCCATCTCAGGGCCTTTGCACATCCTTTCCCCTTTTGCCAGGAGCATGGTTCGTCGGTTCTTTGCATGGCTGGCGAAAAGGAGCCTTCAGATCGTGACTTAATTGTCACCTTCTCTGGGAGGACTCTCCTTCCTGCTTATGTAGGTTCTCCCCCACTGCTCCCCTTTTCATTTTCTGACCCTGTAGTAGCCATGATTCCTTCTTAACACTTATCACAATTTGAAATTACACGCGTGACTGGTTACTGGTGTATTATCTATTTCCGTGTCGTCAGCCCCCATGAAGCGGATGCTCCTTGTCTGCTGTATTCCCCATGGTGCACCCCACATCTTGAGTAGTTCAAAGTTAAAGACATAGTAGGGCTTTAGAGAGATTTGCCGGATGAATGACCGAAGGGGTTTTGGGGAGGAACTGATAACGACGTACATGAAGTGCTTAGTACATAGGAGGTATTCAGTGGAAAGGATGCCACACTTAGTGTAGAAATTTTGGAAAGTAAAATAAAAAGAGATTTAAAAATCATCTGTGCTCCTACATAGAGAAGAGATCAAACTGTTGGTTTGACCTCGGCACTATGGACATTTTGGGCTGGACAGTTCTAGCCTCTGTGGGGAGGCTGTCCTCGAGTTGCAGCCACTTAGCAGCATCTCTGGCCTCTACCCAGAAAGCTGCCAGGAGCACCTTCCCCCACCCCCACGGTGTGACAACCAAAAATGTCTCCGACATCTACAAATGTTCCTTTCGGGTTAAAATCACCCCCAGTTGAGAATCACTATGCTAGGCCTCTAGACTCACAAGAAATTTTCTCCCGGTAGCTCCGTGCTTCTCAAATTTCAGCGTCCACAGGAATCATGTGCAGGCATTAATAAAAATTGCGAGGGGCCGGGCATGGCGGCTCATGCCTGTAATCCTAGCACTCTGGGAGGCCGAGGCGGGAGGATTGCTTGAGCTCAGGAGTTCAAGACCAGTCTGAGCAAGAGTGAGACCCCCGTCTCTACTATAAATAGAAGTAAATTAGCCAAACAACTAAAAATAGAAAAACATTAGCTGGGCACTGTGGCACATGACTGTAGTCCCAGCTACTCAGGAGGCTGAGGCAGGAGGATCGCTTGAGCCCAGGAGTCTGAGGTTGCTGTGAGCTAGGCTGACGCCTCGGCACTCTAGCCCAGGCAACAGAGTGAGACTCTGTCTCAAAAAAAAAAAAAAAAAAAAATTCCGATGCCTGGGGCCCTGGCTCTAGGCTCCTGGATGGGCAGTGGGCCCAGGCCTCGATGCTTAATGAGCTTCCAGGTGCTTCTTTCTGACACAGGGAGCCCTCAGACCCCACTTTGAAACCTCCTCCAGGAAGCCGCCTGATAACCAGATAGGCAAGGGCTGTGCCAGGCTCCCTGCTCGCTGGGACCCTACCCTCGAATTCCCCTCCTTTCTGATGCCCGTCCCCGGATATCTTTTAAAACTAGTGATAAAACCAAATCGTAGCTCAGCCAAAGCCCAGATTGCCTCATCTCCCTTCAAGGAAAAGAAAGAACTGACCACAAAGTGCAGAGGACACCACTTAGGAAATGGCATCTCCCGCCTGCCCCAGCAAACAGGAGGAACCCTGAGCTGTTGCCTGGGAGAAATTTCTGCTTATCAGAATGGTGTTGTCAGACCATCTTCTCCCATCTCTGAGAACAGGCACTGAAGGCCACTTGGTGGCCTTGGTCCTAGTGGCCAAAGTCAGACAAACCCAAAGAGCTGTGACTCAGCCCATTTTTCTAGACCCATCTTTCAGGCCCCCTCACTCTTAGTGTAGCTGCTGATCTCAACTATCCCGCTTCTCTCCTTTCACGCCCATAGAAGGATTACACTTGGCTTGCGTCCTTTGACGTTACATGCGACTTGTTTTGGCCAATGAGATGTGAGCAGAAAACAACCTGTGTCACTCCTGGGCAGAAGCTTTCAGAGCCAGCGCTGCAGGTGTCGTGGGAGCAAGTGTAGACGCGGACTCGCCGTGGTGAGGAGAGGCCCTGCCGACCCACGGTGGACCTGTACTGTGAGTGAGCAGTAAACCCCTGCTGTGTGAAGTCTCTGCGACTTGGAGCCGTTTTTGTTACTGCAGCGTAACCTCACTTGACTTGACTGAACACCATCTTTCCAAAGCTTCACTGATTTTTTTTCCCTGCTGTTGCCTTGACTAGGGTGCTGTGGTGTCAGCTCAGCTCACAGCAACCTCAAACTCCTAGGCTCAAGCGATCCTCCAGCTTCAGCCTCCCGAGTAGCTGGGACTACAGGTGCACGCCACCACACCTGGCTAATTTTTCTATTTTTTTGTAGAGATGAGGTCTTGCTATGTTACCCAGGTTGGTCTTAAACTTCTGGCTTCAAAGCGATCCTCCTGCCTTTGCCTCCCAAAGTGCTGGGATTATAGGCGTGAGCTACTGTGCCCAGCCAAAGTGTCCCTATATAGTTAAGAGTCCAACAAGGTTGTCCACTAGGGGAGAAACTACAAGTTGTCCTATATTATGTAGTCTCCCTGTTTTCTTTTATAATAGAACCTCTAATTTTCTTTTCTTTTCTTTTTTTATGGAGCTGTGTCCTTTATTTATTTATTGATTGATTGATTTTATCGTATTATGGGGGTACAAGCGTTAAGGTTACGTATAGTGCCCATGCCCCCCTCCCCCCTCTAGTCAGAGCTTCAAGCATGACCATCCCCCAAACGTTGCACATCTCACTCATTGTGTTTGTATATACCCATCCCCTCCTCTCCCGTCCCATTTGCCCAACACCCGATAAATGTTATTCCTATATGTCCACTGAGGTGTTGATCCGTTAATACCAATTTGCTGGTAAGTACATGTGGTGCTTGTTTTTCCATTCTTGAGATACTTCAGTTAGTAGAATGGGTTCCAGCTCTATCCAGGAAAATACAAGAGGTGCTATATCACCATTATTTCTTAAAGCTGAATAGCACTCCATGGTATACATATGCCACATTTTATTAATCCACTCATGAATTCATGGGCACTTGGGTTGTTTCCATAATTGTGCAATTGTGAATTGTGCTGCTATAAACATTCGAGTGCAGGTGTCTTTTTCATAAAGTGACTTTTGATCTTTTGGGTAGATGCCCAGTAGTGGAATTGCTGGATCAAATGGTAGATCCATTTGTATCCCTTTAAGGTATCTCCATATTGCTTTCCACAGAGGTTGAACTAGTTTGCAGTCCCACCAGCAGTGAAGGACTGAGAACCTCTAATTTTCACGTCAGTGCTTGGCTGTCCCCCGAAAAAAGACTTATCTCAAGCCTTCAATGAAGCTAGGTGTGACCATGCAGATATGTTCTGAGACTACTGGTGTGTACCACCAAGCCCAGTCCAGCTAATTTTCTTTAAAATTTTTTTTTAGAGACAAGGTCTCACTATGTTGCCCAGTCTGGTCTCAAACTCCTGGCCTCAACCAATCCTCCTGCCACAGCCTTCCAAAGTGCTGGGGGATGGGTTGATTTTAAAGAACAACTATAAAATGGGAGGATGTGTTGGACAATATATAAAGCTATAGCTGTGCTGTCCAAGATGGAAGCCGGTAGCCACATGGCGCTACTGAGCACTTGAAATGCGGTCAGTCTTGTAAATGTAGAATACATATTGCATTTTGAAGACTTAATATTAAAAAACTCATTAATTATTTTTTATTAATTAGATGTTGAAATGATATTTTAGAAACATTGGGTTAAATAAATTATATTAAAATTAATTTCAACTGTTTCTTTTTTGGCCCTTTTAAAATTAAACCTTATTTTGGTATAATTGCCGATTCACTCACCATTTTTTAAAATTGTTTAAGTGGGGAAATAGATAAGTGAGACAGTATAGGCAGGCGTCCTCAAACTACAGCTCGCGGGCCACATGCGGGTGTTTTTACCCGTTTGTTTTTATACTTCAAAATAAGATATGTGCAGTGTGCATAGGAATTTGTTCATAGTTTTTTTAAACTATAGTCCGGCCCTCCAACTGTCTGAGGGACAATGAACTGGCCCCGTGTTTAAAAGGTTTGAGGACCCCTGGTATAGAGAGCCTAGAAACAGCTCTACATATATTTGGAAGTGGGAGACAAAAGTGATGGCACCGCATATCATCAAGTCAAGAAAGGACATCCTGGCCGGGCATGGTGGCTCATGCCTATAGTCCTAGCATTCTGGGAGGCTGAGCAGGAGGATTGCTTGAGGTCAGGGGTTCGAGACTAGCCTGAGCAAGAGGAGGACCCCGTCTCTACTAAAAAAATAGAAAAAATTAACCGGGAGTGGTGGTGCTCACCTGTAGTCTCAGCTGCTTTGGAGGCTGAGGGAGGAGGATCGCTTGAGCCCAGGAGTTTGAGGTTGCTGTGAGCTATGCTGATGCCACGGCACTTTAGCCCTCTAGCCTTGGTGACAGAGTGAGACTCTATCTCAAAAACAAAAAAAGAAAGAAAAAAAAAAAAGAAAGGATGTCCTATTTAATAAGTGGTCCCAATCAATCAATTCCTATAGAATAAAGATCTAAATATGAAAAATAAAGCCTTAAAATTTATAAAAAATGTTTAGGATAATATCTTTATGACTTCAGGGCACTGAAAAATTTTATAGAAAATATACAAAAAGGACAAACCATGAAGAAAAAGATAATTACATTTAATGGTTTTATTTGTGATTTAACCAAAATGCAACTACATTAAAACTGTAAACTCTGCACAAGAAAAGATCCTCTAAAGCGAGTGAAAATATAAGTTACCGACTGATCAAAGGTATTTTCCACCAATATAACTGAAAAAGGATTTAGTATCAAGAATAAGTAATTCCCCCCACTGCATTAAGAACAGGTTTATTTCAGCGAATGGACATGCTGACCCCACCGCAGTGCACGTAGTGCAAGGTTTAAGAAAAAATAATGTATAAAATATGTTTCTGCAAGTGCTTAAAAAAATTCCTACAAATTGATAAGAAAAGGTAAATAATGCAATAGAAATATTAAAAAACGATATGAACAAGCATACTGTGGCTCACGCCTGTAATCCTACCACTTTGGGAGATTAAAGTGGGAGGATCACTTGAGGCTAGGAATTTGAGGCCAGCCTGGGCAATAATAGTGAGACCTCATCTCTACCAAAAATATAAAAACCTAGCTGGATGTCGTGGCATGTGCCTGAAGTCCCAGCTACTTAGGAGGCTGAGGCAAGAGGATCACTTGAGCCCAGGAGGTCGAGGCTGCAATGACCTATGTTAGTGCCACTGCACTCCAGCCTGGGTGACAGAGTGAGAACCTGTTTCTAGAATAAATAAATGAATAAATAAACAAATGAATATCTCAGATATGCAAAATAATATTATATATTATTTATGTAGCTGTGTATGGTAAAAATATGAAAACATGTCTAGAAATGATAAACACCAAATGTTGACAGTGGTCACCTCTGAGGAGGGTGGCACCTCTGAAGTCGAAGGGGGACAGAGGGCTTCAACTTTAAGTACAATATTTCATTTTTCATTAAAATAAAAAAAATAAATCTAAAGAAAACATGGCCATGTAGTAGGATTTGAAAAACCGAATGATGCATACATTGATGTTCACAATAGTATTAGTAGTATTTCCTACTTTTAAAAAAAAGGAGAAAAGAGATTATGAAAAATATCAACCATCTTCCTATAAATGGGCAACAGACAATTCAGTAGTATAATTTTTAAAATCATACTATTTAAAACAGCTAGAAAATTTGCACCTTGACAAACAACCATGAAAAAAAATCTAGAAAACTATTCTTAAAAACAAAAAGAGGCCAGGCGCGGTGGCTCACGCCTGTAATCCTAGCTCTCTGGGAGGCCGAGGCGGGCGGATTGCTCAAGGTCAGGAGTTCAAAACCAGCCTGAGCAAGAGTGAGACCCCGTCTCTACTATAAATAGAAAGAAATTAATTGGCCAACTGATATATATATATAAAAAAATTAGCCGGGCATGGTGGCACATGCCTGTAGTCCCAGCTACTTGGGAGGCTGAGGCAATATGATCACTTGAGCCCAGGAGATTGAGGTTGCTGTGAGCTAAGCTGATGCCTCGGCACTCACTCTAGCCTGGGCAACAAAGCGAGACTCTGTCTCAAAAAAAAACCAAAAAAAAAAAAAACAAAACAAAAAGAAACACATCTAAGATATAGGATTTCTCTGTGTAGGGTCAGGGAAAGCTTTAATAACAGGTGTTAATGTTTTTTAAGGGGCTCTGTGTGTAGGGCCCTGCACACTGTAGGCATTTCTTAGAGTGCCCAAGGCATTGTCGCGTGTTAAGGGCTCTGAGAAGTTCTCTGACAATGAAATTTGTGCAGCTTTCTTTAATCCACTATTTTTCAAACATCTGACAGTAGAATCCCTCTGCCTCACCTTGGGAAAGGCTGTCCTAGTGACCTCAAAGTTTCCTTCCAATTCCCCCAGTCCACCACTCTTGTCTTGGCTCTGCCACTAACTAACTTGTTGTGTGACTTTGGCCAAATCACCTTTCCTCTTGGGCCTCAGTTTATTAAGCTGTTAAATGGGTGTGTGTAGTTTGGACTATAAGATCCTCTTATCTTTTTCCTGGTCTAAAACCTTGTGTTGGAGCCCCATGTGTAGATGACATTTCCATTTAATTTTATTCCTCTTTCACCAGTTAACTTTTTCTTGCTTTAACTAGAGCAGGGTCATGGTAGAGGAATTGCAAAAATACAGAGAAGTGAAATAATAAAAAAAAAAAAAACCCAAATTTACTCCAAATGCCATTTTGGGGTCCTTTTCAAAAGGCATGACGATGATAGCTGGTGTTTATGGAGCCTTTATGTGCCAAAGCACAGCGCTAAGATAGCTCATGTAACTTCTCATCAATGTGTCAGTCAAGTCTATTCTCAACCTCATTGGACAGATGAAGAGACCGAGGGTCAGAGAGGTAAAGTCACCTGTCCAAGGGCATACAGCTGGTGTGGCTCTAACCTAGGTCTTTCTGATTCTACAGCACAGATTCTCGGCCACTACCACATTAGGCCTCCTCCTTTGAAGGGAGTCTTCTACCAAGATTCCTTTTCCTCCCAGCTCCCTGCGGGGTTCTCTCATCTCCCCTGACACCAGCTCCTCCAAAAACAAAGCACCTTCACAGTAGAAGGACCTGTGTCCCTCCCCCAGGTCAGTCCACCTTATCTGGGGGGAGGGGGACTATTCATTTGCCTAGGAGAAGGGGAAAAAAAATAAGCCTCTCCCCCCACCCAACTCCCCTTCCCCAATCACTGGATCTGGGGTAAATTCACAAGCTAGAGACAGAAGAATAGGTGTGTAATTAAGTTCCAAATTGCCCATTGTTCTATGAGAATGTCTGATAAAGAGGACACAATGGCTGCCAGATGGGAGCAGGGAGAGAGATTTCCCATGTGGAGAATTCTAGAAGACAGGCCTGGAGTTCTGGAGCCGGGTCCTCCAGACTGACTGACTGACTGGGTAGCCCGGCAGCCAGGGTGGGGACACCAGAGAGAACTGTGGGGTGGGAGAAGACACAGCGGGACGGGCCCAGTGAGGAAGGGAAAGTGGAGACCGAATGGGTTGCGGTGAACTGAAGGGAGCAGAGCTGCGCAGCCCAGTAGAATCAGAATGTGAGCCACGGGTGTGTAGCAGTCACATTTTTTAAAACGGTGAATCTATGAAACAGGAGATGGCTCGTGCGAATAGTGAGCTTCCCCTTGGTCTGAGCAACCCCAAACTCAGGAGCCCTTGACGCACAGGCCAGTGAAATACATGGAACAGATGGGGTGTGGGCAAGCCTCACACTCTCCTTCGAGAAAACAATGCAGCGAGCATAACGGTTTATGGTCTTTAATATAATTGCAGTGTAGGGCCACTAAGGAATGGCGGGAACTGTGGCAGATTAGAGCAAGAACCCGCAATCTAAGATAGCTCCAGGAGACCGCTGCCTCATGAGTATGGGGGGAATACTCTTGCCAGAGCTTCTAATTTTTTTTTTTTTTTTTTTTGAGACAGGGTCTCACTCTGTTGCCCAGGCTGGAATGCAGTGGCCTCCTCATAGGTCACTGCAACCTCAAACTCCTGGGCTCAGGTGATCCTCCTGCCTCAGCCTCCTGGGTAGCTGGGACTACAGGCACACACCACCACACCCGGCTAATTTTTCTATATTTTGTAGAGACAGGGTCTCACTTTTGCTCAGATTGGTCTGGAACTCCTGACCTCAAGCAATCCTCCCGCCTCTGCCTTCCAGAGTGCTAGGATTACAGGTGTGAGCCGCCATGCCCCATCAAGAGCTTCTAATTTTTTGAAAGAAACTGGAAGTCAGGATTTTTAAAGGTTAACAGTCAATTCAAATTTTATTTTTAAAAAACCTGAATGGGCTGGATCTCATCATATGCTCTCTTTTAAACCCTTTTTTTTTTTTTTAAATCCAAACTCTTTTTTTATTTATTTTTGAGACAAAGTCTCACTCTGTTGCCCTGGCTAGAGTGCCGTGGCATCAGCCTAGCTCACAGCAACCTCAAACTCCTGGGCTCAAATGATCCTTCTGCCTCAGCCTCCCGAGTAGCTGGGACTACAGGCATGTGCCACCATGCCCGGCTAATTTTTTCTATATATATTTGGTTGGCCAATCAATTTGTTTCTATTTTCAGTAGAGACGGGGGTCTCGCTCTTGCTTAGGCTGGTTTCGAACTCCTGACCTCGAGCAATCCTCTTACCTAGGCCTCCCAGAGTGCTAGGATTATAGACTCGAGCCACCGCGCCCATCCTCCTTTAAACCCTTTTTACAGGTTTAAACCATATTTTGCAGAAGAGGAAACTGAGGTTCAGAGTGGTTAAATATTTTCCCATCTCTCAGCAAAGACCAAGTATCGGCTCTGTACGGCTCCCATTCCAGGTCGTTTCTGCTGTGAAGCTAATAACAAACACTGAGCTGTCGCTGTTCTTGTTGAGAGTTTTCTAGGTGCCAGGTCCTGTGCTGAATGTATTAGGAGACACCACGAGGGAGGTGCTGTTTAGGATGCCAGATTTAAAGAGTGGGGAACTGAGGCTCAGAAAAGTGAGGTAAATTGCCTAAGATCACACTGTGGGACTTGATTCTGAGTCTATGTTTGAGTGCAAGCTTCTAGATGCTTCCTATTGCCATACTCCCTTCCACCTCACCAGGCCAAAGAACCTCAGAGAATAAGGAGCCTGGTGGTTTTCGCCTCGGGGCTCCAGCGGGCACCTGCCCGCCTCCAGCCTTGCTTCAACCCCGCCACCTCCCCTGCCCTGCTGAGAATTGCCCTCCCGGTAAGGTTTTGTTTAAAGATAGCCTTCGCTGCCTTTTTTTTTTCCGTTTTTAAGTTCGGAAACCACCGATCTGTCCACGCTTTCTCAATTTGGGCCCAGAGAGGGCAGGTACCTAAGATCCCTGCGCGCACAGGTGGGGCTGGGACTGCACCTGGGTTTCCTTGTCCCCGGGTGTGCCCTGGCCCCCCTCCAGCTCCCCGGGGCTCTGCCCAGGGAAGGGCGCCTGCTCCCCCTCTGTGTCACCACCTCCTCCTCCGCCTATTTGGATAACTTCTTGACCTGTTCCTTCACAAGCGCCACCTAGGATCCAGCTGCCTGCGCTGCTTGTCCCCGGGAACCCAGGCCTGGCTGGTCCCACGGCAGACAGTCGTCAAACAGTGGCCGTCTGGGCAGAGGGAGGCCTGTTTGCCCAGGGCAGGGCCCAGGCAGAGGCCGCAGCCTCCTCCCTGCATCACTGGCCCATCCTGCTGCTCGGCAGACTGACTCAGCTGTCCCCGTCTGTCCTTGCTCATTCTGCAAATATTTATGCAGCGCCTACTGTGTGCCGAGCACCATTCTACCTGCTGGGATGTGGCAGGGGAGAAGACAGCCAGCTTCCCTGCTGTGATGACACTTTTGTTTAGTGGAGGAGACAGATGATAAACAGATCTCCGATGAACAGGGCTGCAGAGGACAATGGGACTGACAGTCTTAGACTGGGGGGTTCACGGTAGGCCCCTCTGAGTGCAGGACATTTGGGCTAAGCCCCAACCTATGAGAGAAATCAGCTACAGGAAGATGGGGGGAAATGTGCTGCTGTCAGGGAACTGCAAGTGCAAAGGCCCTGAGGTAGCAATGTGCTTAGCTTGACTGAAGGACAGTCACACGGCCAGTGTGGCTCACAGGAAGGAAGGAAAAGGGAGAAA
The DNA here is from genome assembly GCF_040939455.1 of Microcebus murinus. Taxonomy (NCBI): domain Eukaryota; kingdom Metazoa; phylum Chordata; class Mammalia; order Primates; family Cheirogaleidae; genus Microcebus; species Microcebus murinus. The sequence continues at coordinate 39,975,724 of NC_134119.1, read as the reverse complement.
GACAAGACACCATCAGAGGAGAGTCAAAGCCTGCAGGGTTTTTGTGGTCAAAGAAAAGCACTCAGGTTTTACTTTAAGGGTGATTCGAAGCCATCAGAGAATTTTCAGCTGGGATTTGAAATGACTGTACCCTGAACTTCTCCTCTACCTCTCCTTTTTCTCCATGACTTTCTGCCTCAATCCTTGGGTGTTTGAACTAGTGCATAATTAGTCCCCTTTCCTTTTTAACTTCTTAATCAAAGCTTAATCAAAGCGGTACACAGTTGAAAAAGTCAAATACTACAAGGCTTATAATAGCAGTAGTTTCCCCCTCCCCACTTTCTGAACCAGATCCCACCACCCAGAGGCGACAATTTTAGCTATTTTATTCTTTCCCTGGTGTTTTCCTTTATATTGTGTGTGTGTATATATATATATATATATATATATTTTTTTTTTTTTTTTCCAAGATGAGTTCTCTGTAAATTGCTTGGGCTAGTCTCAAACTCCTGGCCTCAAGCAACCCTCCTGCACTTGGCCTCCCAAAGATGCTGGAATTACAGGTGAGAGCCACCACACTCAGCCTTGAATTACTTGCATTTCTAAATACCATGGATATATGGAAGGTGAAAAGTGATCAAGGAAAAAAAAAGAAAAAAAAATACCATGGATATACTGCTACTTCTTGATTTTTCAGTTATAAATGTAATGTGTTAACTTGCTAGTCTGAAAGAGCCTGTGTAACTGTATCCCAATTTGGAAGTAAAAAAATTTCCTTTGCATGACCATGTTACCATTACACCGTTACAGCTGACTCCGCCTGTATGTGAACCGAGGTCTTTCCGAACGTTATCTCAAGTAATCCTCAGGATGACACTACAATGTGGGTGTTGGTCAGCAACACAATAATTCTAACATTTTGCATCCCAAGAAAGTCTGCAGTTGGCGGAAGACTCTTGCCTGCGTGCCCTTGGTCAGCTGAGCTAGCTGAGGAGTAAGCAGAGCTGGCAATATTAACTCCATTTTCAGAGGCAGACGTGGAGCCCAGTATGACAAGGAAAGTTCCATGTATCGCAGCAGGGTGCGATGGTTAACATAAAACCCATCTTCCGGCTAGGAAGGGAGGAGTTGGGGTCGCTGGACAACTGTGTGGAGGAGATAAACTCCTCTTGTCACATTTTGGGTTTGCTTGTGATATCAGCTAGTATTGTCCTTGCTAATACAGTGTTGGGGTTTCCATCCTAGCCCTGCCTCTCCTGGGCTGTGTGGTTTTGGGTAAGCCGTGTGACCTCTCTGAGCCTTTGTTATCTCTCTTGAGAAAGGGGTACGATGACAGTACCTCCCCCAACAGGCAGCTGTGAGGATTAAAGGAGTTAAGTTTTATAAAGTGCTCACTGGAACGCGGCCTGGCCCACACTATTATTTTATATTAGGATAAAGTAGCTGAGAGCTACAAAATGAATGAGCCGGGACTCAGCTCCGGGCCTTCTGACGCCCCCAAGCTCCAGACATTTCTATTCTTCTTCACAACTATTACCATGTCCGCCTGGGACCTGTACTTTATCTACCTGTAACTGTTTACTTGATATTTTTCTTTCTGTTGAAGACACATATTAATTTTTAAAGGATATTTTATATTAAGGCTTTTTTTTTTTTTTCTTTTTAAGACAGAGTCTTACCTGTTGCTCGGGCTACAGTGCCGTAGTGTCAGCCTAACTCACAGGCTAATTTTTTCTATTTTTGGTAGAGATGGGGTCTCACTGTTGCTCAGACTGTTCTCAAACTCCTGAGCTCAAATGGTCCGCCCACCTCGGCCTCCCAGAGTGCTAGGATTACAGGCGTGACCCACCGTGCCCGGCCTCAGAGTCTGTGTTTTTGCCGCCACTGTTTATAAAATATGTGAAGAAAAATGTGTTTCTTACTGAGGGTCGTGGTCAAAGGGTTTAAAAGCCACTAGACAGAATGTTCCCAGAGGTTCTTTACCAACTTAAAAATAGCATACTTTTCGTGAGGTGTACCCAGAGAGTAGAGAGGCCAATTTTAGGTAGTACATGGACAAACACTTTTAAATCTTATGCATTTATTTTATTGCATGTTAGAGAAGAATTTATAACTAGCATATTAAAGCCTTAATATTGGCCGGACGCAATGGCTCAAGCCTGTAATCCTAGCACTCTGGGAGGCTGAGGTGGACGGATCATTTGAGCTCAGGAGTTCAAGACCAGCCTGAGCAAGAGCAAGACCCCATCCCTACTAAAAAAATATATATAGAAAGAAATTAGCTGTACAACTAAAATATATATATATAAATTAGCTGGGCATGGTGGTGCATTCCTGTAGTCCCAGCTACTCGGGAGGCTGGGGCAGGAGGATCGCTTGAGCCCAGGAGTTTGAGGTTGCTGTGAGCTAGGCTGATGCCACAGCACTCTAGCTGGAGGAACAGAGTGAGATTGTTTCAAAAAAACAAAACAAAAAAACATAGACCCTGGAGCCCGCAAATCTAGGTTGGAACTTCCATCACCTGGATCACTTTGGCTGAGTGATTTGACTTCTCTGAGTCTTCATTTCCTCATCTGTAAAATGAGGAGGACAATGATAGCATTTACCTCCGGAGGTCATTTTAAGACTTAGAGGTTAATATGTGCAAAACCTTAGTAAATGCTCTATAACTCTTTGCTATTATCACAACAAGCACACATACATAGACATAGAAAAATGAAACAAGTTCCATACACACACAAATCTTACTCTTACCACATGGGATGCACGATGATATTTTATATACTATTTTACTCTATTCTTTTTGTTTTGTTTTATTTTTTGACACAGGGTTTTGTTCTGTTACCCTGAGTAGAGTGCAGGGGCATCATCATAGCTCACAGCAACCTCAAACTCCTGGGCTTAAGTGATCCTCCTGCCTCAGCCTCCCAATTTGCTGGGAATACAGGCGTGCACCACCACACCCGGTGAAGTTTTCTATTTTTTGTAGAGACAGGGTCTTGCTCTTGCTCAGGTTGGTCTCGAACTCCTGAACTCAAGTAATAATCCCACTTTGGCCTTCTAGAGTGCTAGGATTACAGGCGTGAGCTACCATGCCCCACCTGATGCACTTTTTAAATTGAAACAGTTTATCTCAAAAATTGTGTATTCACACAAATTATACAAATTATACAAATTGTCCATTCGTGGGGGGGGAATGTGAGCATGATCCTATGGCTAAGATGGGCAGCTGTGTACTGACAAAGTGACACTTCCCTTTCCATAGTTTAGAACTAGTTCTGCCCAGCTAAGGACCACATATCCCAGACTCCTTTGCATTCAGGTAAGGCCATGTGACTAGTTCTCACCAATGGAATGTCAACAGAAGTGATAAGTGTCTGTCACTCCCGGCTGGGGCCAACTTCTGGGATCCCTGGCGGACTATGTGAGAGAGATAAATAAACTTCTAACTTAAATGTTGGGTTTGCTTGTTATATCAGCTGGTATTGCCCGAACTAACACAACCTAATAAATTGCATGACCCGTTACTGGATTAAGATTGAAGTTTGAAACACACTGGTCTAGTCTTCTGGTTTTCAAACATTTTTGAACCATGGAGTCCTTTCATTAAGTGTTTCATTCAAAAGTCAAAATGGAGGCCGAGTGCGGTGGCTCACACCTGTAATCCAAGCACTCTTTGAGGCCGAGGTGGGCGGATAGTTTGAGCTCAGGAGTTTGAGACCAGCCTGAGCAAGAGCGAGACCCCATTTCTACTTAAAAAATATATAAATAAATAAAAGTGAAACAATAAAAGAACTACAAAAACCATTAAAAAAATTTTTTTTAAAGTCAAAATGGAGCATCTCTGATTGAATCAGAGGTTGTAGGGTGGGGGGTTGCTAAGAGCCTGGTCCATGTGAACACGCCTCCTCCCATCACCCTCCAAGTGGACCCTGCCGCCTCCTTCCTGACTGTCTGGGCTCAGTGAATAGTGTGTGACACCCTCTGAGCCAGGCGGCTCTCATGCCTCCGTTTCTCAGAAGGAGATGCAGCGGCAGCAGAAGGACTTGAGTGAGGTCACAAACAGCTGCCCAGGGCCAGGGCCATCTCCCAGGGCAGGCCTGCCATCTCCATTTCTAGGCCTCCAATTTGCTCCTCCTCCGTGAAAGAGCCACACGCTCACAGCCATGAACGAATGCCCCCCAAGAAGAGACCCCAGGCACCACAGGGCAACAGAAGGCTTGCAGCCTGGGACCTCACTCATCTCAGTTTGCCCCACAACAGCCAAAAGGTGTGAAGCAGATGCTATAATTACCACCCCCATTTGACAGAGGAAGAAACTGAGGTGCAAAAGATTGCATAATTTACCTGAGGTCGCACAGCTAACAGGTGGTAATTTGAACCCAGGCAGCCCGACTCCAGAGTCTGAGCCCCTTGGATGCTATTACAAGGGGTGACAAGTGCAGCTGAGACAATGAAGGTTTGGTGTCAGACTAGATTTGAATCTCCTATTTGCTGTGTGATGCAGGGAGGCTCACTTAACAACTCAGAGTCTCAATTTCTTTGTTGATAAAATGGGGATACACTTCCCACTTTGATGGGTCATTTCAAGGATTAAAGGGGAGAAGACATATAATGTAGCTGGCATGCAGCCTGGCACATAGAAGAGGCTGACACGGACACAGATTTCTTTTCTCATCATAGGCCCACCCTTATGCTAGATGCATGTAAGTCAGAAAAAATGGAAGGCACCGTTCCTATACTTGAAAAGCATCTCTGGATGCTTCTAGGAACAAGATAAATCATCCACAAAATAACCAGACAGGACCCAAGATACTTAAAATGAAGGAAGGAATGAACTGCAGTCAAGTGCAAGTGAAATCAGTGTGGTGTGTAGCCAGGCTCTATGCCTTTGCATGTGCTGTTCCATCAGCTGGGAACACTCTTCCCTCTCTGCTCCTGGCTGACTCCTGCTAAATCTTCAGGTTTCAGTCCTCCTCCAGGGTCAAGAAGCCCCTGGCCCCTTCCCATTCTCCCAAGTCCCTCTGAGTCCCACAGTGCCCTATCCAGCCACACCATGGCACTCTGTCTTTGCTTGCTGCTGGCTTGACATCTTCCCACCAAATTGGGCGCGTCCAAGATCTGAAGCCGAGTTTTATCCTCCTATGTTCCCCTGGTGCCTAGCAAATCATCTTGTATACTGTAAGCTCCCAGTGGACCTTTAAGCAAACAATGAATGAATGAATGAATGAATGAATGAATGAATGAATGCAGGAGGCTTCTGGGTGGAGGAGACAGGATACACCGTGGGTGTCTATTTCCTCCCTTTACCAGATGAGACAAAGTAAGGCAATGGTTCCATATTCCATTCCTGGATATCCAAAATCACATAAGGAACTCAATGAAAACTTACAGGCCCCCAGAACATACCACAGGTGATTCGTATTCACTGGGTCTGGAGTGGCACCCCAAAACATGTTGGTTTAAGAAAGTGTCCCATGTGCAACCAGGTTTGTGAACCGCAGGGGCTGAGGACCGAATGGGGGTGGGACGGGAAGGTGATGTGCAGCAGGGAGGTAGGGGAGGGGTGGCAGAGACTCTACTGTGGGAATGAACGGGGGCAACAGCCCTAGCCTGACACCAGACACAGCCTCATGTCCTTCCAACTTTGGGGCCATCGGCTCTTCACAGGGACAAAGCATGTTATAGTTTATGTCACCTTTTCTCTTTCGTTTGCTCATGGAATCCTCACAACAACCAAGGTCCATTTGATGGGTGAAGAAGTTGAGGAACAGAGAACTGAAGCAAAGCACCAGCCTTTGCAGAGCTTTAAGCGGGAGAGAGCTTCACCAAACCGCCTCTGACCACAGCGCTCATCTAGCCTGGGGCTGATGCTATTGGTCAAGGGGACGAGGTGGACATACCTAGGGAAAAGTAGGCTCATCTGGCACTTAGAGACAGATATACAGTACTGCCCTGATGGAGGATTATTGGCCAGTAGCTAAATCATCACTTGTCCTGTCCAGAGCTCTTGAAGGTGCTGCTAGCAATTCCAGGCCATCTCAGTCCACCCCATCTAATCCATCCAACCATCCATCCATCCATCCATCTTTTCATCTACCCACCCACCCATCATATCACTCATCCATCCATCCTCCCCCTATCTACTCACCCATCTATCCAGCTACTTAGCTATCCATTTGTCACATGCATCTACATCTTTCCATCCATCCCATCTATACATTAATCCATCGATCTGCCACTCATCTTCCCTGTTACTCATTCATCCATTTGTCCCATCCATCCATCTCTCCACCTATTCTATCTATCCATCCAACCATCCATCCACTCACCCACCCATCAATCCATCTACCTATCCGCCCACCCAGACATCCATTCATTCATCCATCCATCTTCCCATTCATTCACCCATTCAATTAACCTTCATCAAAGTCCACATGGGGCCAGGCCCCGTAGCAGCCTGGTGTATAACAAAAAGAATCAGACAAATACAGACCTTGCCTTCAACGAGATTTGAGGTACTTACAGAAATGGCAGGCTACCAAAGGGTCAAAATAAATAACCAAGGGAACTTTGTTGAAATGAAAACAAGGCTGGGAAAGTAATAAGGCCAGGAGTCAGGTTGGTACACAGATAAGCACACCATAGAATCTTATCCGCATAGTTGCTCAGGGCAGCCCCAAATCTGGCTCTGAGCTGGATCCTGACACTCAAAGCCAATAAACTACAACACAGGAGTCACAGTAGCCTCAACTGTGGTGGACACGACCCAGCAGCTTCTCCTGCCCCCTCACGGCACACGGGTGTTGTGTGTGTTCTGGGGTACGCTGGCTTTCTGGAGACATGTTTGGCTGGCACAACTGATGTGGAGAGACGCTACTGGCATCCAGTGAGTAGAGCAAAGGTCTTGGATGCTGCTTAACATGCTACACTGCACGGGACAGCCCCCCGATAGGGAATTCCCCAAGCCAAGATGCCCATCGCGCTGAGGGTGAGGCCACTAGCCCACAGCCTCAGTGCTGTGTGGGGCAGTCGTGCGCCAGACCCCGAGGGCAGAGTCCCTGTTTTAGGCCAGTCTGGGCTTTCCCATGACTTTCCTTGGACTAGGGAAGTCTAAGGGGAGGTTTCTGGGGGGAAATTCTGCTTTTGGATAAAAGACACAAGTGCATTGGGGAAAACCCTTCTCCTCCTGCCTCCGCCTTCAGACGCTTAAGTGCAGACGTGACGACGCCTGATGCTGGGACAGCCACCGTGGGTCCTAGCGGAACAGACACGAGGACCAAAGGTCAGCGCAGCAGGGACTGCGGAGAGGAGGGAAGGAAGAGCGTGGATCTGGCTAATACTGGCCACCACCGTCTAGGGCTCTTTCTAAGCCCTTCCTCCATTCATTCACCCAGCAAATGCTCCCTGAGCGTTTCTTCTGTGTCTGTCACCGTGTGGGACATTGTGAGACGCACGGGGACGGACAAATGATCGCGGCCCCAGACCTCGTGGAGTCCACAGTCTGGTGCGGGGAGGGACAGACGCCACAATTCACACCATCGCCTGTCTCATCAGAGCAACGGCGACAACGACAAAGCCGAACCCAGTGTGCCCCGCACGCCCCGGGGTCCGAGGAGGGCCACGCTCACACCAAAGAGCAGCTCTTTAGAGACGGCCCTGCGAGGGCTCAAAACCGTGAAGCAGCACCTGGGGCTTCCTGAGTGCTCACCATTCATCCCTTCCACCTGCACGACAGCCGTGCCCTCCACTCCCCCAAGTGACATCTGCTACATACCGTGTCCCTTATCCCACAACTCACCTCTGCTGTTGGGAGGACCCCAGCAGAGGAGTGTCTTTCTCCCCCCTCAAAAAAAAATTTTTTTTTTAAATCAGAAAGTAATTTTTTTCCAGAGCCTCCCGACACGACACAGTTCCCTAGCTCATTTTACAGGTGGAACACATGAGGTTCAGAGATCGGTAGTGACTTATAAAGCCACACAGGTAAAATCAGGGTCTTTTAGCCGCTATCACACACATACTAAGCTAACGCCCACGGTCCCAGGACAAAAGAGCTCTTTTCTGGTTGGCGTGTGCTGCAAACCTGGCCGCCAGAGCACGCCTTCCCCGCCCGCCCGCCCCGTCCGCAGCCCGGCCGGGAGGGTCTGCAACAGCGGCGCTGTGTCGGGTCTAGAGTCAGGCAAGTTTTCTTTCTTAAATAATCCTGAGCGTTAGTTTTCTCTTCTACTCTTGGAGATGACAGCATTCTTTTCTTTTTGGAGACAGAGTCTCACTCTGTTGCCTGGGCTAGAGTGAGTGCCTAGCAACCTCAAACTCCTGGAGCTCAAGCGATCCTCCTGCCTCAGCCTCCCGAGTAGCTGGGACTTGAATGCGCATGCCACGACGTCCGGCTAATTTTTCTATTTTAAGTAGACATGGGGCCTCGCTCTTGCTCAGACTGGTCTTCACCTCCTGAGCTCAAGCGATCCTCCCACCTCGGCCTCCCAGAGCGCTAGGATTACAGGTGTGAGCCACAGCGCCCGGCCGACAGCATTCTTTATCTCAGGCGGCTGTTCTGAGAATGAAATGCGCTAACAGGTGTGGAGCATCCATCCATCCTTCCACCCAGCCAAGCATGCTAACACTGGCGGAAGGCCCGCCGTGTGATGAGCGCTGCCCGGGGCTGACACGATGGAACATGGGGACATCCTACACAGCGGTAGCCCTGGAGACAGTGAGAGGCTGTCAGGTTATGTCACTATTGCATTACCCCTTGAGAGGGACTCCGTGGAGCCTCCTATTCCCCCTTAGCCTGGGCCCACAACCTGGGCTGTCCCTCTCAGGAGCTGTGTCTTCCTCTGCCACATGCCCAAGCCAGCCGTGCAGGTGTCTTTACACCATGCCTTGTAGCTCCGCTGTCTCCTCTAATCGCCCCCCACACACACTCAGTGAGCTAGGTTCTGCTGTTATCTCCATTTTACAGAGGAGGAAATAGGTTCAGAGAGGGGAAGTGTCTTGCCCAAGGTCACACAGCAGTGTGTGGGATGGGACCTCAGGCTGCTTGGTTCTTCAGCCCCTGCTACTTCCAGGCCATGTGATCCTGCCTGGTGGCGGGAAAAGCAAAAAAGAGTCCCAGACCAGAGTCAGGAAACCAGTCCCTGAGTCTGTCACACACTGGCCATCTGTCCTCAGCTAATGCTGCCATGAAGTAACATTTGCTGAGCCCTTACAATGTCTGGGGTGTCGAGGACTTCACATTCTTGCTCCCCTTTAGCTGTCCGTGGCGACCCTAAGACACGTCCTCGTGCCGTCTCCACTTCGGAAACAAAGCCACAGAGGCACTCGAATGTAGAGTCATTTGACTAACATCACAGAAAGAGAACCGAGATGTATTGGATCCCAGAGGCCGAGCTCTGTGCGTGTGTGAGATTTAAACAGGTTTATAAAATGTGCCTAATCTTTTTTAAAAAATACAGAATGGGCCCCCATTCTGGGGGGTAAGGTGAAACAAACATTCTCTTGAATCGCCTTCCTCAGAAACAAAACTGTCACCAGATGGGGACCTTCCGCCCACCGATTTTCTATGCAAATCCAAGCGCGTGTGTACATATAGACATCTACGTCCGTTTTGGTATCAGAAGCTAGGAGCATTTATTTCTCCCGCGTACTGTTTTCACCTGATGTGACTGGGAGGCTCTCCCTTATCAGCACACAGACCTGCGGTCTGTCCTTCAACAATGGGTGCATTCCGTCGTAAAGATGCAGCGAGCTCTGTTTACCCGTCCTCCCTCTGAGAAGGGACACTCCGGGGTCACGCCAGGCAGGGTCCTGGCCGTGCATCTAAGTTGCACACGCTCGCACAAGATATCCCGTTTTCCAACGCCCCGCGCTGTGCGGCACTTTCTACCTCTCCGCCTTTGTCCAGAGCCAGGGAGGTGTGCAGACACCAAGCCCACTGTCCCCCGGCAATCACCGCTTGGGTCCCCCGCTCAGCCAGGCCTGGCGCTGGCTCCATGACTGGGGGCAGCTGGGCTCTCAGTTTGCCCCGAGGCAAAACCGACAGGGTGGGATTTCGGGAAGCCCCCAGAGAGGCATTCCCGGAAAAGCCCCCAGGCAGGCAGGGCCAGCCAAGCCTCTGCCCAGGGCTCCTGCAGCCCCTCCCAGCGCTTCCCACACCAAAGCGGCCAGGCCCCTGCCTGAGAGTCACCCAGCCAGCCCCACACCTCCACTGGGCTTCCTGCCATTCTAGGGGAGCCCTTGGAAGGGCTTTGGGCCTGTCAGAAACACACAGGGAGCTGTCCCATGGCCTCCCAAACCTGACTCTCACCCTGCCCCGTCCAGTCCTCCCCCGGCCCCAGCTGCTGCTGGCCTCACTTACCATAGGGACCCTCCACTGGAGCCCCGAGGGACACGTTCACACTGACCATGGCCAAGCCCAACCAGCCAGAGACCCCGGGGCATGGAGGAGCCGGGGCCCGCACAGCAAAGCACAGGGCCACCAGGAGCCAGTCCACCAGGAAGGCAGTGAGCACGGCCAGCTGCCGCCACCCGGTTATCTTATTGATTCTTCTAATCACCCAAGGTGGGTGGACACGTTAAAGAGTAACCAGTCACTTAGGGAACCTGTGGCTGGGGACTGACTACTGCTGTCGCCATGGCAGTGGCTACCTGGCCAAACCCGAGGTCCACTTGGTTCCCAGCCCTGCACTCTGGGGGTCAGCGGCACCTGGAGCCAGATGTAAGGGACGCCAGCCCCCCAAACTGGGACAAGGGACTGGGCAGGAGGGGCTGGAGAGGTAAGAGTCTAACCGGGCTGGGTTTTATGACTCCACGCTAAGGGTGTGGAAGAGCAGGAAGGAGCAGGGAAGGCGAGGGAGGGGTAGAGGAGAGGAGGGTGGAGAACTGTGCTTATTGAGTGCCTACTGGATGCTGGGAGCTGCATACAGGCATTGCCACGTTTAAATTAAACCTTGAGACGAGGAAATTGAGGCACAGAGGGAAGATTCTTGCTGGGAGTCTCACAGGTGCTCATTCAGCCACCCCATGGGGACCCCCATTCCCTATTGGTGGGCCTGGGTTGTATTAAAATGTCCTTTCTCCAGTAAAACAATGGTGAAAGCAAATGTTAGATTTTTTAAAGAAATTATTAATATTCTTGTATTAGGTGGGGCAAAAGCTTGCCAACTTCATGTCAATTTCCCAAAATGTTCTGGAAATTTAAGTGGTACGTGACCCCCTAGATTAAGCGGCATCATAAGGTCACGTGGCTAATAAGGAGCAGACGTGGGATTTGAGTTCAGTGTCACCTGCCCCCAAAGCCTGTGCTGTTTTTCAGCTGCCCCGCATGTCCTCATGTGTCCTGAGCACCAGGACAGTGAGAATGACAACCACTGGCATTTAAGAACTGCTTCGTTCGTCAGCACCCTACACCCTCAATCGCACTGAATTAGCACCGTTCCTGTCCCCATTTCACAGATGTAAAACCTGAGGCTCAAGAGACTGCATGGAATCTGCTATATGGCACAAAAGATATGCTCTCTTACCTCTCAGCTCAGAAGGGACAAACTCAAGGCTTGGACAAAGGTAGACAAAATTAAGCAAAAGGAGTGGGCATTCCAGGTGATCTCTCAGGTTCGCCATTTCTGATACTGCATTTGAGAAGAGCCCATGCCAAAAAAATAAAGTAGGCAAGATAAAATCGGAGAATAATGAACTCACAACAGTGTCCTTGGTTTTCTTATTTCACTTGAAATAAGAAATCATTTCGATTTCAGTCTTTGGAAATTTATACTCACCTGAAGCCTCACCTTTCTCATCTGTAAAGTGGAGTAATAATATACGCACCTTTGCACAGTGGGCTGAGGGCCGTTAGTCCCCTCCCCTGGCCTTCCAGTTCAGCTGGTTTGTCCCTAACCCCCTCTGCCTGCACCAATTCCCTTCTCTAGTCTTTTGACCCTCCCCAGAGCTGAGAGAGGGAGGGACCAGAAGGAGTCACTGCACTGAACTTTATTGGGGGCAAGGACGAGGGAGTGACATTCGTAGGTCTGGTCTGGGTGCAGGTGACCAAGAGGAAAGAAAACTGTGTCCAAGACAAGGTAGGGGTTCCGCAGGGAAGGGCCTGTTCCCTGTTCCCCCATGGCGGGTCTTTGGGGTTCTCTCCAGCCAGGCAGGGGGTGGGCCCCAGCCCGAGGGCAAGGTCTGAGGAAGGAGATTTTACTATCTCTGGAGACAAAGGGCTTTTGTGTGCTATGGTCTCTGGGTGGGAGGGGTTGGGGAGAGGGAAATGGTTTATTGGAATGAGAATAAGGTTGTGCCTGAGAAAAAGAGAATCAGACGCAGAGATTAAGACAGAAAACCAGACAGGGAAAGAGCAGAGAAGTAGACAAAAGAGAGAAAGACTGAGGCAGAGAGAGACAGAAGATGCAGAAAGGGAAAGAGAGAAAGTGGCCAGAAAGAGAGAGCTCTTTCGGGCGGCTTTGGTTTTCTCCCCTCGGTTCTGAGATCAGTTCTTCTGGCCTCGTGTGGAAGACAAGCTGTGTGGCTCTGAGTAGGTCACACCCCTCCTCTGAGCTTCCGTGTGCCCATCTGTAAAAGGGGGGCCTGGACCTGCGGTGGCCCCAGTGACATGTCAGGGGGTGGGGTGGGGTGGATGTCCACAGCTACTTTCAGTGTTTTTAAAAGCATGGCTCTGACGTGTGCACCGCTCAGAGGGACCTGCGAGTCCTCCAAGGCTGCCCGGAAGCTGGTTGGCTGTTATTGGATGAACGAAGGTGGGTTCTAGGCTAAATATGATAGAAAAAAATGCCTTTCATTGTGTGGACAAAGTCTTTCGGGTTTGCTGAGAGTCACAAAACCAAGCTGCCAGCACTGCGCCTTGCAGCCCCGGCTCTCTGAGAACTGAGTTAACGAAAGATGCAGGTCTGTTTCCCAGGCCAGAGAAAAGAAAGCTGTAACTACGGAAAGCAGGAAGGCAAGGAGGTCATTTTCTTCTGACACATGCTAGACGTCTAGGAAAGGGAATGTGGGAGGGAAAATTCAGTGGGGTGATCCCAATTCATATCCTTTTTAAACAAAATTGTTTCTTCACCCAGTCTCTGGGGAGGGTTCTGGGAGGGCGGGCCCAGTTGGAGCCCCCCCAGAGCCCGGGGACATTTCAGAACCACAGGAACCTGTTGGATTTGGGCCCCGAGAAGCACATGTTGCTATTGCAGATGGCTTGGTAGCTGGGGGGACACGGCCTCCCCAGCTTGTATGGGGCCTCGCCGATCCAGTGGCCCCTGGAAAAGAAAAGGTCTCAGGGCGGCAGGGTTGGGGGACAGAGAGCCTTAGGGGAGCAACCTTCACGCAGATGTTCAAATCTCAGCACTGCCATCACTAGCCGAGTGACCTGGGGCAAGACACATCTGTGAGCCTGGGTTTTCTCTGTAAGTCTAAGAGAAGAACCCCTTGCCCCCACACACCGTTTTAGGAATGCAGCAAAGATCAAATGGAGGCATGTGTGAAAGCACCCAATGCCTGCCAAGTAAGTGACTCCCCTGCAAGGGGTGACTTCCTCACTCCACCCAGCCCCCCCAGAGCAGGCAGATCTGAGTCTGGTCCTGGATTCTGCCACCTGCTAGCTAGTGACAGGAGAAGCCACCTCATCTCTTGAGACTTGAGTCTTCTCCTTTGGATAAAATAAATAAATGAAATGGGGTATGTGAAAATTACTTGAAATCACCTATGAGAAGACACTCTGTAACTTTGAGTTCTGTGCAAATGAGAACTAGAATAATTAGGTGATAAGTACAATTCAGTCATGGGGGACGTGCCCACGGAGCCTCACCACAGGCCACTGTGGACACTTCAACAGCTCTGTCCCAAATCCATCCTACCTGCTCCGGAATTAATCCTCTTACAAGACCACCACCTTGTAAGGGGAGGTGGGAGAGGGAGTTATTGCTTAATGGTTAGAGTTTCTCTTTGGGCCAATGAAAAGATTTTGGGAAAAGGTTAGTGGGGATGGAGGCAGAACACTGTGATTGTAAATAACGCCTCTGAGTTGTACATTTAAAATAGTTAAAATGGCATAATTTGTGATACATATATTTTGCCATAATTTAAAAGTATTAGTAATATAATATACCAAAACCCCAAAATCATGCACCCTTTCAGTCTGGTTAAAAAAAAAAAAAGAAACAAAAAATATTAAAAAAAGAAGGAATAAATTAAATAAAAATTAAAAAAATATATACATATATATATACCAAAACCCACTGTTGGATTGTTTGGGATGTGAATTACAATTGTCCCTTGGTATTCTTGGAGGATTGATTCTAGGACCTCCTGCAGATACCCAAATCCTGTAAATAATGCTTCTGAGTTGTACATTTAAAATAGTTAAAATGGCATAATTTGTGATACATATATTTTGCCACAATTTAAAAGTATTAGTACTATAATATACCAAAACCCCCAAATCATGCACCCTTTCAGTCTGGTTAAAAAAAAAAAAGAAACAAAAATATTAAAAAAAGAAGAAGGAGCTGGGCGAGGTGGCTCACGCCTGTAATCCTAGCACTCTGGGAGGCTGAGGCGGGCGGATTGCTCAAGGTCAGGAGTTCAAAACCAGCCTGAGCAAGAGCGAGACCCCGTCTCTACTATAAAAATAGAAAGAAATTAATTGGCCAACTAATATATATATAAAATTAGCCGGGCATGGTGGCGCATGCCTGTAGTCCCAGCTACTCGGGAGGCTGAGGCAGAAGGATCACTGGAGCCCAGGAGTTTGAGGTTGCTGTGAGCTAGGCTGACGCCACGGCACTCACTCTAGCCTGGTCAACAAGCGAGACTCTGTCTCAAAAAAAAAAAAAGAAGAAGGAAAGTTCAAGTCCCTGAAATAAAATGGTGTACATTCACATATAACCTATGGGCATCCTCCTGTACACTTTACATCATCTCTAGATTACTTATAATACCTAACATAGTGCAAATGCTCTGTAAATAGTTGTTATACTGTGTTGTTTAGGGAATAACGACAAGGAAAAAAGCCTGTACATTGTTCCAAACGTTTTCCATCTGTGGTTGGTTGAATCCATTGAAGTGGAACCCACAGATCTGGAGGGCCGACTGTGTGTTTCAATAAAGCTGTTGAAAAAAAAAAAAAAGACCACTACTCTCATCACATTCTCCTGCTCAAGAACTCTGAGGGTGTTCCATTCGCTATGCAGGAGCTGGCAAACTTTTTCTGTAAACCCCCAGATAGTAAGTATTTTAGGCTTTTGCCAGCCAGGCTGTCTCTGTCACATGAAAGGAGCTGTAGATGATATGTAAAGGAATGGCATGGCTGTGTTTCAATAAAACTTTATTTACAAAATAGGCAGCAGGCCAGATCAGGCCATGGGCGGGAGTTTGCAGACTTCCGGTTTATAGACTCACATCTACAGCTTTTGGTCATGCATTCCGGACTGCCCTGGCAGCATGTGGACCCAACTCACGTGCCTCGTCTTCCCACATTCTCTACTCTAGCACAGTCCGTAGATTTCTCTCTTTTTCTCCCTCTTCTGCTCTCAAAGCCTAAAGTCACCCCCCCCAGCTCTTGCTCATGGCTGCCTAATAACCTCACCACTGGCCTGTAGGGTTAGTTATCTTTGCAAGACTCTTTGTTTGTTTGTTTCCACCTTTACAAGTCCCAATGTCATATTTTCTCACACCTTAAATGAACACTGCTTGTGGGCAAAAATGGAATCTTTTGTTCTCCAAAAGTGATTGTTGAATGACTGAGTGAAGTCAGCCAAAGTGCTCAGAAAAGTATACACTTCTGGTTTCCTAACAGGATTCATTCATTCATTCATTCAACAAACACTTCCAGAGCATTTATTATATGTTAGGATTTATGCCAGCTCCCGGCAGTCCAGAGTTTTCAAGAGGTGCTTTCAGAAGTTTGGGGGCAGAGACAGTGTGCGGTGGAGATGTCAGGGGTGACGGAGAAAGTACATGTAGTTCTTTTTTTGTTTAATTGAACCACTTGGGGGGAACATCTGCTTAAAAAAACAAAGGATTGAAATCACTGTAATAGGATATAGAAATGAACAGTCTATTTCTCTCCCTCCAGAGTTTATAACCTAGTTATCATCATGGCCACCATTTATTTAGCATGTACTATATAGGCAAGATACCACACTGGCCACGTTATCATATTTTAATCCTTAAATTTTGTGGGCCAGGTAGAATTAACCTTAAAAGAGGATATTAAGACCTGTAGAGATAAAATGCTGTATTCAAAGTCCTTAGTATGCACACAGTAGAGCAAGGAATCAAACCTAGATCTGGCAATAGCAATAAGAACCAATATATACTCCCCACTTATCAACCCCGGGGGCATTACCTGGGTTATCTCACTTAATTCCCTCAGTAGCTCACTAGGCACTATTTTATTGCCATTTTGCAGATGAAGAAACATGCATGGAGAAGTTAAGTAAAATTACAAATTCGAACCCTGGCATCTTGACTCCAGAGCCTAAAAATCTTAACAGCTATACTTAACGTTTCAAAAATTCGGTATGTCCCCAGCAAACGAATTGAAACAGTTCCTCAACCTTAAGCTATTTGTAACAGAATTTGGTTGCTTTTATTTTTCCATAGGTGATAAAGCTGGGCAGCAATGTGACATTTTGTCAGTAGATGTCACCATCTAACAAATATTCCAGTTTGAGGCTTTGTGTTCAGGCTGCCAATGACTTCAAGAACATTAGGATAGTACAATAGAACGAACATGAGACTTTGAATCAAAAGACTTGTGTTTCAAACAGCTCTGCTACCTATTGGCTTTGTGACTTTTGGTAAATTTCTTTAACCTCTCTGAACCTCAATTTCTTAATCTGTAAAAAGGGCAGTATTTTCCCAGTGCCCCTCCCGTTTTTTTCTTCCTTCTTTCATCTCTTCAAGAAAATAATAAGGTGGAAGTATTTTGTAAATAATCAAGTGTGATGTCAGAGTAAATTGTGGTTATTATTATATTATATAATTTTGAAATTTTAAATACCATGTTTACTTGGAATTTGTTCTTATTTTTTGTATGAGAATATATAATGTTTGCAAGTTTGAGTACTGTACATTGGGTGGGAACTTTCATTCCCCTTTCTCCATGTTTCCAAGGTATTTGGATGAAGGTGGCAGGTAAACTCTTTCCCACCACACTGATTGGAGAAGAAGTTCAGCATGCTCCTTCCTCCTTCCTGTCTTTCCTTTGGGCTCTGCCTGCCTGCAGGGAGCATGTGTTCTTGGTTGTCTATTTCTCGTGGTAAGCTCAGAGGGGCTGGCACCGCACTTGTAAGAAGAGGCCTAAACACTGTATGTGCTCACTATTAAATTGGAACTAACCGATGAGCACATGTATGCACAGAGGAAAGTAAAACTCAGTGGAAATGAACCAGGGTGAAGAGGGGAGGAGAGGAGGGGAAAAACCCACCTAATGGGTACTATGAGCACTATCTGGAGATGGGCATGCATAAGCTGGGACTCCAGCATTACAAAAGCAATGCATGTAACCTAAAACATTTGCACCACCTTAATAATATTTTGAAACAAAAATTAATAATAATAAAAAAGAAGCACATGTGCTTCTAAATCTCACTTTTTAACATACTTTGATGCCTATATTCCAATACAACTGATTTCTTCAAGAAAAAGAAAAAGGATTATTCATTGACTCTCTAAAATCGTATGGTATTTAGGGTACTTAGAATGGAGGGAGCAGGGATACTGCATGTGTCTTTCTTTCTTTTTTTTTTTTTTTTTTTTTGAATTCTCAGGATCCACCCCCCTGCCCCAGAGCCCGCTTTGCTGGCACTTACTTGATGGCATAGTTGCAGACCAGGTACACTGCCTGGTGCCAGGTGCTGCCCCCGACACTGACGCTGCTACAGGTGTGGATGGCGCAGCCCAGCTGACTGGAGGATGCCCACACCATCTGAGTAAGGACAAGGACAGAGGACGCTATGAGGATGCAGGGGGCCCAGGTTCCTTGGGGCTGCATGGCCCCTGGGTGACCACATTAGGTGAGGTCTTCCTGGGGGCGGCAGTCTGCCTGTCCCACGATAGAGGGGCTGGAAGGATTTATATTGTAATATAATGCTTCTCAAACTTTTTTTCTTATACAACCAACAGTAAGGAATAAATTGTATATTGTTACCAGTGCACAAACACACGCATACACACACACACTTAATTGGAAGAAAAGTTTTATGAACCAATATTTAGCCTTATCATGTGTGATATATTTTCTGTATTGTCCTATTCACTGTCTTTTTTTCCCTAGTGATCAACCTTTGAAAATCATTGTTGTCTTGGAGGTTAAAACACAATCTTTGGAGTCCAAGAGACTTGAATCAGAATCGCAATATCAGATGGGCGTGATAGCCTGCACCTGTAATCCTAGCACTCTGGGAGGCTGACTCGGGAGAATCACTTGAGATCAGGAGTTCGAGACCAGCCTGAGCAAGAGCGAGAATCCATCTCTACAAAAAGTAGAACACTTAGCTGGGTGTGGTGGTGTGCACCACCAGATGTAGTCCCAGCTACTGGGGAGGCTGAGGCAGGAGGATCGCTTGAACCCAGGAGTTGGAGGTTGCAGTGAGCTGTGGTGACGGCACTGCACTCTAGCCTGGGCAACGGAGCAAGACTCTATCTCCAAAAAATAAAAAAACAAATCTCAATATCACCAGCTTTGTGACTTTGACCAAGTCACTTAATTTGTGCCTCAGTTTCTTCATTAATGAAATGGAGGTAATAATGTATCATGAGAAGTCAGGAAGGGCATTGGTTTAGGTGTCACATTTCCTAGAGGGTCTCAAATTTAGATTTTTGGCATGATCTCCCAATGAGTCACAGAGAGACAGACAGAGCTGAAAGAAGACGTTTGTCATACAACTGGAAGTTTCTGTCCTGTGACTTGCAACAGTGCATTGCATTGTATTTTTATGTGTAATAAGTGTTAACGTATTCAATTTAGCACTAAAAATAATACACTTTTCGTAATCTTATTTTGACTTTTTTTTTTAAGATAGTGGGAGTCTTCAAAAATGAAAAATTCTTGAGACACTCAAAACTGAACGAGAGTTACCTCAATTGAGTGTGCACATAATTTCCCAGGGGTATATTTCTTATGTAAGAGAACCCATAGGGGCCTCTGTTCCACCACGTTCTTTTCTTTCTAAGGTACAAGGATTCGCTCACCCATCCCAGCTCCCACGGAGGATACCTGGGTGTAGTGGGAGCAGGCAGAGCCGCGGCAATGCCAGGGGCAGTGCGGGTCACAGTCCTTCGGGGCAGGAAACAAGTAGTGCTACTTCTCCTCGGACCAAACCTTCACGATGTCTACCACTGAGCGGTACCTGGGGAGGGGAGAACATGGAAGAACCTGGGAGGAGGGGGTGGAAAAGTGGCTCTGCCACTAGCCTATTGGAGACCTTGGGTGAGTCACTTTGCCTCCCTCCCCTTGGTTTCCGCCTGCCTCACAGGGGTGTTCGGAACAGAAGATCAATTGAGATAACCCATGTAAAGTGCTTACATGTGCCCGGCACATAGTAAATGCTCAATAAAGCTCACTTGCTGAGCCATGCAAAGGGCCACGTGTGAGGTCGGCAACTCAGACAGGGCAGCTTGAGTTTTAGGGGAGGAGAGGCTCACTGGACCATGGGGCGGGGAACCTGCGGCCTTCTGATTTCAAGATTGTCCTTTTGTAAGCACCAAAGGAGGCAAGAAAAGCTTCATCTTTCTCTGCCGCACACCTTTCAATAAAAGGATTTGTTCTGTGATATTTGGATCTAGTCAAAAGGCCACACTTAAGGACCTAGAGGGCCACATGTGGCCTTAAGGCCGCAGGTTCCCCACCCCAGCCCGGCAGGTGGAGTCTGAAAAGCCATCTGGTGGGACCTGAGGGGTTTCCTATCACGCACATGTGACAGAGCACAGATATACAAAAGAACCCATAATGAGGGGAATCTGGGGGAATTTGCACTCAGAAATTGCAGCAGCACATCGTTGTTGTTGTTGTTGGTTTTTTTCTTTTTTTGAGACAGAGTCTCGCTCTGTTGCCCAGGCTAGAGTGCCGTGGCACCTAGCTCACAGAAACCTCAAACTCCTGGGCTCAAGCGATCCTCCTGCTTCAGCCTCCCAAGTAGCTGGGACTACAGGCATGTGCCACCATGCCTGGCTAATTTTTTCTCTATATTTTTAGTCGGCCAATTAATTTCTTTCTATTTATGGGAGAGACGGGGTCTTGCTCTTGCTCAGGCTGGTTTCGAACTCCTGACCTTGAGCGATCCTCCCGCCTTGGCCTCTCAGAGTGCTAGGATTACAGGCATGAGCCACCGTGCCCGGCCTGCAGCACATCTTTTTCCCGACACGGTTTTCTTCCCGCTGTAGAGTGATGGCCGTGGGGTAGGGGTGGGGTCCGGCAGGAGGAGAGTAAGGGCAGGGGACCCGGGGAGCGAACTTGAGGAAAGGCTGAATCACCCGATGTCTGCTCTGTGGGGCTCCCAGGTACTGACGCTGGCCCTGACCGCTCGATGCCATGAAAGACGCAGACGGGCCCCCAGTCCCCATCGAGCTCACTGGGAAGGACCGGCCCTAATCCCACCTCTCCCCTCTCCTGGGCTGTGGCAGGATGGTGGCGAGGGCAGGGCAGGGGAGGGGAGGGGAGGGGAGCTGTTTTTCTAATGTCTTTATCTGGCAAAATACAAATGTGACAGTCTGTGGCGATCTCATAAATATCTTTTTGAGATTTCACTGCCCTGTGAAATCCACAAGTCTGGAAAGAACTGAGCCAGGACAGGGCTTTTGTTTTACAGACAAGGACACCAAGGTTCAGAAGGTGGGCACAACTTCCCAAGGCCACCCAGATCAGAAGGCCCACAGATTGTGACTCAACAGTCGGAACGATGGTAGCAAGGAAGTCAGGCCGGAGGAGTGGTTTGCCATTCCCAGACTTCGGCAGGGCACCCTTGGGCCCGATGCCCCCATCCGCCGCCCCCTGTCCCCCCTGACTCTGCTCCCTGTGGCTCCCTCCCGTCATCCTGACTCAGGAGCCTCAAACCACTTCCCCCTCCCCGAAACGGTCTGTGCACTGAATTGTCCAGCCAGGTCCTGCCTGTCTCTCCCGACTAGAAGGTAGGCCCCTGCGGGTAGGGGGCTTGGCTGCCTTCTTCTCCCCCTTATCCTACTGCCGAGCGCGGCACCTGGTGCCGAGTAAGTGCTCGATGTGCGTTTGTTGAATGACTGAGTGAAAGAAGGGCAGAGGGTCACTCACCGGCCAGAATGGATGGAGAGGTTCTGGCCCACGTATTGCATCAGCTGGGAGGGCCCGTGGGCCCAGGTGCACTGGGTGGCCCAGGCCTCAGCAGACCGGGCCAGCCGCTCGTCCCAGACCTGGAGGAAGAAAGGCCATGAAATGCCCCAGGGAGTAACTGCCATCTTCTCTGCAGTGTCCAAAGATGCACATTTACCTGGTGCCTTCCTCCCGTGTCCCCCTGGAACCCTGCCACAAACCCACTTGACAGATGAGAAGACTGATGGCTCAGAGAAGGCCTATGACTTCAAGGTCATCCTCAAGTCCACGCCAGAGCCGAGATCTATGCCCAGGTCTCTGACTCCGAGTCTGGTGCCCTCTTTTGCTGACTGGGCTTCAAGCTTGGGGCTCTCTGGTTCTGAGCAGGGTCCCAGGGTATTTGTCGAGGAGTTCTCAGCAATTCCTGGAAGTGACTGAACCCAGAGCGATGGGAAAATAGCTAATCTTAAAATTGTACTTATCGTATTTTCTATATGTGTTTATTTTAACATTAAACAAATTTTAATTCATAAGCTTCTCCCCCCCCCCCTTTTAGAAATAGGGTTTCACTCTGTGGCCCAGCCCGGAGTGCAGTGGTGCAATCGCAGCTCACAGCAGCCTCAAACTCCTGGCTCAAGTGATCCTCCTGTCTCAGCCTCCCGGGTAGCAAAAGCCTTTTTTAATAGTAAAAACATGCACGAGTTTAATATATAAGATATCCAAGTCTCTAATCTCTCTCCTACATTTATCCCTCCAGCCACCCTGCCCCCTGCCCCCAGAGGCAATCGCCACTGTTTCTTGTATTCTCTTCCCGAAATATTCTACACCTGTATAAGCAGACATTTATAGACATATGTGTGTGTCTGCGTCTATCTGTGTATAATTTGACAGATGGCAGCATTCTATTCTGCACCTTGCTGTCTACACTTAACAAGATATTAATGGTTTATCTTGGTGATTATTCCAAGTCAGTGAATATCTTCCTCATCCTTCTTTACAACTTCATAATTTTCCAATGGATGAATTAGCCAAGTTTTATAACTGGAACAAGTGTCACTTAATAAAATACTAGTTCCCTTCCAGCTCTGACTTTCTGGGATGCTCTGAGATATTATTTGTTCATTCAGCAAATACCAAACAATATTTTTAGGCACTGAGGACTCTCAGTCTAGCAAGGAAA
The DNA here is from genome assembly GCF_040939455.1 of Microcebus murinus. Classification (NCBI taxonomy): domain Eukaryota; kingdom Metazoa; phylum Chordata; class Mammalia; order Primates; family Cheirogaleidae; genus Microcebus; species Microcebus murinus. The sequence goes on along the minus strand of NC_134119.1, from coordinate 39,953,279 downwards.
CGAAGCGGGGGATCTCTGCAGGTACCCTGGCCTGCCGAGCTGCCCAGCGACTTTGACTTTATCTGTCCCCTGGGAGCTGATGGCCTCTGACGTCCCCACAGCCCCCTCCCCTTCCAGCCAGGCCAGACTTGGACAGCGAGGCTCCGCCTGCCGCCGCTCTCTGGGCTCTGCTCCCCCGCCGTTTCCCATCTCTGGGGCTCCTGCTTCCACCTGGAGGGTGCAGGGCTGAACGCAGGGAGGCAGCAACAGGTCAGGGATTCCAGGAAAAAATACTCAGCCCCCTCGGGAGACCTTGGACCCAGAGGCTTCTCTCTGCCTTCCACACCCCAGCATATTAAGGCCACCTGGCATCCAGGCTCAGAGCAGGCAGTCGATACGGCCCTGTCTAATGGGCACCTACTATGTGCTAGGCCCAGGGCCGAGGGCTTCACCCACAAGCTCAGCCAGCCTTTCGGAGCAGGTGCAATAGCTGCCCATTTTACAGATGAAGAAACTGAACCCCAGAGAGGCGAAGGAGCAAGCCCAGAGCAAAGCCAGCCAGTCGGCAATAGAGCCGGGATTCAAACCCAAGTCCACTCCCAGGGCCCGGTTAGTGTGTAACGTTGATGCCATTTTCCGGCCAAACCAAATACAGCCGCACAGAGAAAAAAGCCATGGGGAGGGGGCGGTATTCGTCGTGATGCCACTAAAACACAGCACCAGTTCGCATCATTCATCAAGCCTGCAGATCTGGGTAAAAATCCCCATTATTCCACCCCTCACTAACTGGGTGTTGGGCAGGTTACTCGACCATCTTGTGCTTCATCTGTAAAATGGGAGAAATAACGGTACCCGCCTCATGGCACAGTCATGAGGACGAAATGAGTTAACATTTGTGGAGCGCTCGGAACAGTGGCCGGTGTGCAGTGTGCTCTATAAGTGTGTGTGTGCACGTATGTACTTGTGTGAGTACGGATGCGCTTGTGTATTTTGTGTGTGCGAGCATGCTTACATGCACGTGTGCATGAGTGTTCGCGTGTCACATGTGTGTGTCCAGGTGCACGTGTGAGCGTGCAGATATCTGGACACGTGTAGCTGGTGAAGTCCTATTTGTGTCTGAATTGCTGAACTTCTGGGTTTAGGCAGAGTTCAGTTTTCTTCTCTTTATGACTTGTATTCCCCACAAATAGCAGGAATCGCTTTTGTCCTAGGTAGACTTACAACAAGAAAGGTGTCAAATACAAAAACATAAGTCGCAGCATTTGCAATCTGCAGACCCCTCTTCTAGCGACCTCTGAGACCAGGCTGCCGCAGGCTGGGGTGGGGGCAGGCTGGCCCGGCGGCCGGTGGTGCCCGCTGGGGGCTGGGATTGGGCTTCCCAAGCTGGGTCCTCCCCCGACACGTGGAATTCCTGTCCCAGGCCACCGCCCAGCTGCAAGCCCAGCAGCCTAGACAGCACGGCTGCCCAGGCACACACCTTCCTGCCAGGGCGGCTTCCAGAGCCCGGGCGGCTCCCTGCTGGGTGCTAGCAGAAGGTGGGAAGGCAGAGCGCCAAGGGGTGGCAGCTGCAGCTCCCGATTCCTACAGGGCTTTCCCACCATGCCAGGGGGACAAGAAAGACTAGCTCAAGGTAGCCTCATTTCTGCCTCCAGTATGCTGGGCGTCCTGAGGCAAGTCTCCAGCCCTCTCTGGGCTTTGAACGCTCCACTGGAGAAACTGAACTTAGAGCTTTTCTGAGTGGCAGGCTGGGCTCTGCAGCTCAGGGAGGGCGACACAAATAGCCCTGGCACTCAGGAACCAGGAGCGTGGACAGTTGCGAGCTCTCTCCAGACCACTTTACGTGGACAGCCTCGTTTAATCTTCAGAACAACCCTATTCTCATCACCAAACCCATTTTTATACACATGAAGAAATGGAGACACACAGAAGTGAGTCATTTGCCCAGGGTCGGCCATGCAGTGGGGGGCAGAGCGGGGTGCGCGCCCCGCCGCTGCCTCCCCACAGAGACAGACGTCGGGGAAGGCCCCGCAGCCCAGCCACGCGGGCAAAACCACCGTCTCCTGCCTGCCGCGTCCACACGTCCAGGGTAGCAAACGCCCCTGGCCACTCCGCCCCGGGGGACACTCTGCTGTCCTCATGGAAGAAGGCTGTTCTCAGGTTTCCAGCAGGTAAAAATGTTAAGGGATCGGGGCAGGAAATAATTAGGGTGGCCCAGATGAATGTCCTGGGCATTTTCTCACCTTAGGCCAAGAACATCTCAGTTGGAGGCGGGGGGAGTTTTACCCCACTGGATTCAGCAACTGCCCCATCCTCACCCCTTCTGGAATTCTCTCTGGACTTGGGCAGGGAAGCGGACATTCTCCATAGAGTAGTAGGATTTGAGGCAGCGTAGCTTGGCTCTGGATCCAGACAGCCCGGGTGCAGGGCCTAGCGCCATGGCTTGCTAGCCGTGTGACTGTCAGCTGGTTACTTAAGCTTTCTGTGCCTCAGTTTCCTCATCTGTAAAGTGGGGCTAGCTCATGGCATGGTTACATGAATCAGTACATCTTAAGACACTTGACACAGTGCCTGGCACAGAGCAGGCAGTCAATAAAGCAGTCAAGAAATAAATAATAATAGTGAATAATAATCACAGCCAACATTTACGTAGAACATACTAGATGCCAGGCACTAAATGCTTTATGCACACGATCTTGTGTAAGCCTCATCCCAGCTTCATGGGTTGGGTAGCATGATCCCATTCTACAGACGAGGAAGTAGGAACTCAGAGAGGTTAAGTAACTTGCTCAAGTTCGTACAGCTAGTTCCAGGGGAAACTGGAACTAGCCAGGTCTCTCCAAGGCCAGGTCTCTCTGACTCTTACCCAGGGATCTTCTTGCCCAGCGAAGTTGTTTTTGAGAAAAAACTCTGGGTTAGGAGCCTGGTGCTTCAGAGAGGGGACTGCAAAAGCTGGAAGACCCTCGCTTAGGGATCACGTAAGTCACCTTCCCATTTGCCAGTTGAGGAAAGAGGTTCAGAGAGGTTCAGTGACTTGTCCAAGGTCACACAGGAATTGGTGGACTCAGGATTGCAACTCAGATCTATGTTCCTCCAAATCCAAGCAGGAGGAAGAGGGAGGGAATCGAAGAGAGAGGGGCAGGTGTGAAAAACAGCAGCGAGGATCCAGGCTGTGCTAAACGCTTCGCAACAAGTGCCCCAGGTTCTTCAAAACATAAACTGTAAGGAAACAAAAGGGATGGAAGGTTCATCAGTGGAGATTTCAAAGCCATACATTTGGATGATAAAACTATAAGGAAACACAAGGAAATACTATAAAACTCAGGCTGTGATTTGGGTGGGGCATTAGGGTGGCTTCTATTTCTTGGTCTGGCTGGTGATTACAGGTGACTCATCTCATAATAACCTGGTAGATTCCAGGCTAGTTTTATGTGACTTTCTATATTTGCATTTTATTTTAAAATAAAAAGACCTTTTAAAAAGTAATATCAGGCCAGCCGCAGTGGCTCACACCTATAATGCTAGCACTCTGGGAGGCCAGAGTGGGAGGATTGCTGGAGGCCAGGAGAGCAGCCTGAGCAAGAGCGAGACCCCATCTCTGCAAAAAATAGGAAAATGAGCCAGGTGTGGTGGCACATGCCTGTAGTTCCAGCTGAGGACTAGAAAATCACTTGAGCCCAGGAGTTTGAGGTTGCAGTGAGCTATGATGATGTTCCTACACTCTAGCTTTGGTGGCAGAGCAAGACCCTGTCTCAAAAAAAAAAAAAAAAATCAGTAGTAATTTATCCAGCCACACTTTCCATCTGTTACTGCCTTAACCATGTGCGAAGACTTTAATCTTCTTTTAACGGTTGAGGACACTAAAGTTCAAAGAGGGAGGGAACTCGCCCAAAGTCACACGGCATATAAATCTGGGAGCCGGGGACCTGCCCCCACGGCTGATGCGTCTCCACAGCACAGCGGCGGTTGGGCTGCTGGTGGCAGTCCCTGACCCAGCAAGGGGGCCTGCAAAGGCCTCACGACAGATTCAGAGAAGCCAACGCTGCAGGAGCAGAGCTACGAAGTCGGATAGCCCTGAGGGACCCGGGATGAGCTCTGAGCCTCAGTCTCCTGATCCATAAAATGGGAACAGGAAATAGGTGCTGCTTTCTTCGGCTATTATGAGAAATTCAGTGAGACATGGAAAGTTTTTTTAGCATATAAGGCAAAATTTTGTTCGACATTAGCTATTAACCTCCCCAAAAAGAAACACTGTGTCATTCCAAGATGCTCAAGCACAGGCAAAACTAACTTAGGTCAGAACAGTGGCTATTTTGGGGGATACTGACTCAGAGGGGGCAGGAGGGAGCTCCCACTGGGGTGCAGTGTGTGTTTCATAGCTTTACCTGGGCGGTGATTACATGGGTGAATTGTATTTATGTAAAAATTCATCTAGTTGCACACGTAAGACTTGGGCACTTATAATAAGTTATGCCACGATAAAAAAATTTAGAGTTATATTATCACTCCATGCTATATAATTTAGAGTTATATATGGTAAAAAAAATCTTTGTTTAATTAAAAGAGTTTTTTCAACATAGTATAAAATTCAAATCCTATGTATGGAAAAACACACACATCAACAGAAATATCCCTTTCTTGTCCTCCCAAGACAGACCTTCTACCCAATACACATAAATACCCTCCCCAATATACTCACTAACCCCCACCCCCAACACTGTACACTAAGGACGCTAAGGACTCCAACCCAACATAAATAGAAGTCACTGTTTAGGCTGGGCGCGGTGGCTCACACCTACAATCCTAGCACTCTGGGAGGCCGATGCAGGAGGATCGTTTGAGGTCAGGAGTTCCAGACCAGCCTCAGCAAGAGCGAGACCCCTGTCTCTACTGAAAATAGAAATTAGCAGGACAACTAAAAATAGAAAAAATTAGCCAGGCATGGTGGCACACACCTGTAGTCCCAGCTACTTGGGAAGCTGAGGCAGGAGGATCGCCTGAGCCCAGGAGTCTGAGGCTGCTGTGAGCCAGGCTGACCCCACGGCACTCACTCTAGCCTGGGCAACAGAGTGAGACTCCATCTAAAAGAAACAGAAGTCATCGTTTGGTAGAGCAGGCGCACCTACGCTCCCCCTCAGCCCCACAGCACACTCATCTTTAAATACAGAAGCTTTTCCGCTCTGTGTGCGTGGAAACACACCCTACCCGCGAACACACGGAGACAACACGCACCAAACCCATGGCCCTAACCGACTGCATGGGCAGATTCTCGAGCCAAACAGTTGTAGGTGGGGGTGTCTTGGCCCTGCCACTTCCTCACCGTCACAACCTCAACTCACGAGCCTCAGTCCCCCATCTGTAAAATGGGCCCAATAAGGTCTCCTCTCACAAAATAAAACGAACCAAAAAGGAAGAACATAAACAGACAAGCTCTTTGAGGGGAGGAGCTATGTGTAGTTTGTCTCTGCATCCTCAGTGGCTCACGGGGCGTCATTATCAGTGAACTTACGTTCATCGCCAGTTGGCTCCAGATTCATCTATAGATTCAATATAATCTCAGCCAAAATTCCAACACAGTTTCTGAAGGAAGTTGGAAAGCTGATCCTAAACTTCTTGCAGAAGAGCTACAGCCCAAGAATTTTCAAGACATTTCATTAGTCATGTCGGCAATAGGCCAGCAGGAAGCAGGAAACGGAAAAGCAGGTGGAGGCCAGCTGAGCGACAGGGACGGCTGGACAGACGGGGAGCCGGGACACGCGGGACAAGGCCAGGTGGCCCCACGCGCGGACGCCGAGGCTGGAGGGAATTGGGCTCATTTGGAGAACTGCAGAAGGTCAGCCCAGGGAGGCCCCGGAGGGTAAAGAGGGTGTAAGAGGTGAGCGGAAGCCTGGCGTGGTGGCTCAGGCCTGTCCTCCAGGTGCCCACGTGGGAGGCCGAGGCAGGAGGACGGCTTGAGCCCAGGCATTCAAGGCCAGGGGCAACATGGCAAGACTCCTCTGAGAGAATGGAGAGGAGGGCGGAGAGATGGGCACGGAAGTAAAGAGAAGCCAGGTCTCACAGGGCTGGAGGCCCCGAATGCTTTGCCCCGTGCCCAGTCCTGGTGTCCTGTAGAGGGATGGAGGGGAGGGGTGGGAGGGAGGGAGGTGGGGAGGCTGGATCAGAGCTTAGTCCTCCAGGGAAGGGGGGCACCTGTCCCGGTCCAACTTCCTAGGAGCTGATTTCTCACAGACCCCCCAGAACCCCAAAACCAGGGGGAGTGCCCCCAGGTGTCCCTGCCCGTCTCCCCTCCACTAAGGATGCCGAGCAGGGTGTTCTCCGGACTGAGCCAGGGAGCTCCTCACCCACCTGCGCATTAGAGAGGACTAGACCCCTCTAAAAATTGGGGGGGGGTACCTGGAAGATGGGCCAGCGCCATTTCAGGGGCAGAGCCTCCTCCCACCCCGGGGTGCCAGAGGGGTGCGTTGGCAGAGGGGAGGGCGAGGCTGGCCTGGCGCGGTTGACCACGAGGGGGCGCCCGGCAGTCCCGGGGCGAAGCCGGTGCCCCCAGAGCACCGGGAAATCCTCGCCCAGGTGCGGCCGGGACAGCTGCACCGACAGGTGTAGCCGCTGTGGCCGCTGTGTCGCCCGCCCGCGCAGCTGGAGCCCGAAAACCTCCCAGCCGGCCGGCGGGCTCCCCACATCCCTGAGCGGGCCCCGCGGCCACCTCTGGGCCGGACCCCAAGAATCCAGCAGGGCGGGTGCGTGAGAACTGAGCCATGGGGACGGCGACACCTTGCCTGGCCTATCTCGCAACCTATTATGAGCAGAGACTAGATCTTTATGCTAGAGGTGACCATTTATTGTGCACCTACTGTATACCAGACACAAATGAAATAAGATTTCCCACACTTACCCAGGCAACGAAGTTACCATACCGTTCTCATTTTTCAGGCGAGGAAACAGCTGAAGAGACTCGCCGTAAGATGTGCAGGTGATAAACGCTGAGTCTAGACTTGAACCCGTGTCTGGCCGACTGTGTTCCTAACCAATGTACCACATGGCCTTGAAACCTTGCCAACGGTGACCTGGCAAACTGTGCAAAGTGCTATGGCCATGCCCGTCTTTACTGTCAGAAGGCGGGTGAGATCATAGTGGCACCTCCAGATCTAGGGGACAGTGACCCATAGTGGTCAAGTGACTTGCCCCATGGGGCACGAGGACCTTAATTTGAATTACAGCTCTACAGGATTGCTAGCTGTGTGACCTTAGGTAAGTTTCTTAGTCTCTCTGTGCCTCAGTGTTTCCATCTGTAGAATGGAGTAATAACAGTACGGACACACCTACCCCATGGGGTTGTTGTGAGCAAGGAGAGTCAAAAACACTTAAGCACTTAGCACGGTGCCTGGCACTTAGGTAAGGCTCAGTAAAATAAGTGGCTCTTCCTAAAACCTAGGCATTTTATTCCCAGTCTGGTGCTCCTTGGTTTTTTCTATTGTGAAATATAACAAACATACAAGACTTTAAAAATATAAATGTATGAATATTTTTAGAGCAAACACCAATGGTCTACCCCCCAGGTAATGAACTAGAACATGTCTGTACCGCTGAAAGCCCTGGATCCCAGTGCCCTCCCTCCACCCTATAGGTAACTGCCACCCGACACTGGGGTACCCACTGATTTTCTTTCTAGTTTTGCCAGTGCTCTTTCAGGCAACAAAAGCTCCGCCTCCTCCCAGGCCTTGGCCCTGTGACTGTCTAAGATAGGAGAGACCTGGGTCTGCAGTAGACAGCGGCCAGGGAATGGAGCAGGAGTGGCTTCAAGGCTGCTGGGGTGTGTAGGGTCCCAGGAACCCTTCCTGCCCCCTGCTCTGCAGCCCGCAGATGAGCGAAGGCAGATCCCTGTCCTTCAGCTCCAGCCCTGCTGACCCTGTGCTCAAATGGGTCCGTAGAGGGTAGCCTGGGGCTCTGTGGGATTCCAGGCACAGCCAGTGGACACGAGCCCCTCCCAGTTAGACAGCCAGGCAGCCTGGCCTCTGGCAGACACCAGCTTTGCTCAGCTGCTTCACCCCAGGGAGTGACTAGTCATCCCCTCGGGCCAGAAAGAGAGGCAGCCAGAGGTTAATGGTGGGGGAGGCATTGCAGAGGAAAGCTCAGAAGGAAGGAATTGGTTCCAGCGCTGAATCCTCCTGCTCGCCGGCCAGTAGCCGTGGAAGAGGGCTGTCCGCTGGGAGAGTTGCTGGGCTGCCTACCCCCAGCCCAACCTGCAGTGAGTGATTTCATGCACGCCAGCCAACAAAAGGCACCTGCTGGTTGTTCTTCCTGAAATGGCCACTGCCCACTGTTGCTCTGGCCAATCCCTGGCCAATCCTTCAGATCTCTGCTTAGACAGAAATCATCTCTTCCAAGAACCCTCTTTGCTGACCCTTCCCTGGCCCTACGGGGGCCTCTCCCCTGTGGCCCCAAGCATCCTTTGCTTAGCCCATTATCATTTTATTGCAACATCTTTGGGACTTCTATGGACCAGAAAACCCCTTTCACACAGATGTATAATCTTACAGACTCCTTAAGATTAAAAAAAAATAATGTTATAATTATTATTTTCTATTGTTTCTCTTCTGTTTGTAAAAAAGCAATTTAAATTCAAAAATAATTTCCTTTACAGCTGTGTGTTAATGTTAATAATGATTCTTTAATTTATTAGTTGTGTGTTAATAATGTTAATAATGATTCTTTAATTTATTCAACAACAACAAAACATTTCTGTGAATGCTGCATAGGTGCCAGACATAGTTCTAGACACTTGGGATGCATCAGTGAGCAACACAGACAATGTCCCTTACCCCTGTAGCTGACATTCAAGAGAAGGCAGAAAATAAGCAAATGCCAGGCTGGGCAACATAGCAAGATCCCATCTCTAAAAATAATTTAAAAATTAGCTGAGTGTGGTGGCACATGCCTATAGTCCTAGCTACTCAGGAGGCTGAGGCAGGAGGATCTCTTGAGCGCAGGAGTTTGAGGTTGCTGTGAGCTATGATGACACCACTGCATTCTAGCCCAGACAATGTGTCTCAAAAAAACAAAATAAAAAAAACTAAATCGCTAAAAATTCACCTTACAAGGTGTAAATTTTTAAAATCAGATTATTATAATTTTAACCTTTGTCCAAAATTTTATATTTTAGGTTTCTTAGAGTTGGATTTTACAGAAGAGAGTAACTTCATGTTTACTACAGAAATGAACTATAACCAAAGATATGTCTGCCTCAAAAAAGTCACATTTTTTTGAATGCTAGATGCAATTTCATAAGCAAATCCCATATATATGTCATTTTTTCCCCAAGAGTTTGGAGATTATAGAATTTATCTTGAAATCTGAGAAATCTCTCAGATTGAAATCTCTTATGCAAATAAACATGTTTTGAAATTTTTGAAAGTCACTTTTACTTGTCTTTTCATTTTGATGGCAGTTGCTCACTATGTTGCTCAAGCTGGTCTTGAACTCCTGGCCTCAAGCAATGCTCCCACCTCCGCCTCTGAAAGTGGTAGGATTGCAGTGTGAGCCACCATGCCTGGTGTAGAGATTTAGTTTAAAGTGCTGATGAGTATTTTGTTAAATCTTTCTTTTTATGCATATCTGCAACTGACTCTTCTTTAATGAATGTGGCTCACCATTATTTTAAAACAAACTTTTTACTTCCATGTTGCATATAGTGATATTCTAATTCTACCATTCCATCTTCATTTATTAGTTGGGACATTTCTATAAAAAGAAACTCACCTACTCTTTGGTTACTCAGTGGTTCAGTTCACATAGAAAAGACAGGAAAATGCTTGATCCTCTCCTTTTATTTATTATTAATAGTTTTCAAAATAATGAGTTGGTTCCCCCAAAAGTGGCCATTAGTATTTTTACGAACCTGTGGAATTAAAGATATTTGTTTAATGTTCCATCTATTGCAGTTATTATTTACACTCAAAGTGCCCCATCTCCAGCCTGCGGGAGGGCTTTCGGTTGACTCCTGTGTTCTCCCCACCTTAGCAATCTTTGAGAGCTTATGGCAACTGTTAAAAGAAAAACTTCAGACAAAATAAATTTCATAGAGTTTATCTGAGCAAAGACTGATTCATGAAACAGGCAGCACTCAAAACCAGAAGAGGTTCAAAGAGCTGCACTCTGCTAGCAGTATGGACAGCAAGCTTTTGTAGGCCGAACACAAAAGCAAAGTAGAGAAATTACCTGTCTGGCCACAGGTAGGTGTTTACCTTATTTGGGTATGGTGTGATGGGAAGTCCCTAGTTATACAACCAGTTGGCTGGTTGGCTATTTATGATTGACTGAGGCTGTTTTTGTTTTGTCTTCTTTCTATGTTCATTACAAGATACACCTCCAAGTTAAGCTTTGGTTTGCTTACATAAGAGCTCCGGGTACAGGGACAACCTCAGGCTAATGGCCTTCTTCTTACTCGCTTTAACACTTGCTACTTTCTGGTTCGACAAGAGGATTCAAGCTCATCTTGTATATTCTGTCTCGAACCTGGGAGACTATGTTTTTAAAGGGTAATGAATCTGCAGTTATTAAGGAAACTCACCTAAAACGTTAGACGCTTCAACATCTAGTCCAATGCTCAGTGCAGAGTAAGTTGTTAATAAATGTTAGTTGATTGAATAAATTAATGATTATCACTTTCACTAGATTTTAAATATCGTGAGGTCCGAGACCATACATATACTTCCTTTTTAAAAATTTTTATTGTAAATTGACAAATTATGCTTGTATATATTTATGGGGTATAAAGTGGTGTTATAATTTAGGAGTACAACATGGAATAATTAAATGAAGCTAATTAACTTATTCATTACCTCAAATACTTATCTTTTTTTGCATTGAGAACATTCGAAATTTACTCTCTTAGCAATTTTGAAATGTGTGATGTACTATTGTTTACTATATTCAGCTTGCTGTGCAATAGCTCTCAAAAAACCCCAGTTTACTCCTCCTGTCCAACTGAGGCTTTGTACACCTAGCAGCATCTTCCCACTCCCTGTACCCTCCAGTCTCTGTAATCACCATTCTGTTCTCTGTTTCTATGTGTTTGAGTGTTTTAGATTCCACATGTAAGTGAGAACACACATTATTTGTCTTTCTGTGCCTGGCTTATTTCACTAGCATGTTTTCCAATTCCACCCAAGTTGTCACAAATGACAGAATTTCTTTTTTTTTTTTAATGGCTAAATGGTATTCCATTGTATATATTAATATGTGCCACGTTTTCTGTACCCATTCATCCACTGATGGACACATAGGTTGATTCTGTAACGTGGCTACTGTGAACCATGGTGCAATACACATAGGAGGACAGACATCTCTCTGACATACTGATTTCAAATCTTTTGGGTAACCCAGGAGTGGGATTGCTGGATTATATGGTAATCCTATTTTTAGTGTTTTGAGGAATCTCCATACAGTTTTCCATAATGACTGTGCTGATTTTTTTTTTTTTTTTTTTTTTGAGACAGAGTCTCACTTTGTTGCCCAGGCTAGAGTGAGTGCCGTGGCGTCAGCCTGGCTCACAGCAACCTCAATCTCCTGGGCTCAGCGATCCTACTGCCTCAGCCTCCCGAGTAGCTGGGACTACAGGCATGCGCCACCATGCCCGGCTAATTTTTTGTATATATATTTTTAGTTGGTCAATTAATTTCTTTCTATTTTTGGTAGAGACGGGGTCTCGCTCAGGCTGGTTTCGAACTCCTGACCTTGAGCGATCCGCCCGCCTCGGCCTCCCAAAGTGCTAGGATTACAGGCGTGAGCCACCGCGCCCGGCCTTTTTTTTTTTTTTTTTGAGACAGAGTCTCGCTTGTTGACCAGGCTAGAGTGAGTGCTGTGGCGTCAGCCTAGCTCACAGCAACCTCAAACTCCTGGGCTCAAGCAATCCTTCTGCCTCAGCCTCCCGAGTAGCTGGACTACAGGCATGTGCCACCATGCCCGGCTAATTTATATATATATATATTAGTTGGCCAATTAATTTCTTTCTATTTATAGTAGAGACGGGGTCTTACTCTTGCTCAGGCTGGTTTCGAACTCCTGACCTCGAGCAATCCGCCCACCTCAGCCTCCCAGAGTGCTAGGATTACAGGCGTGAGCCACCGCACCCAGCCCATCCTCTCTGCTCTTAACTACCAAGCTGTTTCCTACAGAAAATAATAATATTAATAACTGAGCACCTGCTAACCATAAGGTGCTAGAGGTGTCAGATACTATTTACAAGTTGCCTTCATAAATGACGCTTTTCTGGCTGTATAGCTTTTATTCCCAATCGTGAAAAGCCAAATTGAAATAATTATCCCTCTATTTTCTTTCTAAAACCTAGCTTTTAGAAGGCCCGGAGACATCTTGCAACGTAAGAACTCTGATCAGATAAATGTAATTTACAGATATGAAGATAGTCTCACAGTGATTTTAAGGAAGTATTACTTTTATTTTCATTAATTTGTTGATTCTTTGCACAAGACTTTAAACATCTGTCCATTTTAGGCACAAGTCAGACAAGTGTTTCCCAAAGTGTGGCAGCCATCCCTCATATAGGGATACGAGATTATTTTAGGTGGCTAGCAATGACGACTATTTTGATAGAAATGTTTTCTTTGTAATACAAGAAATATAACTGGCACACAGAATCCATGATTTTATGGATAAGTTTGCTCGGGAGGCTATTCAGTGAGCATAAGTTAAAAATGTGTGTTGTTTAAAGACAGTATTAAATAAATAATAGAATTGGAGGTATATGGACATAGCAAGAGTAGTTAAGGTGGCTGTAATGGGTTGAATGATGACCTCTAAAAATATATGTCCAAATCCTAACCCCTGGTACCTGGAAATATGAAATTATTTGGAAATAGTCTTTACAGATGTAATTAAATTTAAGATCTCAAAATAAGATTATCCTGGAGTTAGGGTGTGCCCTAAATCCAATGACCAGTATCCTCATAACAGGAGAGAAGACAGCCACACAGAGACACAGAGGGGAGACAGCCAAGCTGGGGGCGGAGGCTGGAGTTGCGCAGCGACAAGCCAAGGAACGCAGGGATCGCTGGCAGTCACCAGAGGCTAGGAGGGAAGCATGGAGGGGGTTCTCCTGCAGAGCCTCCAGAAGGAACCAACCAGGCAGACGCCTTGATTCTGGACTTCTGGCTTCCAGAGCCGTGAGAGAACAAGTGTCTGATGTTTTAAATCGAGTTTATGGTAATTTGTTATGGCTGCCACCGGAGACCAATACAGGAGCAAAGAAATAATCAAGGCTGGGAAGTGCTCCATTGGGCATTACACTGAGTCAGTGACACCCTCAGGGGATCTCCATTAACCCTCTCCACCCACCATTTTCATCCAATATACAAAGCTGTTTTAAAAGTGAAAATAAATTTAGCAATTTAAGTTTACATTTAATAGCTATTTAGGGAAATTCCATCTCACGTCCCTATGCCTGAACCAACAGCATCATGAACCCCTGGGTTCATGAACTCACTCTTGGGAAAGGCTGATCTCCTCTTGTCCCCACAGGCACTTTATCAGATGAGGAAACTGAGGCTCAGATGGAGGCAGTGTCTCCAAGTCTCCAAGAGAGACTAAACGATGCTGTGACCACTGCCGCAGTTCCTACAGGGCTACGTTTATTCCCCCCACAACCTGCAGCAAATACTCCCACCTGCGCAGACCAGGGCCAGACGCAGGGCTATCTGGAGCCTGCAGTTCCCGGAGCGCGTCGCCAGGCGGCGGGGCGGGCGCAGGGAGAGGGGAGTTCGGAGACGGGCACACTGCAGAGGCCGCCAGTGGCCACGAGGGGGAGCGCGCGGGAACCCCGCGAGGGGAGGGGAGGGGAGGGGAGGGGAGGGGAGGGGAGGGGAGGGGAGGGGCGGGGCGGGGCCCGCGGGCGGCGCGCATGCGTTCAAATGGAGACGGCGGCGCCCGCCCGGGCGAAGGGCGAGACGGTGGCCGACGAGGTCGGGGATGGAGCACCTGGAGCGCTGCGCGTGGTTCCTCCGGGGGACGCTGGTGCGGGCGGCCGTGCGGCGCTACCTGCCGTGGGCGCTGGTGGCCTCCATGCTGGGGGGCTCCCTCCTCAAGGAGCTGTCTCCGCTGCCCGATAGCTACCTGAGCAACAAGCGCAACGTCCTCAACGTGTGAGTGCGCCCGGGCCCCTCGCGTCCCCGCCGGGCCGGCCCGCCGCCGCCTGGTCCAGGGGAGCCGGGGGCTGGCCGCCTGGCGGACGAGTCCCTGGAAGGGGCGTCCTCCCGGTCGGGACGGCGGCGTCTGCACGCGGCCGAGGGGCCCCGGAGCAGCCGGTGTCGCCAGCGGTTCGTGTTCGCGGACCGGATGGGACAGCCTGAGCCGCCTCGGCGGGGCCGGCGGTGAGGAGCAGGGTGGTGTGGACGCCTGTGTTCGCGGGTGGGGAGTGCGGCGGCCGGGGCGCTGAGCCGGCCCCGTCGCCGCCCCCCTCTCCTTGGAGCTGGGAGTCGGCCGCTGCCCCGTTTGGGAGATGCCACCTCCCTCCTGCTTGCCGGTGTGAGGTCCCTCCCAGCTCGCGAGGGAATCCGTCACGATCTGTGGAAGATCCCCCACTTTGAGAGCCTTGCCCCAACTCGCGACAGAGCCCCCACTCCCAGATGCTCACAGGGGAACGCACCCTGCGCTCTGTGACCTTTCCCTTGGATCTCCTGGTCCTTGGCCCTTCTCAGCCAAAGTGCATGGCAGTGGCCCAGAAAAGCAATCCCAGCTGGGCTCTTGGAAACATCTTAATTACACCAACCCACTCCTTTTCTTTTTTCTTTCTTTCTTCTTATATATATATTTTTTCAAAAAAAAATCCTCTTGGATTGTAAGTTTATTGCACAAAAACACAGTTGCAGTAATAAAGTGAAACTCGGAAAGATAAAACTGCTCCTTTGATGTGAGCCTAATTTTTCTGTAGAATTAGTGTCTCCAGCATCTTCTGAAAGTCAGCCCAACTTTGGTTATCTAACTTATACTCTTGGTTTCTCTCCCAGGCAGCTTCATCAAATGCCTGACGGGTCTCGGCTCTGGCAATATTTTCCTTATCAGTCCCAGTGAAGGTTCTAGTGACAGGCGCCTGGGCGGTGCCTGAGAAACTGTCGGAACCTAGGAAAGAGTCCTTCTGTCCTTGGCCCACGTTCCTTCCTCACCCACCCTGAGAGGCTGGGCTAAGAATAGATTATGAAAGTGGTGGTAGCCCCAAGTCCTGGGTCAAATGTTTACTGCAGCTGGTCCCCAGGTCAGCCACCCTTCATGAGCACAGGAGGCAGACAGGGCAGCTGCTGCCGTATCTGGCCTGGGTGAGCTAGCAGCCAAGCAGCCTGGCAGACAAGTCTGTTGTTTGGGGGTAGCCATGGAGTCGGGCGTTTCCTTCCAAGCCTCTGTGCTGTTATAATTAATGGAAGGGAACTGGTAGATCATTGGTTCCCCCCAAGCTCTGTTTAACTGCTAAGGGGACCGAGGCCTGGAGAGGTGTAGTAACAAGTTAAGTCAGAGTCAGGATTTGAAGCTGAAACTTTTGGCTTGGAGTAAAGCTCTTTGTTCCAAGGCTGTTTCTGCCATTTAGGAAACAACCATGGTATGGTAGAAAAAGCGTGGGCTTTGGGGCTGGCCAAACTGTGGTTTAATCTGTGCTTGTTGGTTGTGTGAGTGTGACCCTGGGTAAGGTCCTGAACTGTTCTGAGCCTCAGGTTCCTTGTCTATGAAGTGGGACGATGATACCTTCCTCCCAGGGTAATTGTGAGTGTTCTATGGGAAAGCGAATGTGTGTGAAAGCTCGTGACATTTAGTAGGTGCTTTCCTGGGTAAATAACATAGTGCTGGAGACCACAGACCCTGGATCAGATTCCTAGCGCCACCACATACCGCCTCCACTTTGGACACGACACTTCTCTATGCCTTAGTTTTCTTGTCTATAAAATGGGGATAATAACTGTACCTACTTTGTAGAGTTGTTTAAGGATTAAATAGTTAAGACATTTAAAGTACTTAATAAGTGAAGCAAAGTCAATGAAGAATGTGATAGTTGTTATGATCTATAGCTTTGATCAAGTTTTCTCATTTTCCCTCCCTTGGCAGGCTAGACACCTGAGTCATGACATTGTTTCTCCTCTGCCGTGTTCCATGTCTTCACTTCCACTTTCCTCCTCTGTCAGGTATTTTGTCAAACTGGCCTGGGCCTGGACATTCTGTCTCCTCCTGCCCTTCATTGCCCTCACCAACTACCACCTGACAGGCAAGGCTGGCCTGGTCCTGCGGCGGCTGAGCACCCTGCTCGTGGGCACGGCCATCTGGTATGTCTGCACGTCCCTCTTCACCAACATCGAGCACTACACGGGCAGCTGCTACCATTCGCCGGCCCTGGAGGGGATCAGAAAGGAGTACCAGAGCAAGCAGCACTGCCACAGGGAAGGCGGCTTTTGGCACGGCTTTGACATCTCCGGCCACGCCTTCCTGCTGACCTTCTGTGCCCTCATGATCGTGGAGGAGATGTCTGTGCTGCATGAGGTAAAGACGGACCGGAGCCACCACCTCCACGCTGCCATCACCTCCCTGGTGGTCGCCCTGGGCGTCCTGACTTGCATTTGGGTGTTGATGTTTCTGTGCACGGCCATTTATTTCCACAACTTGTCCCAGAAAGCGTTTGGCACCTTTTTTGGTTTGCTGAGCTGGTATGGCACGTACGGGTTTTGGTACCTGAAATCCTTTTCCCCAGGACTTCCTCCCCAGAGCTCCGGTTTGAATTTGAAGCAAGACAGTTACAAGAAATAAAAGAGCAACAGAAGGGGGGACAGCAGGACAGTGGCGATATATTTTTCATTTGTTTTGCTTAGTTATTTGGCTAAATTATTGATCCTATATCAGAGAGGAAGGTTCGTGGGCGGTTCAGGTGGGTGGTGGTGGAGTCTAGGGATTGACTTTAGTCCTCAGGCTATTCTTGGCGACGTCACCTGTCACCTGTGTCACAATCACCACCGTTCCTGGTCAGGCACGTTTTGTCCTGCTAAGACTTGGCCTTAATCTGGAACACCCCTTTGTCCCTAGAGGGGAGAGCAAAAGGACAGGATCAGGAAAGCCCTGTTGTGTGGCTGAGGGGGAGGCAGGGGCCTTAGGACTCTGCTCCGTCTCCCCGACTCCAGTTGCCCTTTGATTTTAATGGCTGCGAATGCTGTTAATTGACAGCATTTCCCTTGGGCCGATTTTGCTTGAGCATTTATTTCTGGCAGGGTTCTTTATAAAGCACCCAATGCCTGAAAGACACTCTCTTGTTGTAGTATTTGTTTCATTCGTGGAATGTTCTATATCGATCGCAACTGGCTCGTGGTAAGCCACCAAAACAGGCCCGTGAAACTGCAGTGGCTCTGCAGCAAGTGTTGGATGATTGTTATGGAGTGAACAATGACATTTTCTGTCTGTGTTGTCTGTTATTATTTGTTGGTTTTTGGAGCAATAAGGAAATCCTTTTTATTCTATTTTGAGTGAATACTTTATAGTTTTAATGACAACTATGGCATTTGTTCTTTGTTGACAAAACTCCTGAAAGTAACTGACAACTCCAGCACTGCACTTTGGTACACGTAGATGGTTTTGAGGGTTTTTTTTTTTTTTTTGAACACTAATTTACTTTTTATAAACCAAACTCTGGGCTTATAGTATTAAATTCCACCTCATGGGGCTGTTTTCTCTGTTAAGAATAAAACCAGAAAGCAGACATTTTAAATAAAAACCTGATGAATTTTAAGCTGAGTCAAAGTAATTTTGCAAAATACATATTTTCACTGAAACTTTGCTGACCACAGAGCAGTGATACAGACTGAACAGTGTCTTGGGATCACGTGCTGGGTGCATTGATCACTCTGCTGTGGCCCAGAGCATTTTTACCTTTTGGACGAGATTATGATAATTCAGAAGTGAAGTATTATAAAATGCCTCCGTCTGGTGGCAAAAAGCCAACCTGTTTCAAAATCCTTATTAGATGGTGGCATGACTTTGGCCCCGCCCTCCTTTTTTTTTTTTTTTTAATTTTTTATTTTAGCCGAGGCCTCGTGGACCCATCCCCCTTTTACTTGTGTCGCCAACCAAATCAAACCTGGGCCTGCTCATCTGGCCTTGAAATCAGTTGACCTTTCCTTTCCCCTTTGCACACTCCTCAGTTTCCAACCTTGTCACTCTGTGGCCTCCGCTGTGAGAGTGCTGGGAAGGGTTAGAAATCCTGTCACCGGCCTCCCACGAAGGCACGGTTCCACACTCTGTGTTGGGACAGCCCCTCCCCTCTCCCCAGCCATCTCCTTTAAGCTGCTTGGGTTCATTCTTAAAGCCACTTAGACGCCCCTCTCCCCAGTCAAGCCTGGTGATAGCACTACTGATAAGCACTGATTCAAGCTTAGGTTGTTAGGAGTTTGAGGGTAAATTTTCAGGATACTTTTATTAATATAAAGATATATTTAAAATATTTTGTATCCAGTTGAGCAGGTTAACTTCATCAATCAAAAGGCGAGGCATGATACGTTGTACCCAAAAGGGACAGAAACATAGGCAATGCACTAGCAGAGGTGTCCCCATGGTGCTTTGGAAGCATTGGCAAGATGTGATGTGTCCAGTGAGGGAGGATTTTTTGCCACCTGGAGTTCACATCCATAAACCAGGGGTGGGAGTCGGGGGGTGGGGGGCAGATGGCAGGGGCTTGCAGAAGGGATTGAAATCTCTCCTAAGTTTCATGTTCAGCACCAAAAGGCAATAGGCACACGGTGACTCCAGAAGTTCTCTGTCACACTTAAATCCCCAGACATTCTTCTCTTGTGGGTCTGACTCGGGCTCAGCCCTGAACTCACGCCACGTGGCAAGTGTCCATTGCCGAGCGTCCTGCTCGTGCTCGGCGCCTTGTCTGTTCCTGGAAGCATGCTCTCTGACCCTGCACGCGCAAGACAGCGCGGCGTAAGTGGAAGACTCTGGACTCAGGCAAACGTGAGATGCGGGTTCTGGCACCACTCCTGGTATCTGTATGGGCAAGGCAATTGGTCCTACGTTTTCCTCATCTGTAAAGTGGAGATGATTCTGTTAGGATCAAGGAGGATGTGTGTGAAATGCCCAGCACACGTGCTTAGCAGGTGATAACCACCCTGCCTCTCTTTTATAGACTAAGGCCTTTAGAACTTTCTGGCTCCTCTAGGGAAGGCAGAGAACCTAACATCTTCTGGGTGCCATCTGGAGTCCGGGTCTCCTGTCGTACAAAACAATAGCCTTGTATTGATCGTTTTGAAAAGTGTTGTGCTAGTGCTGAATGAGAGACTCTGGGGGCTCTGATCACGGAGGACGGCCACGCTGCTTTCGCCTCTCCTTGTGGAGGTTCATTCACTGAAGCTGAATTTTCCACGTGCATCTGTCATAGTCTGGGTACCAGATTGTATTTAGAGAATGGCTCTTGCCACCGTTATATACACACAGATCGTGTGTGTAAACAAGCAAATTAAAGTAAACTGGAGATAATGAAATCCCACATCCCAGCATTTCGTGTGTTCCTTTCTACTATCGCTTAAGGAAGTCCAGAGCCCAGTAAACCTCAGCCTGCTTCATGAAAGTCGGTAATTCTTTCCGAAGGTACTCGTCGTATATAGGATATTTCGTGGCTTTGGTTATTCCTCTTTTATCCTGTAAGTCCTGTAAAATAAGTATATGTTCAGTTATATATTTCTTTTCTTTCTGTTTTTTGTTTTTGTTTTTTTTTTTGAGACTGAGTCTCACTCTCTTGACCGGGCTAGGGTGCCGCGGCATCAGCCTAGCTCACAGCAACCTCAAACTCCTGGGTTCAAGCGATCCTTCTGCCTCAGCTTCCTGAGTGGCTGGGACTACAGGCATGCACCACCAAACCTGGCTATTTTTTCTATATATTTTTTGTTGGCCAATTAATTTCTTTCTATTTTTAGTAGAGACAGGGGTCTCGCTTTTGCTCAGGCTGGTTTCAAACTCCCGACCTTAAGTGATCCACCCGCCTCGGCCTCCCATAGTGCTAGGATTACAGGCGTGAGCCTCCGCACCTAGCCTATATTTCTTAGTTTGTCCTACTCCTTCCCTCCATACCACTTTCGTATCTTACAGTACTGAGGTCTAGATCAGCCAGACTTGGGAGCAGTCCTCTTGGCAGAAGGAGCAGAGGCAGACCTCATGGAAGGAGCGCTGGGTGAGGTCGTCTTTGCAACTGCTTTGTAGCCCTGGAGGCCTTTATGCACCTGGGAGCTTCTTATGCCTTTTAGTACCCACTCATTTGCCAGCCTGACCTGCTTGGCACCTCCAGAAAGTGTCTGTCTTGCAGCTCCATGGCTGCAAGATTAGAATTTCCTCACACTGCAGAAATTCCCTGTTCAGATTCCTTTGGCAACAACAAATCCTCCTTGAGCTCACACTGGGAGCCGGGACTGGGTAGAATGATAACCACCCTTCTTCA
Source organism: Microcebus murinus (assembly GCF_040939455.1). NCBI lineage: Eukaryota > Metazoa > Chordata > Mammalia > Primates > Cheirogaleidae > Microcebus > Microcebus murinus. The sequence goes on along the minus strand of NC_134119.1, from coordinate 39,932,839 downwards.
CAGAATGTGGTCCAGAGGCCACCCCTTTGTAGCTTAAACTATGTGCTGGGCTTGCAAAGATGAATCTGGTGCATCTCTGCATTTGAGGAGTTTTTACTCTTGTGCAGAAGCACCAGTTCCACCATCAAGTGTTCTGAGTGCCGGGGCAAGGCCAGGGCCTGGGAACATAGAGCAGGAACAACCACCTGCCCTGGAGACTTGGCAAATATTTTCACAGAAGGTCACAATTGTCTTGGGTCCTGAAGGATGAGGAGAGTTCAAACAGTTGGGCAGAGAGGGGCATCCAGGGCAGTGGGGACAGCACGCGCAAAGGCACGTGGAAATGTTACCATGACTTTTATCCAGATATCCCTTTTTAAGAAACCTAGCTTTCCCGTCATTTTCAAAAGCAACTGAGATTGGGAGAAAGACAGACTTAAAGGACTGTCAGCAGAGATCAATGAAGTTTCCTGTTAATGCGCCAGTGTTGAGAGGGGGGACCTTTACGGGGAGATTGGGTCATGAGGGCTCTGCCCTTGTGAATGGATCAATGTCATTATTGTGGGAGTGACTTTGTATCGTGGGAATGGTGTCCTTGTAAAGGATGAGTTCGTCCCCCCGACCCCCTGGAAATCTTTTGCCCTTTTCCCTTCTGCGATGGGGTGATTTGAGAAGGCCCTCGCCAGATCCAGCTCCTTGATTTTGGACTTCCCAGCCTCCCAAACTGTAAGAAATAAATCTGTTCTTTTTAAATTACCCAGTCTGCAGTCTTCTGTTATAGCAACACAAAACAGACTAAGACACTGAAACACAAAAACACTCAGCTGGAAGTTAGAATACCTGGCTTTGAGCCGGGTTCTGCCGCCCCTTTTTCTACTGTTCTGTGTGACTTTGAGCTGGTCGCTCAGCATCTCTGGGTCTCAGTTTTCTCATCTAATAAGTGATGGGGGTGGACTGGATAATCTCACCAACTCTTCTGATTTTCTCTATTCTGCTTGTCTGTTCTGCTTGAGGAAAAGTTCTTCCCAAGCTGGTTTATGGCTTTTATTTTCAAAACAACATGAGAAGAAACTCCCACTCAGAGTTGAGGTGACAGCTGGTTTCCTGGTGAGTGATGGGGGAACAGACCTCTGGGTGCACTTGATCACCTCCCTGCCTCCTTTTTCTCTGCATCAACACCCTAATGTTCGGATCTGATCACTTGGGTTCACATGGGCTTACTGGACAACAGCTGAACCTAATTCCCAGAGAGGTAAACTGCTGAGGTCTTTTATTTTATTTGTTTAATTTTTGAGACAGAGTCACACTCCGTTGCCCGGGCCAGAATGCCATGGTGTCAGCCTAGCTCACAGCAACCTCAAACTTCTGGGCTCAGACAATCCTCTTGCCTCAGCCTCCCAAGTAGCTGGGACTACAGGCATGCGCCACTATGCCCGGCTAATTTTTGCTATATATTTTTAGTTGGCCAATTAATTTCTTCCTATTTTTTAGTAGAGATGGGGTCTCGCTCTTGCTCAAACTGGTTTCAAACTCCTGACCTTGAGCGATCCACTCACCTCGGCCTCCCAGAGTGCTAGGATTACAGGCGTGAGCCACCATGCCTGGCCTGGTGAGGTCTTTTAAAAACTCTCCAAAATCAAAATGTTTTTGATAGCTGTCAAGAAGGTAGGTCCTGTTAAGAGAAACCCTATGCAGTTTGGACACCCTTAGAAATTGTCCCAGAAACTTCTATGATAGTCTCTGGGAAGTGTTTTTGGTTTTTTGTGGGGTGTTTTGTTTTATTTTGTTTTGAGACAGTCTTACTCTGTTGCCTGGGCTAGAGTGCCATGGCGTCAGCCTAGCTCACAGCAACCTCAAACTCCTGGGCTCAAGTGATCCTTCTGCCTCAGCCTCCCGAGTAGTTGGGACTACAGACATGCACCACCATGCCCAGCTAATTTTTTCTCTATATTTTTAGTTGGCCAATCAGTTTCTTTCTATTTTTAGTAGAGACGGGGTCTTGCTCTTGCTCAGGCTGGTTTCAAACTCCTGACCTTAAGCGATCCACCCGTTTTGGCCTCCCCAAGTGCTAGGATTACAGGCGTGAGCCACCGCACCCAGCCTCTGGGGAGTTTTAAAGTTGAACACATACTGTACAGGAAAGGACACAGGTGTTCTTGTACGTTAAGGGAAGTGGGGTGGTAGATGGGTCCCACCTGTTTAGGTGGGACCCTCATAGTGCAAACTTAAAATATACAGACCCAACAATTTCAGTCTAGGGCTTTGGGCTTTGGAAATGCTTAAGGATGTGGGCAAAGATTTTATTACAGCTGTCTGCAAGAGTGAAAAATGCCAGTTAAATAAATTGTAATAACCCTGTGTTAGTAATAGAGTGCGGTCACCATAAAGAGTAAGTGGTGTTCTGTCTAGCGTGGAGCCTGAAGGCACGGAGACCTGGCTGGTGTTGACTGCAGCCCGGAGCTGTGTGTGCTTGGCCACGTCAGCTCTCTGAGCCTGTTTCTGAAGTGTGAGGTTGGGTTCATGGTGGCTCACCTCGTGCCCCATTCCTGGCCCCAGCAGTTGAGGAGCACCAGGTGTGTCAGGCTCCAAGCTGGGCACGGGCATGCAGCATTAACTCGGAGAGCCGCAGACCTGCCTTCAGTGGGTTTACAGTCTAGCTGGGCACGAAACCAGCGACCAGTGTGCCGAGCGTCAAAAGCAGACTGTTCCCCCAACCCACCCTGAGGTTGTCACAGCCCAGGCAGAGATGATTTATAGAAAGCATTCAGAAAAGCAAAGGAGTGAGGAGCTGCCATGGACTGCCTGAGTTCGAATCCTGGCTCTGCCACACCCACTGGCTGCCTGACTTTGAACAGATTCCTTAACTTCTCTGGGCCTCAGTTTCCTCATCTGTAAGACAGGTGATAAGTACCTACCTCACAGGTTTGTGTGGAATAAATGAATTAATGCTTGTGTTCAGAGCAGTCCCTGGGGGCTGGGAGGCACCCTGTAAATGTCTTTCAAGTGCACAGGAATCCCTAATGTGCCACCAGTGCCATAACATACTTTAAAATCAGGAGAAAGAAACCCCATACATGTGACTTTTATGTTTTGATTGACTCACAGGTAGTCAAAAGTTACAGTTAATGAACATGGAAGGCCAGGTCCCAGGGCTCTACTGTGGGAATGGCGTCTGCAGTCTGCTTTCAGTGTTGACTAGGGGAGGAGGGAGAGGAGAGAGATGTTTTCCAGGAGAGCCGAAAGGAAAGGACACCTTGTATACGTGGTGCCCTTTTAGCAGAAGGTAAAGTCAGTCCCCTTCTTCTTTGAGGTGCCCCCTGCTCCAAGATAAGCCAAGAGCCGCCTGCCCTTGTTCTCAGTATGCTTATCTTTGGGGAGCCAGGCTGGGGCCCTTATCACAGCCACTTGCCTGTCTTCTTTGCCAGGGCGTGGCTGCCCAGGGCATTGCTTCTGGGGTGTCTGAGTGTCTGGAAGGTGAGTGGGTGGGGAGCCCGGGAGCCAGCCCTGCTTAGTGTCTTAATTTCTGAGCAGAGTTACTCAGGCCCTGCCCAAACAAGCCACTGCAGCCCATTTCCCACCCCGTCCTTCCAGCCCTCCCTGCTTCTGCCAGCGTTTGCTGAGCATGCTGCATGCCAGGCATCCGGCCAGGCTTCTGGGGACGGGGTGGATGGGGCATAGATTGACTCTCCTGGAGTTATTAGAAGCATTGGACCCACAGCCAAGCAGACTGCATCAAATCCTCAGCTGTATGATTCCGGGCAAATCACCTAGTCTCTCTGAGCTTGTTGCTCAACTATGAAGTGAGGGTAATACTTTCTGCCTCACTAGTCTTTGATTGGCCTAATGAAGTCATGGATTGGAAAATGCAAGCTTTAAAAGTCAGGCCCCTATGAGGGCTGCTTATTATTAAAGAGATTTATTTCTGCCTAATAAATGTCTCTCTCGGAAGCCTGTGCATTATAGCTCCTAAATGTCCCCAATAACCCTATAATGACTTAGTGTCATCAATATAATTTTTAAAAAGTAACAGTGAATAAAATTAATAAGTAGCATTTGTTCTTGATTTTTTAATCTGGTGCCTGACATTTTTACTGTAGTTTCTCACCTGTAGTTCCCAAGAACCTAGACCTTAGAGAAAATGGCCAGGACTTTTGGCTTCTAACACATCTGGCTTCTTGTCCCAGCCCTGCCGCCATATCCGGAGCTATTGCTGTAATAATGTTTTGTAACGCACCACCCCAAAACTCGCCGGCTTACAACAGATGCTCCCGGGTCAGCTGCAGCTGTACCGCCGTGGGCTGGCCTGGGCTGGTGAGCGCTGCTCTGGCTGCAGGGCCACTGTCCTCGGCTCCTGGCCACGAGCTGGGCTCAGCTCTGCTCTACTTGTCCGTTCGCCCAGACTAAAAGGACAGCAGCTACATGGGGCCATGCTCTTTTCATGATCACCGGGGCACCCACGCCTTAGCCACACCACACGGCACATTTAAAGCTTCTGCTCCTGTCACATCCTTCCACTAACATTCCACAGGCCCAGGAAGGTCCCGTGGACAAGCCCAGCATCCACTGGGTAGGGAATAAACCACCCGCGGTGGGAGGTGCTGCCGAGTTTCAGGTCAAAGGCTGTGAATGTATAATCCTGTTGGGGAGGACCAACAATCCAATCTACTGCTTGTACCTTGGGTGTGTGAACTCTCTGAACCTCAGTTTCCTCATCACTGAAACCTAAAAACCTATTCTTCTTAAGGTTAGGAAAATTCATGTAAGTTTCCTAGCGCTTAGTTAGCATTCACGGGACGGCAGCTATCTTGTCAGCTCCATTTCAGAGATGAGAAAACTAAGGCCTGTAGGCAGTGTGGGCCCAGGTTGCTAGAGAAGGACCAAAGAGGTCTCTGGAGATAGGCTGTGACCTGGGCAATCAAGTCTGTGACTTTGGCAGTAGGGGACCAGTGAGCTGAAGAAAATACGCCCGTTAGCACCTCTTGCCGTCCTCCCCAACAGGACTCCTTCTGTGCACGTTGGAGAGACCTTCCTTCTGGTGCAAACTTTGGGGGCTCCCACAGTCACAGTCGGGCAGTGTTGTCCATCTTCCCGACTACTGGACTCGGATGACGCCCCCTCCTCTCCATCTCCGCACCCCCGATGGCCCCTCACAGAGGGCTAGGCAGCCGACGGATTCTGCGTGAGGACTGCGGCTTCCTGTCCCCCACCCGAGGTGTTCTTCATGGCATTCTGAGAGAAAGAATGGGGCCAGGGACAGGACTCTTGGCTCCAGCCCTCCCACTGTGGGTCCTATTTGATGAGTCTGGCCCAGCATAGGTGCTCCGGGAGTGTCTGTGAGTCCCTCCTCGTCCTGCCGGGATTCCAGAGCCCGGGATGACACTGCACTCCTCCCACTGCAGCAGGTAGCAGAGACTGACACGCAGCCTCCGCCCCGGCTCTAATCCTCGCCCGCCCCCAACAGTCACCTCTGCCTTCTTCCCAGAAGTGAAGGATGGAAACGTCTGTCAGAGAGTCAAGAGAGCCTGTGCTCAGATCTGACTCTGCCCCGACTTCGTGCGCGGCCTTGGGCCAGTGACTTCACCTGAACCTCAGTTTCTTCATCTGAAAGAGAAGGGGTAAGGCTCTCTGTCCTGGCCACATCTTAGGGTGGGCTTAAGGGTCAAATGCAGGGGAGGATGCTTGGAGGCACTGTGGCAATGGCGCCAGGCTGGCGTCCTCAGAAACAGACTCTGAGACGGGGTTTCACGTAGGGGGTTATTGGAAACGGCACCTGCAAGGGAGCGAGAGAAGCAGGCCGCCCTTCAGAGATGATGGCCTAAACTGAGGCAAGAGGGCAGAGCTCTCTGTCCCTGTGTGTTGCTGGATGCCAGCTACCCTCGGAGAAGGGGAATACCTCTGAGCGAGGCAGCCCCCTGCAGCTGGGGCAATGCCCGAGAGAGACTCAGCCGTGAGCCGTGGGCAGCCAAGGCTCCCAGCAGCTGGGGAGACAAAGCCCCCCCGTGCTGGAGGGGCACATGGCGACACACCCCAGTATCCATTACAGCAATAGTATTGACAGCCATGCAATGGAATCATAACCATCATAACAAAACCCTATCACAAATGTACAGCACTTGGTAGTTAATAAAGTAATTTTCACAATCATCATCTCAGCCGTTTCTCAAAGCAGTCTTTTCAGGTAAATAGGGTGTGATTTTTTTTTTTTACTTTATTTTTTAAATTTTATTTTAATAGATTTAAGGGGCACAAGTTTAATTCCATTACATGTATATATTGTGTGGTGGCAGAGCCTGGGCTTTTGGTGGACGCATCACCCAGGTGGTGTACATTGTAATCACCCACAGGTAATTTTTCATCCCAGCCCCCTTCCTGCCTCCCCGTTTTTTGAGTCTCTAATGTCCATTTACCACTCCGTGTGACCTTGTGTAGCTCCAGTTTAGCTCCGACTTATAAATGAGAATGTGTGGTATTTATTTTTCTGTTCCTGAGTTACTTAGGATAATGACCTCCAGTTCCATCCAAGTTGCTGCAAAAGACATTCTTTCATTCCTTCTTATCTCTGAGTGGTACTCCACAGTCTATATTCGCCACATTTTCTTTATCCACTTATCAGTCGATGGGCACTTAGATTGATTCCATATCTTTGCGACTGTCAACTGTGCTGCAATAAACATACGAGTGCAGGTATCTTTTTGATATAATTTCTTTCCCTCTGGGTAGATACCCAGTAGTGGGATTGCAGGATCGAATGGTAGATCTACTTTTAGTTCTTCGAGAAATCTCCATACTGACCTCCATAGAGTTTGTACTAATTTACATTCCCACTGACAGTGTGTTAAGTGTTCCCTTTTCACCACATGTGCACCAAGGGTGTGAATTTTCTACCGTGTGTTCGAGGTGAGAGACCAGAAGTTCAGAAAGGTTAGTGTACCGGGCGATGTCTGTTGCCCTTGACCTTCACACTTACCCCTTTGCATTCTCCTTGTATCACAAGGCAGGGCAGTGTGCAATGTACATCTCTCAGCCTGCTTTCCTTTGAGTTCTGCCAGGGGGAGACATTGGTGGAGGTTAGGAGATAGAGGAAGTGAGGACATGTTAAATTCTCCCCCCACCCCCCGATGACTCTAGCAATGGGTGGCAGTGGCTGACTGAAGGTGACTACAAGTAGCCCTGGTATCTAACCACATCAGAAGCATTTTAGCACATCAGAGCAGTGGCCGAGTTCCCTGATCTTCGGTAGCAACAGCAGTGCCTCTAGAAGTTCAGTGGCAACCGTGGGATCCCATCACTCAGAGCCCTTTGGATGAACTCAGATGAATCTGACAACCTTGAACCTTCAGGTCAACCCAGGCCTCCTTCAACAGTGGAGACCGCCTTCCTCCTCTTCCTAGAGGACCATTCTTCCCTTGCTTGAAGACCCTGCAACGACCTCACCCAAGGCAGGTGCCTTGCAAGGGGCTGTCTCATCTCCTCGGCCCAACCCCAACACCCTCGTTGCCCCCAGACCCATGCAAGCCCCAGGGGAACAAGTGCAAAGTCTGACCCAGAAGAAGAGTCTATGACACCAAAGAATGGCAATGTCTCATCAATATGTGTTGACAGAAACCTGGGGGAGTTTGTGTGGGAATGGATTCTGTAGGTGCTAGACAAGAAGAACAAACCATACTGGGCCGAGTTGAATTTATCAATATGCTTGCGTTTACTGGAGAGTCTAGATTCGGCACAGTATCCCAGCATTTGAAAGTGGCTCTAATAGTTTACTGGATTGATTGACTGAACCCTGGTCTTAGTGGTGGTCTACATTCATGGACACTGAGATGCCAGAATTTCCCTAAGAGACTGTAGAGGGAGGAAGCGGAAGGTTTCGGGAGACAGGAGTGCTGCGATGGATTTACTGCCTCTGCTTTGGCCCTCCCATCCACTTTAAGTTCACCAGGAAGGTGCAGAGGACCCTTCTTTCACTAAGGCATTGAGCAAGGAATGGGTGAGGAAAGCACCAGCACCATTCAAAAGCTCTGCGGTGCTGTCCTTTGTAGCCTGGGGGTGACAGTGGGAGGAGCCACCACTGAAATGGACTTCCTGGTTTGGGTGGGGATTAGCGGTGTCCAAGTGGCAGCACTTACGGCTAGAGGTGAGCTGGGTGTAGTCACCGTCCTGGCAGCAGAGCCAGAGCAACTGGAATATTCTGACCCAAAGGGACTTTTGTTGGAGGTGAATTGATCATATTGCCCCCACAAATGAAACATATGGGCAGCTTCCTAAAGTCTCGTTTGATCTATACAGTCAGGAAAACTCCAGGTACAGAGTGAGCAGAGACCTAACTTGAAGTGGTGAAGCCAGTCCCCCATGCACTGGCCACCAACTTGTCTGAGTCCAGTGAGACATACGGCACTCACATACACGAGTTACAGAAAGCAGGTTTCTTACTTGCAGATAGGCAGCAAGGGACAACAGAAGCCTGGTCCCCAAGGCTCAGGAAAGCTGTGCAGGGTGAATAGTGTCTCAACTGTGAGTGCCCCGAAGCTGGGGACCCCGGAAAGAAGCCTGGTCTGAGTTTGCTGCCCTGGGGCAATGCGACGCACCAAGCTACAGCACTCAAGGGCATCCTGTTCTAGGGAGGACTGGAACAGAGCCCAGTCCTTTCCTGTCTCAAGATATTACATTCCCACCACTTTCTATTGTTACTCTTGAGAACTACAGGCAAGAAAAGGGAGGGGGCAACTATCCTGCAGCAGTCATCACGACAGCGACTCACAACCTCTTACACGGGTCAGAGTCCTGGAGCCCCATGGACGCAGGGAAGGCTGGATCTCCTTGAGGAGACATTTAATCTGGATATTATAGCATATTGAGATGCGAGTGTGAGCTCTAGAGCCAGAGGAGGAATGAGGGAGAACCCGGCACCATCCGGGATTATGCTACTGACCGATGGGGCTTTGTGAGTCTCATTTTTGAAGAAAGGGTGAGCATGTCCTCGACTCAGGAGGGCAGCTGATCCTGCTGGGAGTAAGCATCATGTCATTGTTCTTGCACAGAAGTTTAATTATGAGCAGGGAGGGACCGAGTGGACGTTCGAGGAGCCCAAGATGTGGGTAGTGTCTGCGGTCGCTAAGTTCTACCCTTGCCCTGTCTTGGCCCCTGGCTCACCGAGTTTCCTTTTCACCTTGATTTTAAAATGCACAGATTCTTATACTTTTTTGGCAAAAGAAAGAAAATTATGCTGTATGTTCTATAAACGATTGAATGTTCTTTGGGCATTTGAACACATTTTTTTTCTGTGCAAAATTGGGGTGGGGGGGCATGTGCCCTGGGTACCCCCTCAGGTCCATGTATAGGTTAATGTGAGCCAATGTTGTGAACATGCTCTGTCAACTGTGAAGTGCTGTGCCCAAGTGCAGTGGATTTATGTCAAGGTCGGAGCTCTGGAAGGTCTATCCCGAAGCCAGCCCCAGCCCCCGAAGCTGGAGACCCAAACTCAACTCCTGCTCACCCTTGCGAAGACCGAGTCTGAAACCCCATGGCTCTCTCCCTCTGGCCCCAATCTTTGGAAGTGAGAACTGGGTGGACAACACAGGCTTAGAAATGAAAAGCAACTGTTCCTCCTGGGTGCTTTATTGGGGGCTTTCAGCAGTTTCTAAGCATGAGTGGCAGTGACACCCAGACCCTTTCCCAACATGCAAAAGGCACAGGAAAGTGAGACCCAACCAGGGTGGCAGCGTGGATGCAGAGACCCCCGGCATGGCAGGGTGCAGCGTGGGGGGAGCCCCTGGAGTGATGGAGGGGCGTGCGTGGAGGAGAAGGCTTGGGCAGAGGCTGGGAGGGGGACCCGGGTTCATCCACCTCCAGACCCACCCCTGTTCTTGGGCCGGGGCTGACTTTTTAAGAGGTCAACATGGCTTTTACCGGAAGTCCCACCTTACAGGGCAGGAACACGCAACTCAAAGTAGGAAGAGGATGATGGATGCCGCTTTAAGGGATTTCTGTTATATTAGCGCCAAACCAAACACGCTGGCCACATCCAGAGGGGAATGCAGAGGGTGTGTTCATGGTGCCGGTCCCAACCATGGCCTGGTCGTGGGTGCCACTGCCTTGGCTCAAGCCAGTGCGGTCTCAGTGCACATCCAGGAGAAGCAAGAAGCCCCTTCCGGTCTTCAGGGGCCTCCCGTGGGGTCTCTGGTTCTCCAGTCCCACCCGGAGGTGCCGAAGAGTCGAGTCTGGGTGTTGGCTTTGTCCTGTGGAAGAGTTCCCTGGGCAAGAGGGAAGGGAGGCGAGGGGTCAGGCCCTCGGAGCCCCCAGCACCTCCCAGAATCTGGGCCCTGGTGGACGAGACGGCCTGGAACTCACCTCCGATCCCAACCAGTCCCCACGGTTCCATCTTGAGACCTTGCGTCGAAAGAAAAGGCATTCGTGTTTCGTTTCTGTGTTCTTTCCTCTCTCTCTCTCTCTCTCTCTCACTTTCTCCTTCTCTCCTTTAGTCTGGCCGTGGCCTCAAGCCGCGGCGTTGGCAACGTCTACTTCTAAACTATGGAATGTTTTCACACTGACGACAGGGTGACTCGGAACGAGGGGCGGGCGCGGCTGTCCACGTGTCCATGAGACAGCGAGCCGCGGAGAGCTCATCGGGAATCGCACAGCACAGAGACACCAGCAGTCAGACTCCAAGCCCCAGGCCTGGCCCTAGATGTATTTTTTCTTGAGGTACCAGTAGGCGAAGTAGCCCATCCCGCCCAGGGAGCCCATGAGGAAGGACGCCCCGAAGAAAGAGGGGGGTTTCCGCTTGACCAGCCGGAAGGCGTTGGGGATGACGGCGGACAGCAGGGTGGTGTGTATGTCGCCCAGGACTTTCCGGAAGGCAAAGCGTCTCTGGACCCTCTCGAAGAAGGACTGCAGGTTGGGCCGGCTGCCGTCCTCCCAGTATTTCTTGGACAGTCCCAGGAACTTGAGGCGGTGCAGGGTGGCCCCCAGGAGGACATCGGCGAGGGTGAAGGCACAGCCGCAGAGCCACAGCTCGCACTTCTGCCCTGGGGGTGGGGGAGAGGACACGGGGCAGATCAGCCTCCCCCCCCACCCCAGCTCGCTCACTTCTCTCCCATCGGCTCCTCCGGCCCCGGCCTGCCACCGCCCGCCATGGGGTCTCCCGAGGGTCACTCACTCCCGTACAACTCCCACGACCTGTCATATCCTTATGCTACCTCTGCTGCTATTGTTTTCTCTTTAAACCGACTGGCTTTGAAAGTGCAAATAAATATGTGTGTTTAAGCTCCAGACTCACATATCCAAGCGCCCCTTTGACAGCTCGCCTTGGGTGTCCACTCTGCATTTCAGACTCGACTCGTCCAGGACAGAATTCCCGGTTGTCACCCCCAAGCCCTCCACACTCACCCCGTCTCAGCAACGGCAGCTCCACCCCTCCAGTAGCTCTGGCCGAAGGTGCCACCATGCAGGCTCCTCCTCCTCTCGTGCCCCACTCACTATCTGTCAGCGATTCCCATCTGCTTTGTCTTCCAAATACACCCAGAGTCTGATCACCTCCGCTTTTGCCAACCTAGTCCAAACTTAGCAAGTGGAGGAATGAGTAGAAGCTGAGGCCCTTTCAAGCTCTATGTGGCCCCATGTGAACTGGCCCCCAGGTCCCGCCCAGACCTCAGATTCTACTTCTCTCCCCTTCGCTCACTCTGCTCCAGCCACACTGGCCTCTGCGGCTCCTCGTGCCATGCACATTGCCACCCCAGGGCCTTTGCACTGGCTGCTTCCTCTGCCTGGAACAGTCTTCTCCCACCTAGCCACGGGGCTCATTCCTCCACTTCCTCGAGGTCTTTGCTCAAATGCCAGCTTCCTGAGGGCTTCACAGACCACCAATTTAGGATGAAAACTCCCAACCCCAACAGTCACCACCCCTCCCCAGCTTTGTTTTTCCATGTAGAACCCCACCATTATGGCACCATCTGTCTCATGCACTCGCTTTGCTAGTTGTCTGCCGTCCTCTAGTAGAGCAGAAGCCCCTTGAAGGCAGGGATTTTGGTCTGTCTTGCTTGTGGCTGCGCCCCCTGCACCTGGAACTATGCCCGACACACAGTAGGTGCTCATAGATCGCCCCCCTTTTTTGAGACAGAATCTCACTCCATCACTCCAGGTAGAGTGTCGAGGCGTCAGCCTAGCTCACTGCAACCTCAAACTCCTGGGCGCGAGCAATCCTCCTGCCTCAGCCTCCCGAGTAGCTGGGACTACAGGGGCTCACCATGACAACCGGCTAATTTTTCTATTTTTAGTAGAGACGGGGTCTCGCTCTTGCTCATGCTGGACTCGAACTCCTGAGCTCAAGCAACCCTCCTGCCTCAGCCTCCCAGAGTGCTAAGATCACAGGTGTGAGCCACTGTGCTGGCCAGTGTTCAATAAATCTTTACTGAATGATGAATGAAAAAAGAAACTATGTAATTAACAGAATCATCAGCCATAAACTATCTGCAATAATAAAAGTAAGCATAACAAAAACAAAACAAATGCTATTAAATTCAAACTGGATACAACCGCCTGCCAAAATCTCTATGCCCCAGACTTGTTTTATTTTTAAGAATGGGGCAGATGTTAACGCATATTATAAAGGGGTAAGTACTAGCATCATACTAACACTCTTTCTTTCATATGATCAAAGGAATTGGAAGCGAATAACTCTCACTATTTGCTTTTATATTATTCATCACCACGTTTGTGTGCCATCTAAAATTAGCCTGGGTATTTAGAAAACACTTGTTTGTGAAACCTGTTTCTTCCAGGTGTTTAGACTTGAACTTCTGGAGCTCCTTTGGTCTCCTACATCACCTCTTTGCTCAAAAACCTTCAATTCTCCCCACCGACTACACGTTAATGTTCAAATTCCCATGCCCGGCTTCTAAAGCCCTTTCAAGAGTTGGTTTAGCTCCAGTACACTACTCTAATCTTGACTCCTCATGAACTGCCCACCTGCCCACTGTTCCCCCCAAACGCGCCCCGGGGGCCTTTGCCCCTGCTGCATCCCGTACCTGGAGTGCTGTCCCCCCACCCATCATTTGCTGGAAGGTCTGTTTCCTGGGATGCTTGCTTATGCACCTGGGAACGGGCTGTGGAATTCCATGAATCCAATGTCCCTCGCCCCCACCCCACCCCCGCCATCAAAACCTGAGCCGCTCCTTTCACCCTGCATCTTCTTGTTCTAATCAGAAGTTTGTTCTCGAGTACATAACCCTCGAGATGCCTGGTGAACACCCAAGGAGAGAAAACGAGATGCAGTGCCCAGTTCAGGGGCGCCATCAGTACGGAGGTGGCATTTAAAGCCAGGCGAGTAGATGCTATCAGCCAGGGAGTGAGTGTAGACAGACTTGAGCAAAAAGCCCCAGGGACTCGCCCTGGGGCCCTCGAAGGTTTAGATATTAGACCACAAAGAAACCAGCAAAGGTGGCCGGGTGCGGTGACTCAAGCCTGTAATCCTAGCGCTCTGGGAGGCCGAGGCAGGCGGATTGCTCGAGGTCAGGAGTTCGAAACCATCAGGAGTTTGAAACCAGCCTGAGCAAGAGCGAGACCCCGTCTCTACTATATAAATAGAAAGAAATTAATTGGCCAACTAATATATATAGAAAAGATTAGCCAGGCATGGTGGCGCATGCCTGTAGTCCCAGCTACTCAGGAGGCTGAGGCAGGAGGATCGCTTGAGCCCAGGAGTTTGAGGTTGCCGTGAGCTAGGCTGACGCCACGGCACTCACTCTAGCCTGGGCAACAAAGCGAGACTCTGTCTCAAAAAAAAAAGAAACCAGCAAAGGAGATGAGAATGTGTTCCGAGCGGGAGCGAGTGCTGGACTGTGTGCAGGTGCTGTGCGGAGGGCAAACGAGAGGAGGCCGAGAGCTGGCGACTGCGTTTACCGACTGACGACCTAGGCAAGAGCAGCTGGAATAGGACGCTGACATCGAAGTCTGGTTGGAGGGAGTTCAAGAGAGAAAGGGAGGAGAGGATTGGAGAGGTGAGCAACGAAGGCGCTCTTAAGGCGCTTGGCTAGAATGGGAAGGATAGGCCGGTGGGGTGAGGCCATTCAAGAGCATTTGTATAAGTTGGAAGGGATAAAACGAGTGGATGGGAATAACCCAGCAGAGAGGGGAGAGGAGTCTACAGGAAGGCGGGAGAGAGCTGCTGACATGGTGTCCTGAGGGGAGGAGTGTGGATGTGATCCAGGGCGCTAGGGAAGGGGGTGGTCTTAGCTGGTTCTAGAACAGTCCATCCTTGGTAACACCAGGGCACACGTGCTACCACATTTCATCAAATCTGAGTACCATCAAATGTAAGACACCCACCCAAAAGTAAGAGAGAAGAACGAAAAGTTCTTGATTATAAGAAACATTCCAGTTTCAGAGACGCTAAGACGTGGTTTAACAGAGACGCATCTTAGAAGCCATGAGACGCGGGAGGTGTGGGCACGGCTGCTGCTGGCGGGGCGTCGTGGGGACCAAGCTGGGAAGGTCTCTTCCCAGTGCTTTGATTTCCCAGCGACACAGAGAAGGTGAGCAGTTGCGAGTGAGGGTGTGGGGGACATGGCTGGATGGTCAAGGAGAAAGGAGAAGGTACGGAGGGGTCACCGGGAGAGCGGGGCGGTGGAGGTCATGAGTTCAAAGTGAGTCCCGCCACCGCCGTGTGTGTGTCCCCAGCCACATTTAGGTTCCCAGGTCCAGGCACTGAGTGGGTAGAAAGCTGCGTTGAACCAGGTTTGGGGTTTTGCAAAGCAAGCAGGATGAAGCAAGGGCGTATGAAGGAGGAGTCCGAAGGGCCAAGGCAGGCACTGAACGTGCAGGCCAGGAAGCGCTTTGAAGGATGCACCAGGAATCGCCGCTAGGTATGGAGAGGGGTGACGTGGGGCGAGGGACAATGAAGAGAGGCGGGATCTAGGGATGGAAGTCCCCAGCTACAGACTGCGTGATGTCAGCAAGGCTGAGTGTAGACAGATTTGAGAACAGGCCCAGGACTGAGCCCTTGGAGGCCTCCAGGGTGTAGATACTGGGCAACAAGGAGAAACCAGCAAGGAGGTGAGAAGGAGCAGCCTGTACGGCAGGAATCGAACCCAGAGAGTGTGGTATAGACCTGGATCCTCACAACAATTCTACCAAGTGGTGCTGTTATTATCCCCATTTTACAGATGAGGCAACCGAGGCACAGAGAGGTTAAGTAAGATGGTCAAAGCCACACAGCCAGTGAGTGGCAGAGCAGAGCCTGGATTCAAACCCATGCCATCTGCTTCCAGCATCTGTGCTTGTAACCACTGTATGACACTACTTCTTCCCATGTGCAAATGAACATGGACATGGCGTGTGACTCCACGAACATTCAGGCCCCTTTCAGCAAGTGCATTCTTCACTGGGGTCTGTGTGCAGATCTGCCCAGTGTCTGCATCCTACATGGATATGTGCTTGCCCCGTGTCTGCCTGCACAAATCCACACAGCTGATTGTGTGTATGCATGCGGCTATCTGCACACAGGGGTGTCACATGTGTACGTGCAGTGTGAGCCTGCGTGCACCTGGCTGTTTACAGACGTGTTCAAAAGCATGTATGTGTGGGTCATGCCTAGGCTCGTGTATGTAGGCAAATACTGACAGTCTACTGTGTGTGACTGTGTAGTCTCCTGTGCGTGGGCCTGGGTAGCTACCGTGTTTCCCCGGAAATAAGACAGGGTCTTATATTTATTTTTCCTCAAGAAGACACCCTAGGGCGTATTTTCAGGGGATGTGTTGTTTTCCCCTCAAAGCCTCAGCTTGCAGCATGCACAGGATGGCTGGGACCTGTCAGGGGGAGCCGACCTTGTTGGTGGGGCTGCCCGCACCTTTCCGGTCACCTCTGGGATAGTAGCTGTCACGATGGGGCAGATGAGAAGGGCTGCTCGTCTTCTTTACCGCCCCGAGACGAAATGCATGGGTTGTGCAGATGCGCTGCGTGGCCACGCCCATCGCTAGGGCTTATTTTCGGGGTAGGGCTTCTATTGCGCAAATGTTAGAAATCCTGCTAGGGCTTATTTTATGGGTAGGTCTTATTTTCGGGGAAAGATGGTATCTGGAATGTCACCAGAGGACCTGACCCCTTCAATTGCTCCTCCCTCTCCTCCAGTTGTGCATGCCCTTTGCAAACCCCAGGGCTGGGTGAACCTCACACCTCAGTGAACCCCACCTGGCACTTCTCTGAGCCTGCCTGCTGAACACAGTGTCACAGTGAAGCTGACAGTTACACTTTAAATTCAGGCCACAAAGCCCAGGAGGGCATTCGGTGTTGCCGGGTCCTATGGCCTTCCTTGAGTAGGCTGGCTTCCCGCCCCCTGCGAGACAATTGCATATCTCTCTGTCTTCTCTCCCCAGCTCTCTCAGAAGATATCAGCCTTCAGACATGACAGCCCATGGGCCCCGCCACGAGGCCCCCGAGAGCCGCAGGCACGAGCCTCTGCCTTCCACCTCCCGCTTGTGCAGATGCACCGTCCTGTGCCGCATCTACTCAGTTTGCCTTTGCAGACTCTCAGGTGCAGACTCCCCGCCTCTGCACCTGTTCCGTGCCCCAGGAGGCTGGCTGGGTAGATACAGCCCCGGCTCTGCTCGTGCCCCCTGGCTCCTGGTGTTAAGCAGAAGCAGAGGCGGAGGGTGGGCGAGGATAAGGTCAGACTTATAGACTTACTGCCCATGGTTCCCCTCTGAGGGTCAGCACCGGCTGGCGGTGTACCGAGGCTGAAAGTCGCAGCCCCTATCGGTGGCTTTCCCCACACAGCCTCTTCCCAGGCCCCTGAATCTGCTCCGATGGCCTCACCACTGCACCCCCAGGCCCGAGCACTGCTCTTTGCCCTGTGGAGTCCCCGCATCCTGCCCACACCTTTGTAAATGGTCCCTTTATTGGGCCTTCTTCAGGCCACCCAGTTTGGAGGTGCCCTCTGTGTTCTCCGGGGACGCTCTGGGCCTGAGCCGTGCCTCTGTCCTCAGGGCCTTTGCACCGCCGTCCGGCATCACCAATTCCTCCTTTCCATGCGGCTTCTCCCAGCAGGAGCACACACTCCACATCTCCTGCTCCTCCCTGCACCGCATCCCTCCTCGGCCGCCCCTCCACTCTGCTCCCCTCTCCAGCCACGCTTCTCAAAAGAAGCGTCTACACTCGCCATCTTCGTTGCTCACCTGCCACTCTCTCTCCAGCCCACCCCAATCTGGCCTTTGCCTCCACGTCCCATTGAAGCTACCCTTGGCGACGTCACCACCTCCCACGGCCCTGGCACGGAACCCAGAGGACGCTCCCTGTCCTGCTGTACTCAGTTTCTCAGCGGCATCGGACACCGTTCCGCCCCCTTAAGACACAATCCCTTCTCGGCTCCTGTGACAAGCGGGTCCCCCACCCCCCTGGCCACTCCTCCATCACTTTGCCAACTCCTCTGCCTGTAACCGCCCTCCCCATGGGGGAGCCCCAGGGCAGGGGCGGTCATTTGAAAGCACAGCGCAAATCACTTGGTAGAATCCTCCCTCCGGTGGAGCCACATTGCATAAGGGCTGTATCTTGTGCTCTTAAACATAGCATTGGAACCCCTGACCCCTGTGCAGACTGCGACAATGGCCACAGGCCCCTCCCATCCCTGTATGCATGCAGCTGCCTCTCTGTAGCGTGGCTTGGCTGCTCCAGCCACCAAGAGGCGGCGTCTACATCTCCACCCCTTTAATCTGGGCTTTGCCGTGTCCCTTGCTTTAGCCCATGGGGCTTCAGTAAATGTGACTCAAGCGGGGGCTTGAGAAGGGTTTGCACGTCGGAACTTTGCTCTCTTGCTGCGCTTGGTAACCCTGCAACCACCACGCCACAGATGAGGCTGGGGCAGCCTGCAGGTACCTCCCCCAGCCCTGCGGACAACCAGCCAACCACGGGCAAGCCAGTGAGGCCACCAGCTGCCCACTGGCCACAAAGGCAGGAGTGAAGTCAGCCATCCCCCTGTGGGACAGAGGTGGGCCACCCCTGCTGAGCCCAGTCCACGCTGCCAAGGCCCCAAATCAGGAGCAAATAAAAGGTTCTTCTGGTAAGTCATTCAGATCTGCAGTGGTTTGTTATGCAGCAAAAGCTGACTGATACAGTCCCCTGCTCAAAACCCTCCTAAAGATTCCCCATTGTGCTCAGTATAAAATCTAAACGTGAATATGTTGGGCTCCGGTGCCCAAGTTCTCACCCCGTCCTCTCTCACTCCCTCCAGCCTCGCTCACAGCACTGTCGCCCGCAGTCGCCTGACACCTGAGAGTCCACGGTCCTCTCCCTCCTCCTGGCACCCCTCAGGCTGGGATGCACATCCCTGCTCTTCTCTGGGCTCCTGCTCATCCATCAGGTCTCACTCTGAATGTTACCTCCTCACAGAAACTCTGTCCAATTTGTCCTGCTCATTCATTCTCCATCTTGACACTTGTCACTGGTGGCAAGTCTGTGTTTACCTATGGGATTGCCTGACTAGTGTCTTTTTCCTCTCCAGGACTGTAAACTGCATGAGAGCAAGAACTATGTCAGTTTTTGCTCAAAATCTTATCCCTAGGGCCTGGCACATAGTAGGTGTTTGATAAATATCTGAATAAATGCATGAGAAAGAATGGTAATAATAATTATTTTTGAAACTGCTATTTCTAGAACATTTTCCCTTGAGCCTGGCACTATGCAAAGTGCAAAGCACTTACTATCTTCCTGAATCCTCGTAACCGAGCGATGAGCTAGATTCTGTTATTGTTCACATTTTGATCGGGAATCTGCATCAATATCATCTGGTTCCGTGCAAGAGCTCTTACCTGTGACATCATAATACCTCCCATCCCTGTGTTCTTCCCATGGGGGGGGTGCAAGCACACCCACCCCAGGCAGGTACGAGGGCACCCTCGTGGGTGAGTGAGTGACAGAGGCCATGTGGGCCTAGCCAGGTCTTTAAACCCGTAGCCACCTTCCTGGGGCATCTGCTTCCCCCGTCCCCACCCCCGAGGGACATCCGACTATTGCTGCCTCTCCATCTTGTACAGCCCATCATCTCACCATGGGGCCGTGCAGTGCGGCCTCCCCTCAGCCCCTTCTCGGAAGATCTCAGGCCAACAGTTAGCATTCGGCACCTCCCAGTCTGGAAATGCCCCCACGAGTGTGTGTTCAAAGCCAGGCTCTGCCACTTTCTGTCTGTGTGACATTGGGCAAGTTCCTAAACCTTCCTGTGCCTTAGTTTCCTCATCCGTTAAATAGGATCACGGATATTACCGACCTCCTAGAATTGTGATGGGGATTAAGTGAGTCGAAATCTGTGAAACCCTTAGAACAGTACCTAACACACAGTAAGTGTTGTTAAGTATATAAACTTCCATGGGCTGAATTGTGTCGCTCCCAAAATTCACGTGTTGAATCCGTAAGCCCCAGTGTCTCAAAATGTGACAGTATTTGGAGACAGGACCTTTAAAGGGATGATTAAGTTAAATGAGGATGTTAGCATGGGCCATACCTCAATGGGACTGATGTACTGAGAAGAGGAAATTTGGACATGCAAAGACAGCAGCAGGGGTGTGCAGCGTGGAGGGAAGGCCCTGTGAGGACACAGCAAGACGGCGGCCACCTGCAAGCCAGGGAGAGAAGCCTCGGGAGAGACCAACCCCGCCAGCACCTTGATCTTGGACTTCCAACCTTTGGAACTCTGAGATGATAGATTTCTGCTATTTAAGCCACCCTGTCTTGGGTATTTTGTTACGGCAGCCCTAACAAATTAATGCATAAATAAATAACATGTACCTGAGATTCAAGGTCACCCAGAGAGAGAATGAATGGCAGAGCTGGGACTCTGTCTGACCCCCAAACCAGTCTCAGAACCACTTTGCATTTGGCCCCCTGAGAGCTCTCCTGCAATCCTTGCCCTGCGGCTCTGTCTCTGGTAGAATCAGGAAAGCTCCTCCCTGAGGTGGGTATTATTTTTTACTCTCTTAGTCATCCCATGCTTTCTCCCAGAAAGGATCAAGGCAGCTGGCGTCAGTGTGCATGACGATTGTCCCTGCTCAGGACGTGAGCTGTCTGCGTGTGTCTTGTGCTTGTGGCATGGGTTGTGAGATGCGAGAAAGAACACAGGACTCATGGAGAAGGAACCTGTTCTTGCCCTGACCAGGCCACTCGTGAGCTGTGTAAACTTGAGCAAAGCGTGTCATCTCTCTGAGCCGCAGTTTTCTCCTCTGCAGAACCTGCATGCTTCTAGCTGCCATATGTGTTATACGTGTAATATGCTAGGCCCTGTGCTTTTAATTTTCACAAGAGTCCAGCAAGATGAGGTTAAGGTTTTAAGTTGTGTCGTTACCATCTCACTTTACAGACGAGGAAACTGAGGCTCCAATAGGGAAAGCAACTTGTCCAAGGTCACATAGTCCAGGCCCCAAAGCTGGAACTCTAACTCCAACCCGTCCGACTCCAAGCCTGGCCTCTGCGGCCCTCCCACTCGTGTGGACAGTGTGTGCAGGAGGCTGCGGTGCGTGCTGCATGTGCTCCATAAAGTGGCACTGTCAGGAGACAAGACCAATAGGTCTAAAACGGAGCAAGATGGAAAGGTCCAGAATGAGGTTTGAAGAAGGGCTGTGGCAAAGATGGTGTGCAACAGGCAGAACGGAGCAGAGTAGTGTGGGGAGATGACTCCAGGAGGGAGAGGCTGCAGGACCAAGGGTGTGGAGGTGGGAACGAAGCTGGCACGTCAGGGTCCCGAGACCCCCCTGGGAGCAGGAAGGGTCAAGGTTGGAGAGTCCAGGTGAGCTTGGATGTTTGGTTGCAGATGAAGGAGACATAATACATTCTGGAGCAGGGCAGGTGAGGTGGTATGGTGGGCACCAGTCACCACCGCCACCACCATCATCATCTTCACCAACCTTTATTAAACACCTACTATGTGCTAAGCCCTGATCTAAGCACACTACATGTGTTATCTCATGTGGTGTCTCAAGAGCTCTCTGAGGCAGGTATTATTATTATTCTTCCCATTTTATAGATGGGAAACTGAGGTCCAGAGAGGTGAGCACCTGACCCATGGTTACTCAGCTAGTAAGTGGCCAAGCTGGGACTTGAACCCAGGTCTATCTGACTCCATAGCCCATGATCCTAACCACTTGGGAGGTCCTGTGAGATATCTGGGGGAAAACGAGGCTGGGACTGAGCAGGCTGGGTGGGCTGCAACCCTCACCTCCCCCCAGGGCTGGCACCCACCTTCATTCTCCAGCTTCCTCTTCTCCAGTTCGGCCTCGATCTGGTCCAGCACCATGGCCAGCTCCCCGAGGATCTTCTTCAGGTAGCTCACGTCGTCATGCTCCAAGATCTTGGCCTAGGGGCAGGACAGACAGGAGCCAGAGAAGCTGAGTTGGCCTCATCAGAGCCGGGATGTCCGGGGATGGAAGGAGCTTTGTAACCCTCCTTCTGCCAACCCAGCCTCCAGATATCCCCCAGTGTACAGCATGCCCCTTCCTCTGGTGCTTGCCACACTCCTGTGACATTGGCTATCCTGCCTGGGTCCCTTTCCTGGAGCTGGTGCACTTACACACCCCGCTGCTGGGAGCTTGGGTGCTAGTGGCTCACAGCTGCCCCTTCTCCAAGAATGGCTCTCAGCCAATGGGGAACCGCCTTGCTCAGAAATACTCGGGAGGTTACCCTCCTCCCGGCGATCTGTAGCCAATGACCGACTGATATGGGAGTGTAACAGGCTGTCCCCGTGCCTCAAGGCTGACCAACATGGTGGTGCCACTCATGCTCCAGAGCTTCTTGGGGGTCAGATGAAGCTTGGCCACTTCCTCTTCCCGTCCCACCCATCCTTCCTGGGTCCCCCTCTGAGCACTCCCTTGGTATCTCCAGGAACCTCTCTGTTCAGTGCTCTGCCTTTAGGGACACGACCCAACACATGAGGGAACTGAGGTCCCCGAGCGGCAGTGGCTTGCCCGGGGCCGAACAGCCAGTAAACAGCAGAGGAGAAGCAGGGTAGGAAAAGTGAGCCAGTGGTTTTTCCACTTCTATCATCACCGATCCTCTACTTAGAACCAGCTTCTCCCAGTTCGTTTCCATGGACGAGATGGTGGGGGAGGGGAGTCAGCAGGCGGGGGGCGAGGGGGGGGGCTCACCATGAGCTTCTTCTGTTTGGAAAGGTAGGGCTCGGAGAGCTGGGGCTCCTCTTCGTGGTCCAATTTCATGAGGTCCGTGGTGGCGTTGGCTAAATGTCCTGGGGGGAGAACAGGAAAGGTCCCGTCCCTCTGGCACTGCCTCCCCCGTCACTTCCCTTGCAGGGCTGGAAGTAGGTCCCAGCCAGACACTGGTGGGAGAAGCGACAACTTCAACAGCCAGCACTCAGGGATGGGCGAGACGCCACGCTGCCCGAGGCTCAGGTTAGCGTGAGAGACGGGCACATGCGGCAATCCCGTGACACAGCATGGCCGGTCTGTAAGGAAGAATGAACTTAACGGGCGGGAGGGGGAGGGGGAGGAGATGCCGGAAACGGGCAGGACCCGGCCCCTGGGCCTCATCATCTTCCCCTCCACACCTGCTTCTCCCCCTGTGTCCTCCCAAACTGCAGCTCCTCCCCTGACCAAAGCCACGCCCAGTGCCCGGGGTTTGTCCTCAGCTCCTCCCTCTCCCTCCTCCCCACAGTGAACCAGTCTCAGGGGCTGCGGATTCTTCCTTCTCCACCTTTCTCATGTCTTCTCACGGTAAACCTCCCCCACGTCAGTCCAGCTCTCTCTCTTCCCCTCTCTCCCTTGCGAGCCCTTCTCCCCGCTCTGCCAGAGGGACAGCCCCTCAGTCACACAAGTGGCCGTGCCACTCCGTGTTCAGAGCCCACCCTGGCTCCTCACTGCCCTCAGATAATGTCCCAGCTCCTCAACTGCCTTAAGAGAGCCTGCCGGATCCATCTCCTCCCCATCTCGCCTCCTCCATCTTTCCCGAGTTTCCCCAAGTGTCCCTGTCCCTGGAGGGCACATTTCAGCCACTCCAAATGCTTGCTGTTCCCAGAATGAGCCAGACTGTCCCGAACCTCTGGGCTTTTGCTCACACTACTTCGACCTCCTGGAATAGCCTTAGCCTCTTCTCCTGAAATCCTCCTCCTAGATCCTGCTGAAGGTCACCTCCTTCATGAAGCCCTTCCTGATCCTCTCGGACAGCAGCTCCCAACCTTTTTGGCACCAGGGACCGATTTCATAGAAGACATTTTTTCCAAGGACCAGGGGCTGGGGTGGGGTGTTGTGGGTGGCGGGAGGGTGGCGCGGAGCTCAGGCAGTGATTTCTGGCCTGATTCCCAACTGGCCACAGACTGGTACCGGGCCATGGCCTGGGGCTTGAGGACCGCAGCTCTAGGAGGTCTGCTCACTCACTGCCGTCGTTTCCCAGTGTACACTGCCAGGGAATGCAGACACACCGAGCAGCGCTGCCATGGCACAACTCCATTAACCTTGCAGTTTATGTGACCAGTGCCCCCTGGACTTGTGCAGTGCACAACCTGTACTACTTGCTGTACGTGGAGATTTTGATGCTAATGTAGTTATCTCTGGATGTATATGTCTCTCACTAGAACTTTTTTTTTTTTTTTTGAGACAGAGTCTCGCTCTGTTGCCCGGACTAGAGTGCCACGGCGTCAGCCTAGCTCACAGCAACCTCAAACTCCTGGGCTCAGGCAATCCTTCTGCCTCAGCCTCCCGAGTAGCTGGGACTACAGACATGCGCCACCATGCCCGGCTAATTTTTTCTACATATATTTTTAGTTGGCCAATTAATTTCTTGCTATTTTTAGTAGAGACGGGGTCTTGCTCCTGCTCAGGCTGGTTTCGAACTCCTGACCTTGAGTGATCCGCCCGCCTCGGCCTCCCAGAGTTGCTAGGATTACAGGCGTGAGCCACCACGCCCGGCCTCTCTCACTAGAACTTGAGCTTCTGGAGAGCAGTGGCTATGACAGATTCCTCTCCGTTCCCAGGCCTGGCACAGAGCAGAGGCTCAGTGAGTGTTGAATGAATGAACAAAGGAACGAACGGAATGAGGGGGTGAATGAGTGACTGCACTTGTTTAGCTCTGTCCTCGAGATTTCATCACCCACCACCCCATCACTTGGCCTGATACAAATCTCAGTAAACACGCTCCCAGCTCCTTCAGCTTTGTGGCTATAATAAGTCTGATTGATGTTTTATTAATGTGAAGGTCAAGGACAGCATCTTCTCTCCTTCCTGTCACCAGGGGCTGCCCATGTGGCTCTCTTTAGACTCCAGGAGGGCAGGCCAGGCAGAGAGAAGACCTCAGCCTGATGGGGGTGGGGTCGCTGCAGCCTGGCCTCTGCTCCTGCACCTGCAGTCCTCTGCCCCTCCCCCCGAGGGGCTAGAGCCCCGAGGTCCTCTCTGCCTTCAGGGACCGAGGGGAGAGGGACGGAGCCCTCCAGGCCAGCTCTGGACTCACTGCTTTCTAGGCGCAGTCCAACAGCTCAGGACAGGATTGGGGGAGCACCCTCAGGAACACTTAGAGACTATCTCCATCCCCAGCCAGGTCCCCAATATTGGTCACCTGTGTAGCAGCCGGGGCCCCCTAACTGCCTGTCCATTCTCCCCTCAGGGGAATGATCTTTGTAAAATGCAGATGTGATCAGGTCACTTGCCTCCACTGTTTCTCCATTGCTTTCTAGATAAAGTCCCAATTCTGCCAGACCTCCTCCTCAGACTCACCCCACGGCCCTGCCCACCTGCCTGGGGCTGCACTTCAACCACACTGAACTCCCTTCAGCCTCTCAAACCTGCCACACCTGTCCCACCCCGGAACCTGGAATGATCCTCCCTCTCCTTCCCGCTCCACCTGCTACTCAGCCTCGGTTGCTGCTGCGTTTCGGGAGCCTTCCCTGACCCCAGCAGCTGGCTTGGGCATCACCTCTGTTCCCACAGCCTTCCTGCTCCCCTGATCGTAACTGATTGGTACTCGCTTCAAAAAGTTTTAACTAACTTATTTAAGTTAGTTAGAGCATGCACAGCTCATGCATGCATACTTGTTAAAAATTTGAACAATATTGGAGAATATGCAAAAAAAAAAAGCAAATCTCTCCCCTCTCTACCTGCAGTCTCTCAGTTCTGTTCTCCGAAGTCAAACACTATTGGCAGCTTCTTGTGTGTCCTTCTAGAAACACTCCTTGCATTGTAAGCACCTGTGTATCCATTTTACCCCCTTTTAAGTACATTCATGATAGCATATTAGAAGGGGTGAGTTTTTTGCCCTTCACTTTTTTCTACTCGCTAATGTATCTTAAGAGAACATTCCGAATGCCTATTATAATTTTGAACATCTGTACAGGATTCCATTGTATGGAAGTTCCCGTAGCTTATTTGCCCAGTTCCTAACTCAGGGGTTATTTCCAGTGATATTTCTTGCTATTGCCAACGATGCTGCAGTGAATGCCTTTGTACATTCTTCTCGGTGCGCACACCCAGTGTAACTGCAGCGCCGTCTCCCAGGTGTGGACCTTTTCATGTCTGACATACAATGCCACACAGCCCTCCCGAGAGCTCGCTCCGATTTACATAGTCCTGCACTGCAGTCACCTGGTTACTTGTCTTTGCTTCCACGGAACTGTAACCCTGGCATGGTAGAAGCTGTGTCTATCCCATCTGTCCCCAAGCCCCCTGTCCAGGGCCTTTCAAGTGCTGTTGGCAGGGCCGATGTTGGTAGCAGGACAGCACAGGCAATTCCGGAGTCTTGTTCAATAGAATTCTAAAGGGACAGGGCTGAGTTCCACAACCTGACCCTCCTCCCTGCCTTTGAGCATCAGCCTCATTCCTTCGAAAGGGAGGAGGTGACCATTTGCTGAGCACCTTTCACGTCTCTTCTGGTGACTGTGCTGAGCCTGGACCAAAGTCTGTAACCAGCGTTGACGGCCTATCTGATTTAATCCAGCACCCTTTCTCCCGCACAGGAGACAAAAGGATGGACCAGGCTACGGGCATGTCCGGGCTGGCGGTTAGGACAGTGCATGTGTGACCTTGAATCAGAAATCAGAGACTCCGCTGGGGGCCTTGCCACGTCTGGACATCCTTCCTTGGTAACCCCAACCCCGGGGTCACTCAGTACCCTTGGCCACCAACCACAGCCCTGACTGCTGGTGCCTACCCCCCCCCCCCAGGGCCCTGACTCAAGTGTCTGGAGCTGGGACTCCGTGGGGAAGTCCCCCACCTCCCATTGGACAAAAACAAGCCTGGGGGAGGGGACAGACAGCCCCACAGTCTTGTATAGGATCCATCACAAGACAAGAGTAGGGGGCGGGGAGGCGACTGAGGGAGAGACTGGCAGAGAGGGAGAGAGACATATTCAGTTAGAAACAGGGTGAACGAGATGGGAGGCCAGAGAGAAGAAGGGGAGAGAAAGCAAGCAAGGGGCAGAGGAGAGAGAGAGAGAGAGAGAAAGAGAGAGAGAGAGAGAGAGAGAGAGAGAGAGAAGTGGCCTAAGTCAGAACCCCAGACACACAGAGAGAGAAGGCGAGAGGAAGAGGAGGAAGAGGGGATGACAGGAGAGGGAGCAGCAGGTGAAGGGGGGGGGACTCCCATGGAAGGAAGGAGGGCGCCATGCGGGCGCCAGGGAAGGGCTCTCCGGGCCGGCACTCACTGCGGATCTCGGCCGTGGCGTACTTGGGGATCATGGAGTCGGTGGTGAGCTCGGGGTGCAGGATGCAGCCGTGCGTGTAGGCGTCCATGGGCAGCGCGTCCAGCAGCTCCCGGTACTGCAGCACCCGCGCGTGCTGCGCGCTGCCCGCCTCGGGCATCAGGGCCACCACGTGCTCTGCGGGGCACCGCCAGGGGCTGGGTCAGGCAGCAGAGGGCCCTGCCTCGGCCACCGCCCCCCAGCACCCCTGAACCCCAGGCCTGGGGCCCACACCGTCCCCCGAGGGCAGCCCCTCTCGGCGGCAGACTTGTTGGCGGGTGGGAGTCTAGGCCCAGTGTTGCCGGGGGTTGAGAGGAGCTGGCAACCTGGACGCTCACAGCGCAAGCCGCCTGCATTCGCAGGAGCCGCCACCTGACGCATATCCTATTGCAACGGTGCCCGTCCGGGCCCCGACCCCCTCTCAGCAGCTGTCGGAGCCTCTGCGCTGGGCAGCGTGACCCTGGCCTGTGGAAGGCCTGAGGGAGGGAGAGCATGGAGGATTTTGCGGGGTTTGGGGGTGTCTGGGCCCTGCCTGGGCCTGGGGGTTCTAGGGTATCTGAGACCATATCTATGGGGAGTCTTCAGCCCTCGTGGTGGGGAGGGCAGGGCCCTGTCCTTGCCGAGGGACCCCTGGGAGATCTGGGCCCTGTCTGTGGGGACTGGAGGGGAGTCTGTGTCCTGCTCATGTCCCAGGGGCTCCTGAGGGTCTGCGGCCACGTCTGTGACTCCAGGGTTCCTGGGGAAGGGGGCCGTTGCCCCAGTGCTCCTAGGGGGTGTCTGGCCACGCCTCTTCCCTGGAGTATCGTGGTGGGGGGCATCTCTGGAGTCCCCAGGGACCTGCGGCTGTGCCTGTGGCTCTGTGGTTTCCGGGCTCATCTGAGCCCTGCCTGTAGCCCTGTGGCTGCTTTTCGGGGAGACTGGGCCTTGCCCCGGGCCCAGTGAATTTCCCCAGGCTGCCCAAGGGCCTGGACCCCTGTCTGAGCCTGCGGGGCCCCCTGGGGTCTGCGGGGTGGAGTGGTGGCAGCGGCGGTACCTCCTGTGAAGGTGCGCTCCACGTAGTCGATGATCTGGTCGTAGTCACTGATGATGTTGTCGCGGTGGATGATGACCGGCACCTCCTCGCCCAGGTTGAGCCGCATGAACCAGGGCTCCTTGTGCTCGCTCTGCGGCAGGCTCACGTCGCGCTCCTCGCACGCCAGGCCCTTCTCCGCGATCACCAGCCGCACCTGCAGGCGCCAGGGTCAGAGCGGGGAAGGCGGGCGGACACAGGGGACACTCTGCCCGGGGGGGCGGGGCGTGCGGGAAGGGAGGTCAGAGGTCACACACGGGAGGGGACACCGTTGCTTTCGGCCCACCCTGGGCTTCCGGTTGGGGAGGTGTCTCCCAGGGGCGTGCGCCTAGTGGTGGGAGGAACGCCACCTCCCCTGTTTGGGGACGAGGGGACGTGCTGCCTGGTGGACAAGCCGTGGGGTTTCACAGCGGGACACACCTGAGGTAGGATTCCTGGCTGTGTGAGTGTGGGAAAAATTCCTCAAACTTTCTGAGCCTCAGTTTCCTTATTTGTAAGATGGGAGTATTAATAATGCCAACCAAGTGCCTGGTACACAGATGGGACTCAATTCATGATTATCACTGTCACGAATGGACACTCAGTCTGACCTCCGGGGGTGGATCTGGCCAGGAAATACGCAAACATTCTTATCATCATCATCATCATCATCAATAGCTAAATTTCTCAAGTTATTTGGGGTACAAAGTGGGGTGAGAAATAATCTGCCAGCATCGATCAAACCCTCTTTTGCTCCCAAACACCTTCTCATCTGGGTGCCTGATTGGATGTTCAAAATAGCCCCCTAGAGGAGGGGCAGAACAGGGAGTATTTCCCTATTTTTCTTGATGAGAAAACTGAAACCCAGAGAGGACAAGTAACCTACCCAAAGTCACACCGCAATTCAGCAGCTGACTTAAAACTGGAAGCAAAGTTCCTGACCCCCAGACTAGTGCTCTCTGCCCTGAGGGCTCCTTCCAGGTAGTTCTGGGCCTGCCCCCTCCTGAGTCTTTCCTTACGTTTCTAGAAGGCCCCAGACAAACATTCGAGCTGGTGGACGCTAACAGAGAGCCCTGGGGCTGGGGCACGCTCCTGACTCAGCCCAATACTTCTGAGCTAGAAAAAGGTTAGCGATCACTTGCTCCAAGTGCCCTCTACCTGTGGACTGAGACTCAGAAACAAGATGGGCTTGCCCAAGGTCCCCCAGCAAGAGGATGGCAAGTGGTTCCAGTCCAGGGGCTGAGGGAGGGCGTCTCTGAGAGAGGTAAAGGTCCGTTCTCCTCAAGCACCAACATCTCCACACACACCTGAGATGGTGGCTGCCGGGACTGGGCGTCCCCAACCTCCCTCGGGGACACCAGGAGTTCAGCACCCAAAACAGGCAGCATGGTGTCGTGGGCAGAACTGCGTCAGTTCGAATCCCAGCTCTAGCACTTACTTGCTGGAGTTCTTGGCTTTACAAGTAGTTTTACTTCTTTGTGCCTCAGTTTCCCCTCCTGTCCAATGGGAGTCTTATAGCAATTTCCTCAGAGGGCTGTTGTAAGGATTAAATGCATTAGTCCCTGTGGAATGGTGCCTGGCACACAGTAGGGGCAATATGTTTTAGCTATTTGCATTAAACCGGGTTTTAGAGGCAGGCGGACCTGGACTTGAAGCCCAGCTCTACTGCTTATTTGCTGTGTGACCTTGGACAAGTCCCTTGACCTCTCTGATTTCTAGTTTCTGTGAAATAAGGACGGCAATCCACTCCTTCAAGGCTGGCATGAGGTGGAGATGGGGTGATGTGGACGGAGTCCCACAACACATGGGTTCTAATAATGTCACTGTTATTATACCCACACGCACAGACTGCCCTGCACCCCTGGTTGATGTCCTAGAGTCCTCCATGCCCCACCCCACAGCTAACATGAACACCCTTTCTGTCTGGTGGACCATGGGGAGGCTCTGTTCTCTCTTCTGAACAGAGTTATTTGCTCCATCAGCCAAAAGCAGGTCCCATAGGTGGGACCCATGCAGAGCCCCCGGGCTAGCAGGCACCACAGCAACACCGTGTGACCTCAGAGCTCTCGCCGCCCTTTCTGAGCATCCTTTTCTCATCAGCAAAACAAGGGGCTGGACTCCCTGTTCACGGAGAGCCCTGCAGCCCTGCTGCGAGCTGACACTACTACATTCACGACCAGGCAGGAGACAGGGCTGGCTCTGCCTGCCCCTCGGCAGTGGGAGGAAACTGCTGGCTCTGTCTGAGAGAGGGGAGGAAATGTTGTGGAGAGTGGGCAGCACGCCCGGGGGTGGCGTCTGTTTGGGTGTGTATGAGTGAGCAAGTGTGTGTGCATGTCTGTGTGTGCAGGAGCGTGAGTGCATGTGTATGAGTGAGCAAGTGTGTGCGCGCGTGTCTGTGTGTGCATGAGCGTGAGTGCATGTGTATGAGTGAGCAAGTGTGTGTGCGCGTGTCTGTGTGTGCATGAGCGTGAGTGCACGTGTATGAGTGAGCAAGTGTGTGTGCGCGTGTCTGTGTGTGCAGGAGCGTGAGTGCATGTGTATGAGTGAGCAAGTGTGTGTGCGCGTGTCTGTGTGTGCATGAGTGTGGTGTGCATGGACAAGTGTACGTGTAAGTGTGAGTATTCAAGTATTCCGTCAATGTGGGTGTGAGTGTGTGTGTGCACATGTAGTGTGGGCCTTATGTGTGTGCATGTGTTAGGGTGTGTGTATGTGTGAGGGAACGTGTATGTGTGTGTGTGTGTGTGTTTGAGCTCGTGGGTGGCCCATGCCCTGGAGAAGCCCAGAGAACCGAGGCTGGAGTTTGGCTGCAGCAAGTGGCCGCCCTCTCTGATCTCTGCTTTCCTGGCACCCTTGGGCCTCAGCTGGGTCCTCCAGCCTCTGAGCCGAACTGGGAGCTCTAATTGGATGGAAACAGAGACCAAACCAGGCCTTTGCCCTTGGCAGGTCCAGACACTTGGCCTTCCATCTTGCAGGGGCCACTCCCGGGCCCTGCCCGGAGCTCCAGCGAAGGTGTCAGGTGTGGCTGCAGTCTGGGGAGGGGACTATCTTTAGAGGCACAATAATCCTGCTTGGAGCTGCCTCAGGGTCACCCTGGCAGGTGGCCAAGGAGACTTTCACCTTTAGCTGAGCTGCAGGCCAGAGCCATGTGCCACCAGCCTGCGGGGGAGGGGGACCCGGAGAGGACGCCAAGCCCAAGGGAAGGGCATGCAGTCACCAAGGCCATCTGCCATCTCTGCCTCCTAGAGGCTGGACCAGACTTAAGTGGTCACCACTCGGTGTGACCAGGCATCAACCATCTCTGGGTAAACCATCTTCCCTCTGGGCGCCTGAAAAATCACCCATGGGCGCTTCACCGCTGTAGGTTAGGCCCCGTCCCTCCTCACCGAGGTCCTTGTTTGGATGATGGGCCAGATTGACATCTCTGCCCAGCCATTTAGTTGCTGTGTGATTTTGTAAAAGACACTTAGCATCTCTGAACCCCAGTTTATTTATCTCAAATACCTATTTTAAAAAGTAATAGACTTTATTTTTAAGAGCAGTTTTATGTTTTTATATACCTTTTAAGTATAACACTTTATATTTTTACCAACTCATCACTTTTCGAGACTTATTTATTAAGTGCCTAGTATGTGCTAGGTCTTGTTCTGAGTGCCAGTGAATAAAATAAAGATCCCAGCCCTCAGGGAACCGACAACGTTAGTGGGGACAGACAGATGATAAGCAGTTAAAATGGTTCAGTCTGTCCAAAGATGGTGAGTGCTTCAGAAAACAGAAAAACTAGAGTGGGGAAGGGGACCCGGGTCCCAGAGTGTCAGGGGGACAGAGGCGACTTTAAAGAGTGTGGTCCATGAGGGCAGGCCTCTCTCGCAGGTGGCATTTGAGCAAAGGCTTGGACAAGGTGAGGAGTGGGCCACACAGGGGCCTGGGGAGAAGATCGCCGGGCAGCAGGAATGGCCCTGAGCACATGGGACGAGCTGGGCCGGCATGGGGAAGCGTCACTGGGGCAGGGTGCGAAGGCAGACAGGGAGGAGAGAAGGAGAGAGATCACGTGCAGGGGCCTTCAGTCGACGCTCCTAGACCGAGGGGCCTGGGAATAAATTCAGGGAGTCCTTGAACTAGGATGGGGAAATTACATGTTTATTTTCAGTCATCTCAAACTGACATTTAGCATTCTCTTCAATTAGGAATGTAGGCGATAAAGTATGGTAGTGTTAGCAGCGCCTGCAATATTGTCACCACCAGGAATCAGATATTTTCATCACTCCGCGGTTGTTACAGTCACCTCAAAATATCATGCACACTCATCACGACTTCAACATGACAGTAGCTATCAGCTCTGCCACCGGATCGTGTTATATAAAGGGGTTAATACGGAAACATACATATTATTATATAATGCTGTACTTCACCATGATTGGTTTCCTTTCTAATCTAAAAATCCCGTGCATTTGATTTTATTCGATTAAAAAAATTGTTCTGAGAAGGACCCATGGGCTTCCTCTGACTTGAGTCCTGACCGAAGCAAGGTGAGGACCCTGCGGAAGGGCCCGAGGCCATTGCGAGGACTCTAGATTTTTCCTGGAGGGACTCGGGGAGCCACTGCAGGCTTCTGAGCAGAGAAGTAACAAGATGCGCTGCCCCTGTGGGCTGTCACTTGGACAGGGGAAGGTGGCAAGTGGTCAAGTGCAGCCTGGACAAGGCTGGGGACTGGGTGCCCAGGAGTTTGAAAGGCAAGGCCAGGGCAGGAGGTAGAGACCGTTCTTCACCTCTTGCTTCGGTGTCAGGAGTGGCCTCTGGCTGGCCCCAGACCTAGGTCTCGTACACCTGGGGGCCGAAGGCTGGGCCAGGGGCTCCCCACAGGTACGCTCAAGACAGGGCAGACCCTGGGGTGGACTGGGGTAAGGGAACCTTGAACCAGGCTTGCTGCAGGGAGCAGAGTGGCCCCGGAGACGCGCTCTGGTGGAAATAGCAGCAATAATAATAGCCAACTCTTACATAGCACTTCCTCTGTGTGAGGCCCAGTTCAAAGAGCTTTACATGTATTAACTCTTAATCCTTCCAGAACCCAACGAGGTGGGTACTAGTACCTACCAGTACCCTCATTTTACAAAAGAGGAAACAGGCACAGAGACAGTAAGCAACTTGCCCGAAGTCACACAGCTAGGAAGTAGCAATCTTGGTTTCGAAAGGCTGGCAGGTGTGAGGACAGAAGGGGGCACAGAGGGGCAGGGCAGTACTTCCTGCCTGGGAGTGGAAGGAGGGAGGCAGGTTGCACCAGGCATCTAGTCCTTGTTTCCGGTGAGGTGACTGAAGACCAGAGAGGGTCAGGTCACACACAGCCAGTTGGGACTGCCAGCACTAGAATCTCGGTCTCTTGACGCCCTGCATTTTCGCCCCTCTTACTCTCCCCGCAAAGGAGGAGGGGGCTGGGGGCAGGAACAGCCTCAGAAGCACGCTAACATTTGCACTGTGTGTTTGGGGCCTCTTCCAAACTCTGTGGCTCCAAGCCATCACCTGTGATGGTGCCTGAAAGTTCATTATTAGCGTGCAAGTTTTCCAAGCACTGTGCTAAGTGCGACCATGCACGACAGCATTCAATCTTCCCAACCCTCCGAGACAGGTGCTGCTATTACCACTAAACATATGAGGAAGCTGAGACTTAGGGGAAGCCACTTTCACAAAGTCACATAGCTGAGAAGTGGCCAAGTGGAGCTTGACCTCGTGTCTGCCTAACTCCAAAGTCCACGTCATTATGACAGCAACCAGCACTTAACTAGCACTTTCTAGGTGCCAGGTGCTATATTGGGTGATTCACATGGGGGGTGCATTTGCTGAATCCTTACAATGACCCTGTTGGGGAGGCACTAATTTGCAGATGTGGATAACTGAGGCACGAGAGGTTAAGCAACAGGACTCCCCAGCCGGTCAGTGGTGCCGCTGAGTTTGAAGCCCGGGCAGCCTGGCCCCAGAGTCTGGGTCCTGGACCCCCACATTGTCCTGCTGCCCTCTGGGTCTAGAATGGTCCCCAGATGCCCAGTGGAGCCACCATTGCTCCCAGAGGTGGCTATTTTCCACTATTAATAGTCCATGTGCCACTAAAGGCAGGCTTCTTGGATGCTTCACAATGGAGACTGCCCCCTCCACGCCAGCAAGGCCCTTCAGACGGGAGGGAAGAAAACCCACGTGCTAAGCTCCTACTACATGCCAGGCACTTACTCTATGCCTGTGTACTGTAAATTCTCCAAGGATTCTGCAGAGTAGGATGTAAATTCCTCTTTCCCAGATGAGGATGTTGAGGTACAGAGAGGTGAAGTGACTTGCCCAAGGTCACATAGTCAGAAAGTATCCAAGATGAGAATGGAACCCAGGACTATCTGACTGCAGAGCCCATGCCCTTTCTTCCAGGCTACTGTGCTTCTAGAATCCACCACAAGCCCCTGTGCAGGAGGAAGGCCCTGGCAGGGGAGGCAGGGAATGCCCACGCCAGCTTGAGCAGAAACTTGGCCAAAAGTGGGGTTGCACTGGATGGTTCTATCCCTGACTAAGGGGCCACCTGAGCCCCGAGCTCAGGCTGAATGGGAAATATTCTCGTGGGGAAGAGCAGGAGGCTCCGTCAGAGTGTGCTTGTAGGAGGTGCCACTTTCCTGCCCTCTGAGTCCTGAGGTTTCAGGTGGGAAAAGATTCCAGAATCTGAAGGTCAGTCTGATTCATCTCCAACCCCCAGCCCCTTGCACGAGGCCTGATATGCAGTAGGTGCTCAGCAAGCATGGGCAGGACTATGGATGAGTCCCAGAACGACCTTGGCTAACCCTGGCCCTTTCTCTACCTAGAGCCTTAATAACCCCACATCACCCATTATTAAAAGGGCCTTGACCCCTCTCCAGGCACTGCTGTCAGCACTTTTTGTGCATCCTATCTCATTGCACCCTCCCAATAGCCCTCTGAGGAAGTTACTGCATTAGCTCCACTTCACAGATTATAAAACTGAGGCTTTGCAAAGACAAGGTGACCTGTCCAAAGCTCTACAGTGAGCAGTGGGGAAGATGGCTCTCCTACTGGGGCCTATCTAGTCTGTATTCTAAACTGGGGCACTCAAAGGGTGCTCGGTGGACCAGCTTCCCCAGCCTCACCTGGTGGCTTGTTGGAGGGGCACTCCAGACCTCCTGAATCACAATCTCTGGGGTAGAATCCAGCAGTCTCTGTGTTAACCAGGGTCACCCCGTGATGCTAATGCATGCTCAAGTTTAAGCAGTGCCGGTCTGGAGCACTAAGTTACATTGCCTCTCCAGCAAGCCTATCAGCAACACCGAGGAGGGCTTGTAAACAGAAGTATTAATAGCTATTATTATTATTGTTGTTACCCCACTTCCCAGATGACGAAACTAAGCCTGGACCAAGACTCAAACCCAAGTCTTTGGTTCCAAGGCCGTTTCTCTCCACGGAATCTATTTTTCCATCTGGAAACTGAGTGATTGGAACAAAAGGACCTTCCAGGAAGAAAAGGAGTGGGAGGATCAGGCAGCAGGTGCAGTCAGGCCTTCCCAGGACCTGTACCCCCAGCCCTGGCCATGGTGCTGAATCCGTGCCCCGGAGACGGGACAGACCCAGGGTGGGAAAATTGCGCCCCTGTCTTATGGGCGCAGTCCACCACCTTACCCCAGGAAGCTGAAACCCTGATAACTCAGCACCAGACTGGATTTCCCACTGCCCCCAGATCCCCTGGGTCTGAGAAGGGTCTAAGGGGCCAGGGCCACTCTGTGTCTCTAAGAACAAAACACAGATCTTGTGGGCCTGGCTGAGCTGGTCTGAGGGGATGGATTAACCCCTTCTTTCCCAGCTCAAGATGGGGGTGGGGTAGGTGATGGCTGGGGACAGACCCTCAAAGCCCCAGGCAGAAGAAGGCCCACAGCCGGGACAGAGGGGGCCTGGGGGCCTGCAGTGTCCCTGACAGCAGCGCAGAAGGAGGGCCTGAGACTGGGCCGCCGGGGCAGACCCCAGAAAGCACTTCTCCTCCATGCAGCCCCCCAACAGGCCGCCTTCCCAGCAGCGCCCATCCCCTGCCGCTAGCCTTTGTCTCTCTGCTCAGCCCCCAGCAGACCGGCTCTTCCTGGGAGGGAAGGTGGCAGAATGGATGCTCCCAGAATTGGGGGTACAGCGCTCCTGGGGCCCAGCCAGGGCCGGTCACCGCCCGGCAGAGCAGCCCTGGCACCCCGCGTCCCCGTCCTCCGGGCCCCCCAAAGCCCAGATGTCACCCTCCTGTCCCTGGCCACCGTCAGGCCCCTCGAGCCCTGGGCGTCCCTGGCCCCCAGTCTCCCGGGCCCCGCGCCCCGTGGCGCGCCGCGGGCTGTACCTTCTGCGAGCTGAAGGACTGGGTCCAGTGGTACAGAACCAGGCTCTCCTTGGGCCGATGGGCGGGGCTGGCCGCCTCGGGCGCGTCGGGGGCCTCCACCGGCTTGGCCACATCGCTCTCCAGCGCCGAGATGGGCCACCAGCTGCAGTTGGTGGGGGTCAGGTTGTTGGGGGTCGCCATGACAGCCCGCGATCGGCGAGGAGAGAGGGAGGCTCCGGCGCCGGCTCTCGCGCCCAGCATCACATGGCCTCGCCGAGCGCCCCGCTCCCTCCCTCCGTCCCTCCCTCCGCGGCGAATGTCATTACTCAAGGAGGGGGAGGGCGCGGGGATCCCGGGAGCTCCTTCCTCCCCCACCCTTGGCCCGCCCCTGGCCCGCGCCGGAGAAGCCACCAGCCCGCTAGGTCAGGCTCCCTGCAAGGGCGCGAGGAAGTGGGTCGTGCCCCCAAACCCGCTTATATCTGGCCAGTCACCTGCCAGAGCCGCCACCATTATAATCGCATTGGCGCCTCTCAATCTTGCAAAAAGCAAATACCTCTTAGGACCACTGGGGTTATAGAGATCTATTCCTTTTAGAAATTAGTGTCTGGAAATATCTCGTCTCACTTTGAAACTGTGATGTTCTAACTTTCCCCCTGAAGGGCCTCCAAGGGCAGACGGGAACACACTATGATTTATTTCACAAGCACTTACATAGCGCTTACTGTGTGCCTAGGCACGGTTCTAAGGGCTTTACAGCTATCGACCCATGTGGCCCTCACAATAATCCTATTGGCCTCATTTTACAGAGAAGGAAATTGAGGCACAAAGAGGCTAAGTGACCTTGCCCAAGGTCATCTAGCCCGTATGTGGTGGAGCTGATTCGAACCCAGGCAGTCTTGTCGCGTAGTCTGCCCTCTTGGCCATAAGCTCAGGATGGCAACATAAACAGCGCAGCAAGCGTTTGGGAGCCAGAGCAGTTTACAGGCACCATCTCGGATTCATCTGCACAATGATCGTTTTTCCCAGGTGGGGAAGGTGAGGCTCAGAGATGTCAAGTCATCGGTCCAAGGTCACACTGTCACCAGAGGAGGCCACGGCACAACCAGATGAGCACATAGAAAGCTGCAAAACTTTTGCTGCCATATAGTGTATCCTAAACATTTGTGGGAACTTTACATGAAGTTCCTTAACACACCCATGCTTCCCTCACTGGAAATATTGTGTTTCAGCATATTTACCATTGAGGGAATACATGAGCAGGCCCTGAGACAGTAGATGCAAATAGATGTATTCGGAAGACAAGCTTCAAAGCCCCCACCCCAACCTGGTCATGCTTCTCGGGACTCCTGGGGACATCCCCCAGACTGCAAGCATGGCTCATAAGGAATCAGTGTCCTTCCTTCTGCCAGGTAACAAACGTCTTGTGGCCCATGGGTTTCTCTTCTTGCCTTGGCTGCCAGGAAGCTTGGAGCTACATTTTTATGAAGTCCCAGTTGCTACATTAACCTCCCTGGTTCAGCACACTTTCTCTGTCTCTCTTGTATGAATTTTTTTTTCTTCTTTTTCGTCAGAGTGTCTTGTTCACTGTTTGATTTTGCAAAGAAGGATATGGTACATTCTGGGGGAAAATTCAAACTTGTATGCCCCGGGGGTGTATCTTGTAAGTTTAATAAGTGCTACAGGTGATTCTCAAGAGATGGCAAATGTGGGGGACACTGAGATAGAAGGAAGAGCCCAGATGGGATGGGAGTCAGTAAGACATGGCTCCAGGCCGTGTGACTTCTCACAGGTCACTTGCCCTCTCCGAGGTTTGTCTCTTCCTCTGTAAATAGAGATGATAATAATAAGTGCATGAGGCAGAGATGGATCACTGTCCCCCAGAGATCTGGGTACCTGGTCCACAGGATAGAGGCTACTTATGATCTTATTTCACTCTCCCTAAAGAAATATTAATGTATTTGCTTATGAGGTACTGCCCCAGCCCCCACTGGGAATGTCACATAATAGACACTGTAACACTATATTGCCTTCCTAAAATCCCACCAAATCTGAATTCAAAAATCCATTTCAGATAAGATTGTGGATTTGCCTAGCCTTTCAGGAGGAAAATTTGGCAAAATATGACAAAAGTCTTTAAGATGTGCCTACCTTTTGATCTTGGAGTTTGACTTTTTAGGAGTTTATCCTATGGAAACCATTGGCTAGGCACTTATGGCGCTTGTTGAACAGACAAGTTCCTAGACTTCACCCAAGACCTTGAATCTGAATGTTCAGGGGAAGAGTGTGGTAGCCCTAGGACAATGCTTATACCATGCTCTACGCCAGTGGCTGAACCTTAGAACAGCGTGGGGAGCTTTGTGAAGTGCTAGTCTCTTGGCCCTGTGCCCTAGAAATTCTGATTCAGCAGGTCTGGAGCAGGAATCCTGACCCTGACATTATGTATAGCTCCCAGGTGATCCGAGAACCACTGTGTCTGCTAACCCAATGGGGCAGGCACCACAGCAGTCCCACCTGGGGAGCTTTTCAAACTAAAGCAGTGAGAGAGAAGGGGAGGGGGACCAGTCGGTGATTTTCTTACCCTGGGTGCACATTGGAACTAACTGGACCTTTTCTGAAATAGCAGTGTTAGGGACCCCGCCCCAGAGATTCCGATTTAATTGGTTTATGGTATGGCCTGGGAATTTGCATTTCAAAAGTTCTTCAAATATTTCCAATGTGCAGTCTAGGTGGACACCTACTTAATAAATGGACCAGAAGATTCTGAATCAGTAGATTTGGGGTAAATCAAACTTTCCATATATATATATATACACATATATATGTATGTATGTGTGTGTGTATATATATATATTTTTTTAGAGACAGGGTCTCATTCTGCCACCCAGGGGAATGCAGTGGCAAGATCATAGTTCAGTTCACTGCAACCTTGGACTTCAGGGCTGAAGCAAAGTGAGCTTGCCTCAACCTCCAAAGTAGCTAGGGCTATTGGCATGCACCATCACACCCGGCTAATTTCTTAAATGTCTTATAGAGATGGGGTCTGGCTCTGTTGCCCAGGCTGGTCTGGAACTCCTAGCCTCAAGTAATCCTCCTGCCTCTATCTCCTAAAGTGCTGGCATTGTAGGCATGAGCCACCACGCCTGGCTCCTTCACCCCAGAGACTGTGACACTCCCCACTGCCCCAGGGTCTGGCTACTCCAAGTGTGGTCTGAAGCAAGAGCACATCGCTGGGCGCCTGTAAGAAATGCAGTCTCAGGCCCTCCCCTAGACCTGATGACTGAAAACCACAGTGTAGCCAGACTCTCGGGAGATCAGCACACACCTTTAGTGCCGGCAGCGCTGCTGCGAGGCGCATGGGCTCCTTTGGGGAGGACAGCAGTTTAGGTTCTGTGATCAGGGCTGGCTCGTCTTCTCTTCCATCGCCACCCACCTCCTGAAGCTGCAGACACTTTTCTAGTGTCATCGGCGTAGTCTGTCCTCATATTATCTGGGCCTTGCTGCTCCCA
The DNA here is from genome assembly GCF_040939455.1 of Microcebus murinus. Lineage (NCBI taxonomy): Eukaryota > Metazoa > Chordata > Mammalia > Primates > Cheirogaleidae > Microcebus > Microcebus murinus. The sequence goes on along the minus strand of NC_134119.1, from coordinate 39,893,334 downwards.
TGCCGTGGCCATCTGTTCACGGATCCGTCGTTGGAAGGTCTGGGCACGTGCATGGTTTGATGAAGCAGCAAGGGGGTCCCAGGCCTTTCCTGCCAGGGAGGGACATCACAGAGTCTGGGCGTGCACCCAGGAGTGGGCCGGGGGATTGGGTGTTTCTCCCAAAGATCTAAAGGTCGTTAGATATGCAGGTTGGGGACACTACACACTTATTCTGTGAGGTTCTAGGACCAATCAGAGGGAGTTATAGGGAAGGAGGTTGTGGTTCAAAATAAAGAAAATGTTCAAACAAGCAAGAAGGGGCTGAGTCAGAGGGGAGAGGACAGCTACCTGCTGAGTTCCATACCCGGCAGGGGGTCCATCATGGTATGTAACAGCTTCTGCCCTATCAAGATTTGTTGACTTAAATGTAATTGGTTAAAAATGAGTATAAATCCCTTGTCTGTCCCTTATTGGTAGTTTCTGTGCACTATAGGATAACCTGGCAATCTTTTGTGTCCTTTAAAGCTTTTTTGTCAGGTGTTCAAATTTCTGTGTTTTCTTGTTTTCTCAGTATGTTCTAATTCTTTTTCATCCAGCTTATATCTGCACCACATTCTTTCCAACAGCTAAAATACCCTAACTGGCCCACAAAAGGGGGTTTGTTAAATCCTGCTTAGCTAAACAATGAAACAGAAGTTGTCAGGAGTATTAAGATACAAGCTTACTGTAGTTGTAAATGAAAATAGCATGTTGCAAAATAGCCTGTATGGTAAGATCTCATTACAAATATTTTTAATGTATATTCCTAGAAAATACCTAAAATATTGTGGTTCTTGTTTGGACTAGAGTCAGGAATCTGTCTGCAAATTGAATGAGAGGTAGAAAATCAAACCCAAACGCACAATTTTAGTGAGTTCAGGGGCTCCCTTCCCCCCAAAGCCCACCCATCAATCCAGGGTAAGAACCAGGTATCTAGAAGGGTCCTACTGAGATGCCAACAGCATGGTGTCCGGGTGGGTGGGATGACAGGTGTCCTTATGAACTACTTTTTACCGCACTGTATCTTTCCCTACCCCCCTGTTCTGAGCATCTATTACTTTTGAATAAGAAAAACAAGCAAATAAAAACAAAACTGGTTCTAAACTCTACTTTAAATGTCTAATTCATTTTAGCCAGCTCTATCTAATTGGCAGTGTTTTTATTTGAGAAAATTGCAGATTTTTAAAAAGTGGACGCTGCCAATAACCAGTTAACAAGGAAGCTGAGGCCCCAGCAGGCACCAGGGCAGGATCAGAACTCAGGCCCTTTGCCTACATCCTCCCTTCCTTTCCCACCATAAGCCCCTTTCTGCTTTCTCTCTCATTAAGCCAGCAGGGCGGGGGTGTCTCAGGCATTCGTGGCCTGGACACTCCATTCACTGACATGGTTTGTGTGGATTCTAGAGAGTGGACAGCCACTGGGCCGGGCAGCCTCCACATATGCCTCTGCTTTACCGGAAAAGCACACTGGGCTGTGGATCAAATGCACAGAACGCTGGCACCAGGGCCAGGAGCTGTCTGCCCACTATGAAAGTCTGCTCTTGGGGGATTCCATGCCATTCATTTGCAAAACATCCCACATGGGATGTTTTCTTGGGAATACCCAGGCGATATTGACAAGTCCATCACAGACACATCCTCCAGGCAGGCTCTGGCTTGCTCTGAACCAAGTGGATGGAGTAGGACACTGCTCTGGGAGTCCTCACTGTCCCTGGCAGGGCTTAGGACCGGGCTCCATCCCATTTCCCCTCTGAGGGGACCTAGTGGATGCAAGAGAATGTGTCTGCGTCCATGCCCAGCCAGAGCCTATGCCAGCAGCTGCAGGCTCCTCCGCAGAAGTGCCAGGAGGCTTGGCTCAGCTGGAAATTCACTGGGCAAATGGATCTCAGGTTTCAAAGCTGAGAAATGAGCGTGAAGGTTTTTTCCTGGTGTCAGGGCAGATGAGCCCACAGTGGGTGTTCTGGGTTCCCTAAGGTCAGCCACAGGATGCATTTTGTTTCTGAGCTCTGGTCTGTGAGGAGGAGTATCTCTGGGCTAAGATGACTCTCAGAGACGGCTCCACCAGGCGGAGGCCCACACTGAGGACTTCGTCCTATACCTCATCAGGGACTGGGCAGCAGGCACTTACACGATTCAGTTCTTTTTTTTTTTTTTTGTCTCGCTTTGTTGTCCAGGCTAGAGTGAGTGCCGTGGCGTCAGCCTAGCTCACAGCAACCTCAAACTCCTGGGCTCCAGCGATCCTTCTGCCTCAGCCTCCCGAGTAGCTGGGACTACAGGCATGTGCCACCATGCCCGGCTAATTTTTTATATATATATATCAGTTGGCCAATTAATTTCTTTCTATTTATAGTAGAGACGGGGTCTCGCTCTTGCTCAGGCTGGTTTTGAACTCCTGACCTTGAGCAATCCGCCCGCCTTGGCCTCCCAGAGAGCTAGGATTACAGGCGTGAGCCACCGTGCCCGGCCTACGATTCAGTTCTTAAGAACATTTGCAAAGTCAGCCAATAGTTAATAGTCAAAGATGTGTAGATTTTTTTAAAAAATTCTTTAATGGCTTTTCAGAAGAATTACAGAAACACAGGTTCATTATTACAAATTCAAATCATATATAAAGAAGTAAAAATAACTCTATTATCCTGAAGAGGCACAGAATAAAATAAGGTATCACTTTTTAAATTAAGAGATTGTCAAAATTAAAAGGAATGACAATATCTAGCACTGGCAAAGTGCAGGCCAGGAATTCTCAACCTTTGATGTAATTCTTTGTTGTAGGGGATTGTCCTGTTTATTAAAATTTGTATCATGAGGAACTTTACTTAAAATACACTTACAAGAGTAAAAACTTTTTTTTTTTTTTTTTTGAGACAGAGTCTTGCTTTGTTGCCCGGGCTAGAGTGAGTGCCATGGCGTCAGCCTAGCTCACAGCAACCTCAAACTCCTGGGCTCAAGCAATCCTCCTTCCTCAGCCTCCCGAGTAGCTGGGACTACAGGCATACGCCACCATGCCCGGCTAATTTTTTCTATGTATATTAGTTGGCCAATTAATTTCTTTCTATTTTTTTATAGTAGAGACGGGGTCTCGCTCACGCTGGTTTTGAACTCCTGACCTTGAGCAATCCGCCCACCTCGGCCTCCCAGAGTGCTAGGATTATAGGCGTGAGCCACCGCGCACAGCCAAGAGTAAAAACTTTTGTTTTTTTTGGGGGGGTGACTATTTATTAAGAGACAGAGTCTACGTTGTCTAGGCTGGACTCAAAACTCTTGGACCCACCCAAGTGATCCTCCTGGCTCAGCCTCCCAAGTAGCTGGGACTACAGGTATCCACCACTGTGCTCAGGGAGTACAAACTTGTTTGACAAACTTTTTAATGCAGCACCATTGGTAATATTTTAGAAATTGGTAATGACTCAAATTAAATAATGTTAAATGTAAAATGCCCAGACACAGGAAAAAATTTCTTTTTGTTTTTATGAGACAGAGTCTCACTCTGCCACCCAGGCTAGAGTACAATGACATATTCACAGCTCATTGTAACCCTAAACTCCTGGGTGTGTGCTACCATGCCTGGTTAATTTTTTAAAAACTTTTATTAAAGACAAGGTCTCACTAAGTTGTCCAGGCTGGTCTTGAACTCCTGGCCTCAAGTAATCCATCCACCTTGGCCTCCCAAAGCTCAGGGATTATAGGCATGAGCCACTGTGCCCTGCTGAAAAGAATTTCTATGTCTTTCTTTCCAGAAAATTAGCTCTGATGTAGCAAAGTCTTCAAGATAAAATTATTCAGGGGAAAAGACAAGGTGCAGAAAGTGTAGAGGACATTTTTATAAGATTTAAAAAACAAAACTGTATAAACAACTGCAAATGCGAATGTATTTAAAAAGCACATACACAGAACTACGTTATGGGTTTTGTTTATTTAAAGCCTGGAAGGAGGTGTGCTAAGCCACATACAGTGGCTGTTTCTCTGCAGAGTAGGATGAAAGGGCACAGGGGAGCACATGGAATTTTTTATTTCTATTTAAAATATTCCAGCATTGCTTGCATCACCTTACAAGGACATTGTCAAATAATAAAGATAAAAATAAGAGGTAGGAAAGGAAGAAAGAAGGACAAGAACTCTCACTGGAGTCCTGCCCTCCCCTCCCCTGGAGTAAGCAAGCCGAGCTTAAGGGGCTCCTCATGCTCCGCGATGGAGTCCCCAGGGCAGCCTCATCCATACCACCTTGCCAGATCCTCGAAGCAATGCTTCCATGTTGGCAGACAGAGGTAGTTATTTCCATTTTGCAAATGGGGAAACTGAGACCCAAAAACATAGTGACTTGCCCAAGCCCTGGAGAGATCGAGGGGTCCCAGATCTCTGGAGTCCCGGGCTGCTGTTTCTTCTGCTGCAACTCCCCCCCCCCCTGCCCCGGCCCAAGTAACGGGGGCACGAGCCGCAAGAGGCTCTTGGAACCACCGGCCTAACATCTATGCCCGGTCCAAGCTTGTGCCTCGACTCCTTCAGCTCCTCTTCAGCACTTAGGCTTCGCACACAGCGGGTATTCGTCCCTCTAGAGCCGTTTTCATCCTCTGGCTCTCCTTTTCTGAGGGCAACGTGCTTTAGAAAGCGCATCTGGCTGTCACTCACCAGCTCAAGAAGCGGCTTCACCTCTCTGCGCCTCATCTGCAAAAGGGAGATAAATGTACCTAACTCAAGGACCATTCTGAGGATCAAAGGAATCGTGTATGAATGCATTTTGTAAAATATAAAGTATTTCAAAATGACAGTTTATTTTAACAGAATAAAACTCTAGCTCTCTCTCTCTCTCTCTCTGGAAGTTTAGAGTAAGATTAGTAGGGTAATTGCAAGTGAGAGTACTTGAATGAAAGTATGAAGTTGCAACAGGCACAACTACGGGCGTGGAGGTTGGGAAGAGTTCAGATAATGGGTCAGTACCCCTAAGCTCATATCTTACCCAAGTCAGGTTTCTTTGGAACCTATTATTGGGCTTTGGCACTTGTGCTGTCGCCAGGGAGAGATCCACAATGCTAAACATCTTAGGGCATGGGCAACAAGGAAACGAGAAAAAACCAATGTGTTACCAGCACCTCAAGATTGTATTTCCACCCACAGGAAAACAGACCAGGCAGGAAACAGGTTAATATGTCCACCAGGGTTTATGGAACTGCTTGGTTAATTTATTAACATTATAAAAAGTAATGTAGGTGGAAGTGCCTTGGGCATGGGACCAACTCCCACCATCCCAGGGAAACGCAGTAAAACCCACCTTGTAAAGAGACAGCAGCAAGAAAGGCCACTTTAGAAAAGCTCAGCTCACTGCTAGGCAGGGTGTGGTGAGGCAGCGCTATTACACACGCTGCCGAGTGTGTGAGTGGCTCATTACTTTCCTTTTAAGCAATTTATCAGTGTGTCATTGGAGACTTTCAACAGTTCACACCTTCTCACACAGGAGTTCTAGGTGCAAAATTCTATTCTAAGAAAATAATCAGACTCATGGTCAGATGTAGACACACACACGGTTTTGTATGTACACACACAAAGATGTTCAGCTCAGAGTCACACACACGCACGCACACACACACACACGCGCGCACACACGCACACACACACAGACACCCCCCAACTGTCCAAAAATAGAGGAATGGTTAACTGTAAAATATTAATAAGTTATGAATATATTTAAATGATGGATTATACAATCATGAAAATCATGTTTAAGGAATATTTTGTGACATGAAAAATGCTCACAATAGTAAATGAAAAAAAGCAGGACATAAAACTTAGTTTATAAATATTTAAAATATACACGTTTAAAATAGTAATGATAATGATGATGATGATGATAGTAGCAGCTGACACTTATTGGATGCCGTGAGCCAGGCAGGGCTCCACCACATGACTCATTTCCACCTCTCCAGTCCCCTAAGGTAGGTCCCTATCATCACTCCCGTGACTCAGAGCAGTGAAGGGGCACGGGGCTGGGTGGTGTGTCCAAGGCCACGCAAGGGCGGGCACAGGGAGGCAGGGCTTCCAGCAGAAGCCTTCCCTTGCGGCTCTCGGCCCTCTGTAACACTACGACAAAATGCTGAAAATGGACATCGTCGAGTGCTGGGACCGAAGAGCAGGTGAGTTTCTTCTTTATCCTAAACTTTCTATAGAGGCATATTTTTCTTTTGTTAAAATTGGTTACTGCAAAAATATCAACACATTCAAATATTTCCAAAATACAGGGAGAGAGTATTAAATAACCTAAGCTCCAGAGAGATGGGAGGAGGGAAATCAAATTCAATTACACTGGAAGGGACCAGGAAAGGCCAGCAGACGAGGCCTAGAGGGCAGACAACCAGCTCAACTGGAAACACGTTTCCCTGGGTATTTGAGGGACATTCATGTGGATGACTCGTGGGACAAGGGGACACTACTGGACACGGAGGTGTGGCGCTGAGGAGCCACGTGGGCTGGAGACGGATGTGGCGTGAACAGCAAGCACATGTGCCTGAGGCTGTGAAAGACACCACTGTTTCCGCTTGTCCTTCGCCTCCACTCCTTTCTTGGGGTAACAGCAACCCATCTCTCCCCTCAGAGAACTACCCCACCTTTCCACAAAGGCTTGGTGAGACAATTAAAGTGCCCTGCCACCCGGGGAGTGGGGACATCTGCCAAGATCAGGGGAAAGGAGAAAGTGTGACGTGTAAGCCAATGCGCGTTTGTGGCCGATGATCCCTAACTCCTCATTAGCACGCAGCCCCCAGCCTTGCAATCAACGGCCTTTGCTGCTTAGGGAGCCACTGCTCAGCTCTGAGTTTTAAATTTGGATTTTCTTGAGGCCACAGTGAGACAGTCTTAAAAGCTGGCTTTGTTGAAGGAGGAAAAGTTTTCCTAATTTCCAAATCTTTCCTTTGCAGATCAAGAGAACAACCTGGGGACGAGAAGATAGAGATTTTCCATAAGCCACAGTGTGGAGATGACGCAGAACAAGGTCAAAGACAAGCTCCCATACAGCAGGAAGGGACAAAGGCCTTCTGGTGCCGCCAAGGAGAAAAAGCAGGACAAGAGTTCAGATGCAAGTGTTCTGGTCCACCCTCCTCTAAGGTCGAATCCTCTGTGTGGGGCTCAGAAGCACCAAGACAAGTTTAGGGGACACTGGTGTCCCACTGCCCCGAGCACAGCCCCAGGAGAGCACTGGCCTCTCAGAGGACCCTCCCACGGGCCAGGTCACAGAGGCATCAAAGCAGCCCTGGGAGATGGTGTGCGGACAACAGCAGTTCCCCGTCTCCCCTTGGCCTGGGGGTGCCACGCAGGTGGTCGAGAAGTGTGCACACGCTCCAGTGATGAGCCGAGAAAGGCTGATGGATGAAGAAAGGCCAGGTGACAAGCTGTGAGGGCCATGGCACACACATGGCCCTCGAGACAATAGACACTGGCAATTTTCATGATTATAAGCAGGTCAGTGTACTGCTCAGGAACTACTAATAAATTAGGTCGGCCCCATCTTGGTGGGTACTACCATAAACCATAATGGCTAGGGACAAACCCATAGCAGCCATGTGGCAGTGAAGACCAGCAAAGGGCAGAGAACAGCATCTGAACCATAGGGCTCCCCCACTGCCCCCTTATATCCAAAGGCCACCCCATGACAATGGAAGCAGATGGGAGACGCGAGAGATCCCAACTTACTGAATATGTATGCAAAACAGAGTGCTGGAAACCAGAAGAGACTGAAATGCCCCTACAGTGGGGAGAATGGAGGTTGAGAAGAAAGTAAGATCAGCTGAGAGATAGAGAGGAAGTTGCATTGTTTTTGCACCTGAGTAGGAATGGGCAAAATGTGCCCCTGCCACAGAGCCCAATCAGAGCTTCTCTCCCAGGAATTTGAATCTTGTAAGGAGAGACACATCGGGACCAAAAATGCAGGGAACCAAATCACCCTGGACAATGCCCCAGAGACTGCTGGCACCTGGAAAAGGCTTCGTCTGGTTCCCAGGCTGATAAGGCCTGGCTGTTCAGCTTTTCCTTTTGTTGAGTTAGTTTTCTGATATTCTTCCAGTATATTCCTTTTTCACTCAAGCAGGTCAGCAGGTCAGAGTTCTTCTTTTTTTTTTTTTTTTTTTTGAGACAGAGTCCTGTTTTGTTGTCCATGCTAGAGTGAGTGCTGTGGCGTCAGCCTAGCTCACAGCAACCTCAAACTCCTGGGCTCAAGCAATCCTCCTGCCTCAGCCTCCCGAGTAGCTGGGACTACAGGCATGTGCCACCATGCCCGGCTAATTTTTTCTCTATATATTAGTTGGCCAATTAATTTCTTTCTATTTATAGTAGAGACGGGGTCTTGCTCTTGCTCAGGGTGGTTTCAAACTCCTGAACTCGAGCAATCCGCCCGCCTTGGCCTCCCAGAGTGCTAGGATTACACGCGTGAGCCACCGCGCCCGGCCCAGAGTTGCTTTCTACATTCTCGGACCCAGGATGATCCTGGAAGTGAGTGCGAGATGAGAAGAGAGCCGAGATGTGGCCCCCGAGGGCCAGGAGATGGACAAGGAGAGGCCCTGAGGACACCCGCACGTGCAGTGGCCGCACAGGCCGGAAGGGGCATCAGTTAGGGAGGCCGTGTCCAGGGCCAGGCAGTGCTCGGAACTCAAGCAACGTAAGAAAGAGACGGGGACGCTGCATTCAGCAAAGGAGGTCACTCACGACCTTGGCAAGGTGTGTTTCCGTGGGAGAGGAGCCTGGTTGCAGTAGGCTGACAAGAGGAGGAGGGAGAGAAAGAAGTAGAGACACTGACCACGGCTCCAACAGGGACAAAAGAGAAAAGGAAAGGAGCTTTAGGGGGGAATCTGGGTAGAGGGGGGCTCTGTGGGTTTGGGTTTCCATTTTTCGTTTGTTTTCGTTTTTTTTTTTTTTAAATATGAGAGAAGACACGATGTGCATCGGCATGTACAGAAAACGCTGTGAGTTTCCTGAGAAGGTGGGAGAGATGGGAACCAACGTGATGTCAGAGTAGGGGCTAATTTGAGGAGGAGGAGGAAGGGGGACAGAAGGGATGGAGACACAGGCAAAGATCAAGGACATACAGCAAGATCTCGTATCTAATGGCTTCTGAGGACACTTCTATGGTGAAACCTTTTCTTTTTCCCTCAGGCAGAATTAGATGTTCACGAATGAGCAGAGAATGAAGATATACTTTGAATAGTAACAGTTGAGGGTCAACACTTGAGGGGGAAGATCGGGTCAGAGCACATGGAAAGGAAAGCACAGGGCAAGGAAGGAATTCTTGAGAGTTAGGCTGAGCCAGGAAACCGTGACACAATAGTTCCAATGTAGGGTAAATTGAAGACTCTTACCACGACGGAGGTAATTCAAACTGAAAATCCAAACCCAGGCATTCTGCAGCTGGGCAGATGTAATCATTTATGAATGCTTAAAGGCTTAATTCAACAGCTTTAGAGCAGGGGCTCTTTAAATTTTTTGTTTTGCACAGGTAATACATTGACATGATTCAAAAGTCTAGAACACACGGTACATAAGAAGTCTGGCCTCTCCCACCTGCCCCCCATTTCTGAAACACTTCTCTTAGTCCATCTTGTCAGTGTTTCTTTATGCACATACAAGCAAAACAAATATACTAATATATTCTCAGTTGTACATCCTTTTACTATTTATATGTCTTAGATATCTTTCCTCAGTGCACACAGAGCTTCCTCAAACTTTTTTCTAGTGTTTTTTTTATTTTTAAATTTCAAATTATGGGGGTACATTTTGGTTACATATGCTGCCTTTGCACTGCCCAAGCCAGAGCTCCAAGGGTGCCCACCCCCCAGACAGTGTGCTCTGTACCCATTAGTTGTGAATTTACTCAGCCCCTCTACCTCCTTCACTTTGCGTATGCTCCAGTTTTTTTGCTCAGTCCTCTACAGATAGACACTTGAGTTGTTTCCAATCTTTTGCAAGTGCAACCCATGTTGCAATGGATAACCTTTTACATAAGTTATTACATATATGTACAAATGTCATCTACAGGGCAGATTCCTAGGCTTGTAATTCTGGTAGATATTACCAATCAGCAGGGCTGCCTGTTTCACAATCCCTCCAGCAATGTATCAAAGGGCCTGCTGCCGATTCTACCCCTCGCCTACCCCTACCTCCACCCCCGTCCAGAGTGTGCTGTCAAACCCTGGGCTTCCTGCCAATCTGACAGGTTCACGATGGTATCTTAGTGTACTTTTCATAAGCACTTATCTTTTGAAGATTAAGGTTGAGCAACTTTTCATGAGTTTAAGAGCCATCTGTATTTCTTTTTCTGTGAACCATCTATGTGTCCTTTGCTCATTTTTTCTCTACTTCTGCTGTAAAAGTTCTTAACCTGGGGTTTGTGGCTTTCCCAGGGGATACTGTGACTCAGATAAGGTTAACAAGTATTGTGGGGTGGGGGGAAGGAGAACTCACACTAATCCAGTATCTTGAGGCATACATATAGGGGTTTATTTTTACTTTTTAACTTTTTAAAAACTTTTAATTGAAGCTTAAATATACACACGGAAAAATGTACATATACTGTTACAGAGCACACTCCTATAACCAACATCAGGTCAAGAAACAATATCACCAGCACCCTAGAAGCTGTCCTCAATACTCCAAAGATTCTTTTCTTTTGTAGCTGTACTTCTTGATTCCACCTTTTAGCCTTAACACCTTCCTGATGTCATCATACAGTTCAAACTGCAAAGTTCCAATGAATGGCAATTTGAGTGAGAAGGCAAGCGGTTCACAAACTTGGTCTTCAACAATGTGAAAATCCACAGTGAAAGGCTTTGCCACAGTTAAGGCAAGAGGACCTGCGACCCTAGGGCTCCCTCTGCTGGTAACAAGTAGCAACCAGGAAGACACCCCCGCCCCGTGCCCCATCCAGAGTTTTTGAGGATTAACTGGAGTCTCAGAATTCAAGTTGCTGCAAACTTAATGGGAATCTGCACAAAGGGGCATGGCGAGGCCACTTAACAAGGTGTCACAGAGTCGTTCGCTCCCCAATCTGTTCCCCAACATTTCAGTAAAGCAAATACCAAAATAACAGGCCACGATAGCTTTGGGGCTTTGAAGAGAATGACGAGAAAGGGCAACTAATCCCCACTTCCCCAGCCCTTACCTATTTCCTCCCCACCCTATGCCAAAAAAACCAAAAAACAAAAAAAACCCCAAAAAACAAGAGACTGGTGTGAAAGTCTCTGATGCTCAAATTGCCTGTCAAAGGTGTCCACAGTCCCCAGTCACGGCTCTAAAAGACCAGCAGGCAAATGGACTTGCTGAGTTGCTGGAGCGGCTGACGGATGGACTCCCTGGCGCACTCGCTCATTCAGTGCATACGGTGGCAGACCCTGTGCTGGGTACAGGGATGCAGGATGCAGGATGCAGCCCCTGCTCTGATGGGCTACATGCAAAGTGCCTTGGGGACAGGGACTAGGAGGGAGGGGGGAGGCAAGAGAAAAAAATGTAATATAAATGTATCTTGTCCTCCAGAAATTTAGAATCTAGCTGGAGATACAAGGAATGTACAGAAAAAAGGCTAAAAAATAACTTAATGGGGCACCTGAAGAAGTCCTAAGTGAAGTGTTACTGGAGTACTAGAGACAGAGAGGGGCCCTGAGCTGACAAGGTTGGCAGTTGGTGGACAGAGGGGCTGGAGGCTGTTCAATTATAGATTTTTGCAAAAGAAGATGCCCAGTGAAGTCAACTGGACACCAAGTAGAACCTCAAGGGAGAAGAGAGTAGGGAGGACTCAGGATTACCACCATCCAGGGTAGGTTACAACCATAACCCAGGTTGTGGGTCCATGAACTCTACTTTGTCAGGGTATCCAGAGCTGATCAAATTAGGGGGGGATGGGCCAGGCGCAGGGGCTCACGCTTGTAATCCCAGCAGTTTGGGAAGCTGAGGCAGGAGGATCGCTTGAGCCCAGAAGTTGGAAACCAGTCTGGACAATAGAGCAAGACCCTGTCTCTACACAAAATTAAAAAAAAAAAAAAATTCAAGGGGATGGACTCGGTGTTGACCAATGATCTATAAGCCAGATGAGAATTCACAGAAGGAAAGATAACCTCCCCACTACTGGGATGGATGCTCATGTTTGCCCCTTTCCTCCTATTATTTCCCACCCTCTCCTTGGGGGTCCTCATCCTTTCCTGTGGCTTCAAGGCCACCTGTATGCAGACTCCACAGTCTCTACCTCCATTTCCAATCTCCCACTTGAGCTTCTGACCTGTGTATCTTCCTGCCCCCAGGACACTTGCTGCCCCACAGATCTCTCGGGTTCAGTATGTCCCACCTGAGCTCGTCATTTAGCGCTATCTCAGCATGGGAAGGCAGTGACAGCACCAACTCTAGCCAGGCAGCCTAGGCTCAAATTCTAGCTCCGTCACTTGCTAGCCATGTGACCTCAGGTGAGCTACTTCTCTTTGCTTCAGTTTCCTCATCTGGAAAAATGAAGATAATGGTGATTTTATAGGATTGTTGTGAGAATTAAAATGAGTTTTCTGACACACACTAAGAGCTAGTATTAGCTGTTATTATTTTCCTCCATTTAAATGTTGTTCTTTCTCTGTTTCTGTCAACTGGATTTAGTAGAGTTTAATTAGACAGGCAGTAACATCCCTTCGGCTACGCAAAGCAGAAAGCAAAATACTGACTTTCGCTCACTGCCCCTGCTGTTCACATTCACTCTCTCGCCAAAGCCTCATCTACACAACTTTTCGATGTGTTAACTTGTCCTCAATACCGTGGCCACCTGTTCTCCAGATCACTGCTACCTTAGGCCTGGCTCACTGTGCCAGGCCACACTGAGACCAGAATAATCTTCCTAAAATAAATCCAGCCATTTCTTCTCTCTCCCATGACCCCCATGGTCCTTAGGATAAACTCCTTGCCATGGTCTTTAAGACCTTTCATGACCCGATTCCTGCTTTCATCAGCACCTCAAACTCCGTATGTCCGAAAGCAAACTCTCCCACTCCCCAGACCTGTTCTTCCTGGATTTCCTCCCTCAGTGAGTGGGCCACCTACGGAGACATCCCTGCTCAGCCTAGCACTGTCCTTCAGCCCAGGTGTCAGGTCTGGCCGTCCCTCAGATTATTCCCAGTGCCTTTTAAGTGGCCGCTTTTACATTCCCCTCCCCGTCCCAGCTACTTTCTAAGAGGCTGCCAGAATGATATCAACTGCTAACTGGGGCATAACATTTTGTTGAAAATCATTCATGACCTTCGGGATAAACTCCAAGCTCTTTAACTTGACTCTCTCCCTGAGCTGGCCTGGCCTCGCTCTCCAGACTCGTTCTAGCCCCTCCCTCTGCCCCGGCAACCTCTGACTTCCCAAATGTCCCCAGGAGCTTCTCCCAGACACGGCCCTGCACCTCCAGAGGGGGCTCGGCAACCCTCCGAGGTGCCCACACCACACCCTGTCCTCTGCTGACTCTGGGGCTCTCCAGCGAGACCACCAGCTTCGCAGGGGCTTCTGCCCAGCACCAGGCAGGCAGCAAGTGTTCGCTAAAGTCTGCAGAAAGAATGAGCGGAAACTGAGGACACGAGAGGCAACCTGACACACTGTGGTCCCACAGCTGAGCAGAGCCACTGGACGCAGCTCTCTTCACTGCCCCAGCCTTCCAAAATGAGCAACGTACATTTACTTTCCACTGCCACACTGCCTTGGCAACAGGAAGTATTTCATAACGGGATGACTGTGGGGATTGAAAATATTTAAATAGTTTCGGTCACACGGTGACACTCAATGCCTTCCTTTGATAAGTAATTACCGAGTGCCAACTATGTGCCACACAAGAGTTTAGGCCCTGGGGATATACTGTATTTTCATCAACTCTAAGACAACATTACTTTAAATACTTACCATATACTGTAGGTACAATTAAGAAAGAAAAAAAATACTACCATTAAACTAGGACATACTGCGGATTATACTGTGTTTCCCTGAAAATAAGACCTATCCATAAAATAAGCCCTAGCAGGATTTCTAAGCATTGGTGCAATATAAGCCCTACCCCCAAAATAAGAAGTAGTGATGGGCGTGGCTACGCAGCGTATCTGTACAACCTATGCATCTTGTCGCTGGGCGGTAAAGAAGACGAGCAGCCCTTCTCATCTGTCCCATGAGAGCTCTAGAGCTCGACATGAGAGATTGGGGCCAATGGTTCTAAAGGAAATAGAGTTGCAAGAAATTCAGGATGGAATTTGGGATTTGGAGAGTTATGATGATGTTCTAGAAGAAGACGACTTAACTATATTTGAATAAATGTAGATTGTTGTACCATACTTAAAAAAAATAACACATCCCCTGAAAATAAGCCCTAGGGTGTCTTCTTGAGAAAAAATAAATATAAGACCTTGTCTTATTTTTGGGGAAACACGGTAAAACACATCCAGATTTTAAGAGTGCTAAGTTGTGGGAAAATGTGCAGCTTAGACTCAATTAAAAAAGTGGTGATAAAGAAAAGAGATAAACTCTCTGTCCTCAGATAGCTTCTATTCCAGTGAGGGGGCCAAATAATAACAGACATTGTCAGGCAGTGGTAAGTGCTATCACGAAAAACAAAGCAGGGGGAAGGGCTACAGAGTAGATGGCGCTGCTAGGGTAGCCAGGGAAGGCCCCTCTGGGGAGATGATGTGAGCGGGGATTCCAATGAAAAGATGAGTTGTGGGTAAATACTGTTCTTGCAAAGGAAATACCAAACGTAGAAGACCTGAGAGGGAAATATGCCTGGTAGGTTCAAAGACACACAAGGCAAATGTGGCTGGAACAGTGCCAGGCCCTGGGCAGCTAATTTCCTCAAGCCCACTGGTGTTTCCAGGGTGAAAGCAGGTGTCCCTGGTCTAGCGGGGTATGTATGGAAGGTGGGTGTGGGTAGGCTAAGAAGAGCAGCGTAACCCAGCAATCAGGAAGGTGGTGTGGAGTCAGATTGCTCAGATTAGAATCCGTGTTCTGCCACTTACAAGCTGTGTTACCTTGGACAATTTATCTAACTGCTCTGAGCCTTAGTTTCTCCATCTAGTTTCTTCAGGACATAACAAAAGTATCTGTTTCACAAGTTGGTTATGCTGATTAAATGAACAGTTGTAAATCAATACACAAATCATAATTTTTATCACTACCTTCTATCTATCCCAAAGGCATTTTAAAAATTATATCAAGGTAAAGAACAAATTAAATTATTTGAGCCTTAAAAGATAAGACTGCTTTTCCAGATTACCAACTGGCAGGATGGCAGCCACATTGGTAGGGAAATAAATTAAAGACTGTGAACTTAGATATAAAAAAAATAATTTTATGCTTTGTATGGAACCAAAGAAGACCCGAATATCAAGAGCAATTCTAGGCAACAAAAACAAAATGGGAGGTATTAATATGCCAGATATCAAACTATACTACAAAGCTGTAGTAATTAAAACAATTTGGTATTGGCACAAAAATAGGAATAGTGACCAGTGGAGCAGATCTGAGAATCCTGATATAAAACCATCCTCATATAGGCATCTAATCTTTGACAAAGCAGACAAAAACATACACTGGGGAAAAGAATCCCTTTTCAATAAATGGTGCTGGGAAAACTGGATAGCCACTTGTAAAAGGCTAAAGCAAAGCCCACACCTTTCACCTGTCACAAAAATCAACTAACGCTGGATAACAGACTTAAACCTAAGGTATGAAACTATTAGAATTCTAGAGGAAAATGTTGGAAACACTCTCCTAGACATAGGCCTAGGTAAAGAGTTTATGAAGAAGTCCCCAAAGGCAATCACAGCAGCAACAAAAATAAATAAATGGGACATGATCAAACTAAAAAGCTTCTGCACAGCCAAAGAAATAGTCATGAAAGTAAACAGACAACCTACAGAATGGGAGAAAATTTTTGCATCCTATGCATCCGATAAGGGACTGATAACTAGAATACTTAGAACTCACGAAAATCAGCAAGAAAAAATCAAATAACCCTATTAAAAAGTGGGCAAAGGACTTGAACAGAAACTTTTCTAAAGAAGACAGAAGAATGGCCAACAAACATATGAAAACTTGCTCAACATCTCTAATCATCAGGGAGATGCAAATCAAAACCACGATGAGATATCACTTAACTGCAGTGAGAATGGCCTTTATCAAAAAGTCTCCGAACAATAAATGCTGGCGTGGATGTGGAGAGAGAGGAACACTCCTACACTGCTGGTGGGACTGCAAACTAGTTCAACCTCTGTGGAAAGCAATATGGAGATACCTTAAAGCAATACAAGTGAATCTACCATTTGATCCAGCAATCCCATTACTGGGCATCTACCCAAAAGATCCAATGACACTCTACAAAAAAAGACACCTGTACTCGAATGTTTATAGCAGCACAATTCATAATTGCAAGGCTGTGGAAACAGCCCAAGTGCCCATCAATCCAAGAATGGATTAATAAAATGTGGTATATGTATACCATGGAGTACTATTCAGCTCTAAGAAACAATGGTGATATAGCACATCTTATATTTTCCTGGTTAGAGCTGGAACCTATACTACTAAGTGAAGTATCCCAAGAATGGAAAAACAAGCACCACATATACTCACCAGCACACTGGTATTAACTGAGCAGCACCTAAGTGGACACATAGATACTACAGTAATAGGGTATTGGAAGGGGGGAGGGGGGCGGGTATATACATACATAATGAGTGAGATGTGCACCATCTGGGGGATGGTCATGCTGGAAACTCAGACTTGTGTGTGGGGGGGAAGGGCATTTATTGAAACCTTAAAATGTGTACCCCCATAATATGCCGGAAAAAAAAAAAAGACTGTGAACTTGTCTTCTTCAAAGTTATATTTTAAAACAAAAACGTATCTTCCTATATAAATTGATTGCTTTTACAGTATAAATGATGGAATTAAGTTTCTATTCAGTCACTTATAAGACCCCTGTAACAAGAAGGAAACACTGTTAGAGGAATGTTATGTCTACCATAGCTTTTAAATTAAATGGCATTACTATGTACTTAAGTTAATACCAAGATAATTTCCTGTAAAGTCCACACAAGTTCAGGTATTTTCCCATGGCTAGAATGATCCTGTGTTGCTGGAACAGGAGGCAGGTCTGGCTTCTGTTCACTCAGATCACATGTTTTGCGGCTTCTCTAACTCATTCCAAGTCATGAGGTACCACACAGTGAACGAATCCTATGTATAATGACTTAAAACTTCAGGCCATGTCAGGTGTGTGAGCTAAGAGACTTTGTATTCCCAAGAGACTCTCATCTTCCAAGTATTCCTTGAGTAATGAGTCGTATTCTCCATCATAACTTTATGATGGAGATGTGCTTACAAAAACTGAAACACTTGAACTTTCTAGATATTAGTATTTAATGTTATAACAGGTGGAAATCAGGTAAAATGACGATTAACCAAAATTGTATTGTACATCTACTAGCCCCCAGGAACGTTTTAAGATCTGGGAATTCAATAGCGATCTACACACAGTCCTTGCTCTTGAGGATGTATGAGATTTTATCTGAAGTTATATTTTGAAATGGCAGCTTAAAACGTTATTTAATCTTGATGCAATTCACTTGGCAAGGTCTGAGAAAAAAATCATATTTTCCTCTCTCTTATTCTTTTCCAAGAAATTGTTGACAAGGGCAAACACTGATAAACAGGCTTTTGAGACAGTTTAAATTCTGATTTAAAAGCACTGTGTGACACAAGACAAGTTAGAACAAGGTATCTAATCTCACTGAGTCCCAGTCATCCTCATCTGCAGAATGTGTAAAATCACAGGAGCATTAAATGAAAGAATATGTACATAACTGCTTGTCAGTAGAGGACAGCCATTATTATTATTGTAATTAAGTTCAATTAATAGTTTTCTTTCACCCCTGCCAGTTATTGAGCCTCTGGCATGAATAAAAAAAATTTTCAATGCTTTACCCAGGACTAAGTGCTTTATATTTAACAACCACATACAATAAGTTGCAGATTTCATTTCCAGACACAGGCCAGGCATTCCAAGGCTGGACAAAGCTAAACTATCTTTGGCAGCCTATCTAGTTAGTTAACTATACCTAAGGCATTGAGAAAAGGGGTGGGAGGGGCCCGTTTTGGTTCCTGGAAAAGTCCTTACTCTAGGGCTGGGCCAGAAGTAGCGCTAGCAACCTCTACTGAGGAAAGCCATCTTTTCCCACGAAGCTTTGAGAAGTGTAGACGTGGAGCAGGGGAGTGGCAGGCGAGGAGAGGCAGAACTAGATCAACAGAACCAGTCCTGGTGATGGAGGAGGTGGAAGCTGGTTGCACAGATCACCCTTTCCTGCCTGCCATTTGAGCAACCTTCAGAATCACAGAAATGAAAAAGTCCCTAAAAAATCACCTACTTAGGTGAACTGCCTAAATCTTTTTGCGAAATTCGGTGTGTAGGCGCGTTTCTCTGGTTAGAGGATCTATAGTTCTCACCATATTCTCAAAGGAGTGTACGGCTGAAAAAGAGAGATTCGCTAGCTGATACAGTCCAACTTTCTCACATACAAGATGGAGAAACTGAGGCCCAGAGAGAGAAAAGCAGCTGCCTCAAGACAAACAACAGGGACATCAAAAGCGAGCATTTCAATTCAACCCCAATTCCGGCCTCACATTCATGGTCCTGGCCATATCCAACACCTCCTCGCTTCCGTGCAGGACCCGAAAGATGCTAGGAGCAGAGGGCTGCTGTCAGAGCCCGGGAGAGGTCGCAGGCGGTCCAGATTCTAGCATCAAGCCAACCGCGTTAGACAGGGCTAGACTGCGATAAAGACTCCAGATCCCGTCCTCATCCCCGAATTCCGTTGCCTAGGTGACTCCAGGTAGAGGACTAAGCACCAGGAGACCCCGGGGAAGTGGAGGTAGTCGGCGACTGAGAAAAATAACGCCCACTCACTCACCTGACACGGAGGAGGAAGCAGACACGCCCCAAATGCGGGTCCAGAGCGAACCACGCGGGAGGGAGTAGGGAGAGAAAAGAATAACAGGAAGTGACGTACGGCGCACGTGCTCCCGAGAGGGCGGGTGCCGGGCGTTTGCCAGGCGCCGCCACCGCCCCGCGCCTGCGCAGCCGCCGCCTGCCGCGCCGCCGACTCACTGGGGTGGGAGGAGCATGAGCAGGGGGTGCGGTGCGTGCCAGAGTGACGCAGGCGCAGTGCGACTCCGGAGGCGCGGGCCGACCCCTCCGCGGGTTTGGATCCGGGTCAGTCAGGCGCCGCGATCGGGGAAGAGACGATCTGAACTGACGGGACCGGGTCACCGGAGCGCCCCAGCTGCGAGGAGGTGAGTGTCCTGACGTGATGGGGAGGGGCCGCGGCACCGCGTCTCGGCCTCCACGCCCGGCCTGGCCGCGGGCGGCTCCCCCTGGGCCCGCCTGCCTCCAGTCGCGCCGTCTCCCGGCGCCCACTGCCTGGGCCGGGCCTGGGCCCCTCCGCGCCCCCTCATCCTCTGCGGCCTGGACCTGCCCGAGCCGCCTCTCTCCCCTGCCCGCTCTCCTGTCCTCCCGCGGCCCCCGCCCCGGCCCGCTCCTCCGCGGTCTCCCGCGCGGCCGTAGCTTCCCTTTTCGCCTTCCTCGGCCGCCCTTTGCCCCTTCCCGCCCTTTCCCGCTTGCCTGTGAGCCCCATTCTCGTTGGCTGCCTCTTCGGCCTCACTCCTTTCTCCTCCCGCATCCCTTGAGCTTTGGCCCTACTCCAGCCACTCATTCTGGCCGGGGGACTCTCCTGAGGGCGCAGCTTTCCCACTGGAGACCCCGGGCAGGCAGAGCCCCTGGACAGCTCCCCGCTCGGCGTTGTCCCTCCTCTCCGTGTCCCCCCAAGTTTGGACCTTTTCTCATGATCCTGTTTAGCCGCGACAGGTCCTGATTCTGCGTGAAAAGAATTAACATGGTGTTTCGGCTGTAGTACTGTGAGTGTGAGTGGGTGTGCAGAGATGTGAATGTGTTTTTTGTCCTAGAAGCCGATTGTTTCAGCCCGGTCTTGTTTACCTCTTCGAGAGTTGGTGGGCCGGGTTTTGTTTCCCAGACTCCACGTTTCCTGCTGGTCTGGGAAAGTTTTGAAGTCTTTAACATTGTGATGACACGCTTACGCGCGGATCCCTTATTTGTCGTTCTCAGGTCTTTTAAGGGTCCTGGAAATGTAGACCTAATAAGCTTGAGGTTCAAGGAGGTCCTGGTTAAAATGGCAAGGTGTAAATAAGATTGTGACATATACTATTCGTAGAAAGACAAAACCAGGAATTTGCCCTATTGATGGAGAAACTTAGAAGAACTTACCTTTTTTGGAAGGTTGGGGAAAATCCGAGGCAAAGTTAAATTGCCCTGTGGGATTTGACTTAAAACAATACAAAGTAACTTCTAATAGGCCTTTAAAAGTTCTGTTAGGGGATTAGTTCAACCAGAAGTCAAAGCGGTGAAAACGGCAAGAATGTCTCCCACAATTTTGATGTTAATGAAGAAGGACAAACCAATTGTATCTGTTGTGTGGAATGAATTGTGCAGCTCTTGCTTTGAGTGAATGGGAAGCTATGAATACAGAAGAGCATAAGCTTTTTGTAATTACAAACATGGCTCTAATCTAGTACTTAAGGCAATGCCTAAGACTCACCTTTGCTCTGGGTTAAAATAATTGAAAAAAAAAGGTGAGTAATCAAAATCCTGGAAGTCTGAAAATGTTTACACAGAACTTCATTTCTAAAGCTTTAGTCTGCAGCCAGATGTTTATTTCGGTCTCTTTTGTTTTTTAGATGGTAGATCTTTTAGAATGTTAACTAGGTTTGTATTAACATTTAGAGTGGTCACCAGCCATACTATTAAGTCAGCACTGTATAATTAAAATTTACATATGTGGGTGCAGAGCTGAGCAGTGTTATAGGGTCAGCTCCTGGAAGTCAGGAATGAAATTTGAGTCCTTACAGAAATGGAGTTCACAGGCTTCTATCCCTAGGATCTAGTGCTACACTCATGGTAGAAATTCTGTAAACATTTGTGGAAGGAATGAATTTCTGCCTATAGAATTCAGCAGTGTATATTTAGATGTGATGCTTACTTAAATATTGACTGATTTCTAGAGAGGCCTAAAGAGGATTGAGAATTGTATGGGGTCTGTGGGTTGGGGAGACTGGCTTAGATGATTTTTTAACACTTTAAGGGCTGAGCATTTGACTAACTGGTTATAAGGTACTTGAGAACAATAAATCAAACTTTAGTTCTGGCAGCAGGAAGAATTTGTTTACAACATGCAGTAGTACTCGTTTAGAGGCTGTGGCGCTTCGAAATATTAGAATAAGTGATCTTTGCTCACTCCCCCTCCCCCACGTATATAGGACATTATTGTGTATTTGAGAGGATCCTGCTGTAAATTGAATTAGAGACTGGTGAAGTATGGAATAGTATGGATAATGTGTCTTCATGTTCAAGTACTAGTTAAATAAACCAGCAAAGTATGTGTGGAGAGTGTATTTAAATTTTTTGTGTTAAGTTGAGGTGAAAGCTAGCTGAATTCTTTTGAGACTGTTTTCAGTGTTCTTCAGAGAGCTCTGCCTAAAATACCTTAACTTTACATACAAATAAATAAATGGAGTGAAACATCTTGATTCCTTGTCTCTTTATTTTGCAATTATGACACTTTGACCTTTGGAATAGTAGCGGTCTCACAATTACATCAAACCCACCTGAGATATGAGCAGATACGGAATCAGAGAGGACCCAAGGGTCCACAGAGGCACTGCTGCTCCTGCTGAGAGTGCCATGGGGTGGTGGGAAGATGGGGTTGGGGGTAATAGCTTAAAATAAAGAAGTGAAGTGAATCCTCTGCACAACAATTCTCTATCTTCTATTTTTTGTTTTACTTTTTTTTTCCTTCATGATTCCCTGTGATAAGTTTATAGATACTGGTTTGCTTATTTTTGTTTGGGATTTGGTACCTACTAATTACCCTGAGTGAAAAATAATTTGGAGTCTAAATTCAAGGGTTTATTAACAGACTTCTTTGTTGTGTTCCTTGTCACTTTGGTTAGTCCTTCATCCCCTTTTCTTTGTTTAAATAGAAAAATTAGGGTGGAAGAAATGGAAAACTTTGGTTAAGCAAATGAGTTAAGAGATCATTTAAAGGTGCATCTATAGAACAGTAATTTTTTTTCTTTACTTTCTACCTCTTTCTTTTGGCTAAAGAAAAATTCTATCTTGTTTGAGTTGCACTTAGTTCATTTATTTTCTTTCTTGTTTAATAATTAGAGTATTCAAAGCTATGAAAAAAAACAGTGAGTCTTATTGGCAGAGTGTTAAAATCAATAATCATTGAAATAAGTTTCTAATTCTGCTTTAACAGTGGTAAAACATGTATTCTCTAAAACATGTATTCATGAATATTGATACCTGGGTCAGATTGCCTTAGAGATACCCTATCATGTGTCATGAAATTACACTTAATTGGAATTGTTAGTCTAGACAAATATTTAGTATCATTCTAAAGAATCAGAGTGCTCTAGCTTGAGATTTTTTCCTTTTATTTCTGATGTAAAAGTCATTTTGTCCATAGGTTTCTAGACCAACTGAGGAGATTTTTTTCCCCTGTTAGAAAGTATACTGAAACATAGATTTCAGGTGATCTAGCTTCCAAAATTGTATAGTAGGATATTGGCATCAGGTGTTTGGAGAATTTAAATTCTGTCATAATACATATCCATTTTCTGTATCATTTCAATTCTTAAAGCCTATAATGTCCTAATTATCTACACTTAAACTTCCTTTTAGACATAAAAATTTGCTTTTTTTTGCCTTCCAACAATAATGGTATCAGGAATATGTATTTTTAACAAAAGCTATGCTTTTGATCGCACCTGTTTTCACTTTGCTCATCTTATTTTTCTTTTTTAGTATTAACTGGAACATCTATAGTAGTGTAAAAACTTTCACAATGAAATCTGAAGCCAAGGATGGAGAGGAGGAGAGTCTACAAACTGCTTTCAAGAAATTAAGAGTGGATGCATCAGGGTAATTAACTGTGTAATATGTTATTTAGAATTATTTATTTACTAATTTTAAGTAGTCCCTGTCCCCTAAGGAGTTCTTCCTCTTTTAATATTTCTCATTCTTAGAAGATGTAAATGGTGATAGTGTGACATTCTACTAATTGCTGTACAGTAGTTTTATTTTTAAAAGAAACTTTATTTTTAAAAGAAACTCTTTTCTGTTAAATTTGAAAAATAGCAGCTCATTTGTACTCCAAGGTTGGGTGTTTTGGTTTTCTTTACCTTTGAGGAGGGGTCCCCCTTCTCTTTTTAATCAAAGAGTCTTAAATCAAAGATTATCAAGCAGTGTCCCATCAGGGATTTCCTCATACATCTCAAGGGAATGACAGTATTTTCCACTAAAAGTGAATTGGTTCAGTAGAAATCTGTGAAGACATTGTCGATTTCATGGTCTGTGATTGCTGAGTCTATCACTATGGAAACCTCTATTCAGTAGGGTTCTGTCACTGAGATCAATAATCTTGGATCCTTTGGTCAAACTAATTAGAGCACCTGCAGACCAGCTGCTGTCTGAATGTTAATATTTTACCGTTTGCAAAATGTTCTGTACAAGACTCTTCTTACCCCAATTCTTTGCCCCAGGCCAAAAGAAATCTCAAAATTTTAATGGATATAACAATTTTTCTTTTGATGAATGGAAACCAAACACTGGAGGTGTAGAGTAGAACATTCCGCAAGTAATATTAATGATTGCTAATGTTTATTGCTCACGTGCTATGCCCTCAACACCGGAGTCAGTACTTTGTGCACGTTATTTAATCTTCCAGCCACCTTGGAAGATAGATACTACTGTCATTTCTGTTTATAGATTAAGGCACAAATTAAGTCACTTGCTAAAGGTCAAATTGGTAGAAAGTTGCAGAGCCGGGATATTTGAAACTAGATAATGTCTCTTCAGATCCTGTGCTCTTATCCATTCCTTTATATGGTACCGTGAAGACAATATGCAGTACCTAGCATAAAGTAAAAATTACATAGATATTGTCACAGCTGTCTGCCTATTCCTAGAATTATTTTTGGCCTACCAAATGGGAAGATTTATGCTCATAGATTTGCACAGGTGCTTACGTTTGCTTCTATGATACTCCAAAAAAGTACTTTTCTTCCAAGTGGTTCTCCAATATGGTCATCTTGCCATTTCATATCGGGACTTTGATAAGCTATTTTGGGTAACAGAAACAAAGCACAGAATCAGGTCCAGATTTTAGTCGCAGTATATTTATTCCTTTGTGACTTCTTGTATAGAAATATTTTTTTTAAATCAAGAGAATACTAGGAATGTATACACATATACATACATATTTCTCAGTGTGTAAATTTATATAAGTAACTCTTGATACACAGACTTCTTTACTGATGTTTTAAGAAGTTTAAATGTAAAATTAAGCTTTTGGTGTCCCTAAAAACTACTTGGAACATAAAAATATCTTTCAAAGTATCTGTACAATATATGGTCAAAAATTATATATTTGTAGTTGTGATCTACCTTGAGTAAAATTATGGGAAGAGAAGGAACAGTAGAGAACATTTGAGAAAACCAAATAAGAGTACAAGGGGTGAGTCATTAGCATGACTAAGCAGAATAAGACTTGTGTAGTGTAGCGTACCTTTCAGTTGTTTCATATTGTTGCCAGTTTAAAAATGGGACATCTAAGGTACTGACTCATAAACTAACCAAGCTTTGTCAGGAATTTAGCATGATCCTGTTCAACAGGTTTGTGATTCCTAATGGTATTTATCTTATCAGGACAAATCTCTATATATTTATTATAAAGCAACAATCCTTTTTATCTAACTATAAAATAATATATGCTTATTATAGAAAACTTTCTAAAAGCAAAAAAGTTAAGAAAGAATTACAATTTACCATAACTGCTATTAACATCTAGACCATCTGTACCTGATACCCTATATTTTTTTTACATAGCGGATATCATAATGTATGTATAGGTATTTACCTATGCTGTTTTCTTATAATATTATTTAATATAAGCATTCTCCTATATCATTACAAGTTCTTTGTATACTTAATTTTTAATAAATTCCTAATATTCTTTTGTATAGATGTGCCATAATTTATATAATACAGTATTTTTCTATTGTTGGATATTTAGGTTATTCCCAGTTACTTATTATTTTGTGTTTCAGTGAGCATCTTTTTACTTAACTAGATTTAATGTATCTTCCTAAAGGATTTTGTCAATACCATGGCATATATAGTAGGTATCCTGCATATGTATTGAAAATGCCTGGAAGGATTTACGCCACAATGTTAAGTGTTGACAATCTCTGGGTTGTGAAATAGTAGATGATTCTCTTTTTCTCTCTTTCAAATTTTTTCATGTTTTTTACTGGGAATCGATATTCCCAATGTAATTTTAAACCATAAAGATTTAACTCAGTAATATTTCACATTTATTAGTTGTAAAAATTAGAATGTTTCTGATGTTGTATAATAATTGAAATATGTATTCATTTTTAAGTTAGATTGAGTCTCCTAAAGTTTCTGTACTTAGTTCTCATGGCTCTAGTTTGCCTGCATAAAATAAACAGTCAGTGTTAGCATTCTCTCTGGACATAAGGCCTGATTTGCCCCAGAGAAACAGCCTAAAAGTCTATTTATATCCTGCTGCTAATTATACTTACAGATCATTCTTTGGCTTATGCTTTTTCAACCATGGACTTTTCGGGATCCTTCAAATTTGGTTTTGGAGGAAAATTTACACTAAATACTGAGCAATTTTTGAGAAACCCAAACTAGGAAGAAAATTAAGACATCAATAATAGCTTTATTTGAGTTGGTGATAGCAATAAGTTCTCCTCATTTTACAATTTTCTATAGCAGTATACATTGTTCTTGTCTTCAGGTCCATAGCATCTCTGTCGGTTGGAGAAGGCACAAGTGTCAGAGCATCAGTCAGAACAGCAGCAGATGATACCAAACCTAAAACCACATGTGCATCTAAAGACAGTTGGCATGGGTAAGAGCTTTTTATGGAGATGATTTTTATCCCAATACCTTAAAATATTACTGAATTTTCTTTCCTGTGTGTCCTGGAACGATTAGGTTATAATATAAAACCCAAGATCCAGCTATCAAGAGAATGACCCATTCTTCTCAGTTGTGAATTTACTTAGACTTTCTGTTTGGCCTGGTCCATAGTAAGGTTTTATACATTTTCTACATGTGTTTTTTGTTGTTATTATTGTTTTGAGACAGAGTCTCACTTTGTTGCCCAGGCTAGAGTGAGTGCCGTGGCGTCAGCCTAGCTCACAGCAACCTCAAACTCCTGGGCTCAAGCGATCCTCCTGCCTCAGCCTCCCGAGTAGCTGGGACTACAGGCATGTGCCACCATGCTCGGCTAATTTTTTCTATATATATATTAGTTGGCCAATTAAATTTTTCTATTTATAGTAGAAACAGGGTCTTGCTCTTGCTCAGGCTGGTTTCGAACTCTTGACCTCGAGCAGTCCGCCAGCCTAGGCCTCCCAGAGTGCTAGGATTATAGGCGTGAGCCACTGCGCCCAGCCTACATTTGTTTGAGAAGAATGGGTTCTTGGGTTCTATGGTCCATTAAATCAGGCTTTTAAATGTGTTATTTGAATCTGTATTCAATTTTTTTGTCAGCTTGACCTGTCAATAATTGAGATGGTGAAACCTCCCCCATGGGAGTAAATTTGTGTGTTTTATATTTTTGCTTTATATAGTTCGAGGTTATTTTGTTAGGTTTGTACAGCCTAGGTTCATTCAAGTTTAGAATGTTTTCTTCCTGGTGAATTGAAACTTACACTATGTAGTGAGTGACATTCTTAATCCTTCATAATGGCTTTCGTCTTAATGTCTACTTTGTCTGGAATTAATATAGCTAATCCAGTTTTCTTTTAGATAGTGTCTGGAATTAATATAGCTAATCCAGTTTTCTTTTAGTTAGTGTTTGCCTAGTGTATCTTTTTCTATTTTTTTTCCCAACCATTCTGTGTTCTTAAGTTTTAGATAGTCTCATGAAAATAACATATGGTTAGGTTTTATTGTGTTCTGTTTTATTCAATCTGTTCAGCTCTTTAACTGCTGAATTGAGTGCATTTACTTTTGTTTTGATTATTGATATATTTGGACTTGATTCTGCCATTTTACTTTATGTTATTTCTCCTGCTTTTTCCTATTTTTTCTTTCTACCTTTCCTTTTTCCCTAGGAATTTAAAAAAAATGTTTTTTTAATTTAAAAATTTGTTTTAAAAATAGCTTGACAGGGTTTTGTTTTTTTCCCTCTACTTGTTTGGAAATTGTACACTTGTTTCTATTCTTTTAGTAGTTAGCCTTGATTTTACCATGCAAGCTTTTAATAAATACAAAAATCGGTAGTTTTTTTGTTTTCTATTTTTTTCCTTTTGAGACTATCTCACTCTGTTGCCTGGGCTAGAATGCAGTGGCTTCATCACAGCTCACTGCAACCTCAAACTCCTAGGCTCAAATGATTCTCCTGCCTCAGCCTCCTGAGTAGCTGAGACCACAGGTTGGGTGCCACCACACCTGGCTAATTTTTCTATTTGTTTTATAGAGACTGAGGGTGGGGGAGTTTGGCCAAATTAATAGTATTTTAACCTTACTTGTTAGAATCCTTTTACTCTGACTTCCATGATATAGTTACCCAATATTTAATTTTGTTACTTCTTTTAATCTCACAAACTAAGTTTTGTTATTATTAAACAAACAGTGTTTGTTTAGACTTTTCTACTTGTTCACAGTTACTTTGTTCACCATTTTCAGCCCAGACTTTCCATATAGGATCACTTACTTGCTTCTTAGTTTCTTTAGTAAAGGCTTGCTATTAGTAAATAGGGCTTCTGCATTGTATAACTCCACATAAAATACATTTGAATGGTGCCCCCTGGAGTTATTTATGTCGTGTATATATAAATATGCAATTGTCCCTCTGTAACCCTGGGGATTGGATTGCTTCCAGGACTACCCTGCCCTTGCTAAAATCTGATGATGTTCAAGTCTCTTATATAAAATGGCATAGTATTTGCATATAACCTATATACATCCTCCTGTATAGGTTAAATCATTTCTATGTTACTTATAATACCTAATACGGTGCCTATGAATCATTTCATTCATGCGGATTCAGTGTAGTACTTGGTGCACGGCAAATTCGAATTTTGCTTTTTGGAACTTTGTGGAATTTGCCCCCCCCCTCAGAATATTTTTGACTGAGGTTAGTTGAATTAACAGATGTAGAACCCATGAACACATGGGGCTGACTGCAATTTGCTTTGATTTGTCTGAAAATATCTTTATTTCATTCTTGTTTTTGAAAGATTTGATATACTTAAAATCATAGTTATAGGTTGGCAGTTATTTTTTCTTAGCACTTGAAGGTACAATTCGTTGTCTTCTGGCTTCATCATGTTGATATTGAAAGCCTACTTTCAATCTAATTGTTGTTCTTTTGGAAATAATCTGATTAGCATCTGGCTGCTTTTAAAGTCTTCCTGTGATTTTGCTATTCTACAGTTTTGCTACAATGTGTCTATATGTGGATTTGTTTTAATCTTGCTCCAGTGTGCTTCATGTATTTATAGATTCTCTTCTTTCATCACTCAGAAAATTTCTCAGTCATTAGCTCTTCAAAAAACACTGTCCTCCATTTTCTATATCATTCCTTCAGAGACCATAGACTTGTTCTGTCTTCCATCTCTCTTAATTTTTACCTTTTTTTTTTCCAAATTCTTGTCTCTGAATTGCCTCTTAGCAAACTTTTATTAAGTGCCATATAGTAAATATTTTAGCTTTTGAGGCCAAGAGGCCAAATCCAAGGATATTATGTGAGTAGTTACATAAGAGAGAAAACTTTTACCCTACCCTGTTTGCCTGGGGTTAGGTCATTCTGGCTGGTGAACACACTTTGTGTTCACTTGCTGAGACAGTCTTAGATTGAAATGAGTAGCCTGAGGGGAGGGCTTGGAGGAGTGGTTGGGTAAGGAGCAGCATCAGGATCAGTTTTACTCTGCCCCAGTGACACCCAGATCCTACCATGCCCTTCTATTCTCCAGAGATCCTAGCACCAGTTGAGTCTCAAACTGAGATTCTGCCGCTCAGTGCTCAGCAGCTGACAATAACAGAGGCCCAACATGTAGATAGTAGCCACTGTGGATCCTGGAAGTGGTGCAACATGTCCACTGACCAGGAAGGCTGGCAGGGAGAACAGGGACCAGGGTGGGGGAACACCCCAGTCTGGTCTCTGGCTCACAGTGCTAGCCCACTGGAGCAGTGTCCGTGTACAGGAACATGTAGGGGGCCAGATTGACCCATGACCTGTAATTTGCTGGCCTCTGTTGTAAATAATTTAGATTTATCTTCCAGTTCAGTGATTCATTCTTTAGCTGTGTGTACAGTAGTCGCCTCTTATCCATGGGAGGAATACATTCTAAGACCTCCAGTGGATACCTGAAACTGCAGATAGTACTGAACCTATTTGCTGTCATTCGGAGCATGTTTCTGTTCACGTCTTCCTCCCATAAATTTGATGCCTTTTTCATTGTAACTAAGGACCTATCATGCACTATGCCTGTAACTTTAGCAGTTTGAGGTGCAATAGCAAAATGATCAAAAATTTCTTTTTCCTTCACAGTTTCATGGAGAAGATTCATTTTACTGTAGATCTTAGCAACCTCAGCATATGATTTTTTTCCCCTTATTAAGTCAAGAACTCTCATCTTTATACTTAAAGAAAATTGTCTTTTTCTGTTGCTGTAATTGAGTGCCTGAGGCTGGGTACTTTTTAAAGAAAAGAAATTTATTGCTTACAGTTCTGGAGCTGGGAAGTCCAAGAGCACGGGGCCAGTGTCAAGTGAGCGCCTTCTTGCTGTGTCACAACATGGTGAAGGGCATCACATGGCAAGGGAGCTCACAAAAGATGTCCAAACTAGCTGTTATAACAGACCCACTCTTATGATAACTAAACTACTCCCTCTATAACCCTAATCCATTCATGAAAGCAGAGCCTTTATCACCCAGTCACCTCCCAAGGGTCCCACCTCTCAACACTGCTACATTGGAAACCAAGTTTCCAACACATATCCTTTTAGGGGACATGTTCAAACCACAGCAGAAGCAAAAGACTTCTCTTTGGTATATCTGAAGTGCCAGCATTGCCACTCTTGCACTTTGGGGCCATTATTGAGTAAAATAAGGGTTCCTTGAACACAACCACTGGGATACTGTAGCAGTTGATCTGATAACCAGGACAGCTACTAAGTGACTAATGGGCAGGTAATATATACAGTGTGGAGAACGGGACAAAGGGATGATTTTCATCCCAGATGGTACAGAGTGGGACATCGCAAGGTTTCATGACACTGCTCAGAATGGTGTGCAATTTAAAACTTAATGAATTGTTTATTTCTGGAATTTTCCATTTAATATTTTGGACCACTGTTGACCACAGTTGACAGGTATCTGAAACTGGAAAGTGAAACCACAAATAAGAGGGGACTGCTGTGTTCTGCTATTTAGGCTACCCATTTAGTTTAATTCTAAACATAAAATATTTTATTTCCAGGAGTCCTGTTTGATTCTTTTGTCTAATTTGCTTGGTAGTTTTGAGTCTCTGTTTTTTCTTTGTTCTGTTCTTTCATTTACTTAAATGTTTTATAAATAGTTATATAGTATGTCCGGTATCTGAAAACCTCAGGGATTCTAAATGTTTGTTTTTCTGTCAGCTGTTACCAGTCATAGAAACGAATTATAAATCTGCTTCTCTATTTAATAATAATGGCGCAGTGGCAGTTTGTGGCATTAGCCTCACTGTAGTACTGAAGCAGCTACATTCACGTTTAGGGTACAACCTTTAGGCTTTACAGCATCAGTTTAAATTGTCTTTGTGAGGTGCTCCCCACAGACACACTGTTACGGTTCCCAAGCCTGGGGTTGAGACAGGGCGGGTGTTCTGCACCAGCTGTTTATCCCAAGTGAGTCAATTAAAACTACCCTTATCTCACCTATTTCTATAGCTTACTAATGTGAAGATATTGAAGTTTTTGAGACAAAGACTTAGGCAGCTTGAATATGGAAGCAGATACATCTCTTGGGGGAAATTTCTCTTGGGGGAAATTTATGACCTTAGACTCAAATCTGAGAGGAGGTAAGTTTCCAATTCTTTTAAAGTTCTGTTTAAGAGGGCTCTGTATCCCAACATCTTCTTGTATATTTTTTTCCTCTTAGGTCTACAAGGAAGTCTTCACGAGGAGCAGTGAGGACTCAGCGTCGACGACGTTCTAAGTCTCCTGTCCTTCATCCTCCAAAGTTTATACATTGCAGTACAATAGCATCTTCTTCCAGCAGCCAACTCAAGCACAAAAGCCAGACTGACGCCCCTGATGGCAGCAGTGGGCTGGGAATTTCAACCCCTAAAGAGTTCAGTGCAGGAGAAAGCTCTACTTCTCTTGATGCTAATCACACAGGGCCAGTCATTGAGCCTTTGAGAACTTCGGTTCCAAGGCTCCCATCAGAGAGTAAGAAAGAAGACTCCTCTGACACTACCCAAGTCTCCCAAGCAAGTCTCAAAGCCAGTGATCTCTCTGACTTTCAATCCGTTTCCAAGCTAAACCAGGGCAAGCCATGTGCATGCATAGGCAAGGAATGCCAGTGTAAGAGATGGCATGATATGGAAGTGTATTCCTTTTCAGGCCTGCAGAACGTCCCTCCCCTGGCTCCAGAACGAAGATCAACGCTTGAGGACTACTCTCAGTCACTGCACACCAGAACTCTGTCTGGCTCTCCCCGCTCCTGTTCTGAGCAAGCTCGAGTCTATGTGGATGATGTGACCATTGAGGACCTATCAGGCTACATGGAATATTACTTGTATATTCCTAAGAAAATGTCCCACATGGCAGAAATGATGTACACCTGATAGCAAGAAGTTAATTCATGTGCTTTAAACCAATGAAGGGTTATCAAAGAGATTTAGTTAATGGCAGACCTTGCAGCCACTTTTGTGTGAGAAGACATCTCTTTCTGCTCACTGTGCTTGCAATAAAAACTTTTCTTGGCATCTCAGTTAATCTTACCTTCATTCTTTAAACTTAACTGAGTTCTTACAGTACCCATCAAGGCAAGCAGATCAAAGGAGAATCCCTCTCATTTAGAAATGGTCCTGGGGGATGAAGAAACTCATTACTTGATACTGTCAGCAGTGGGTATATAGTAAACACTTTTGTAAAACAGTGCATTTTTCAGATCTGTTCAAGATTTGGTAGCCAAGGAAAATCAAATGTGGTTTTGTAACTATATCGAACATTTGTTATGCTGTAGTTGCCAGCCTAGAATATTAGAAGTTATAAGACTGATTTAAACCATCTCTGATTTAACACAAGATTTATTGTGTCTATAAAGGTTTTTTATGTTATTGTTAAGCCAGAGATCTAAGGTTTAGATTCAATTTGAATAAACTAGCTGGCCTGCCCTGTATTGTTTGAGAGTTATTAACCATCACTAAACAAATCCCTGCTGATGCGTTTCATTCCAAGGCATGTTACATGAAGTTTCTCAAGCAGCTTGGAGTGGGCTGCTTCACTTGGAGGGAGGGGATATAATATTTGAAACTAGTGAGTATCTTTCTCACATCTGGCATTTTTATATATGGCATGTATTTTGTAATCAGTTGTAATATAGGTCTCATACTTCAGCCTCAAATGTTCTAGATGGTTATTATCTCTTTGAACTTCCCTCTCATCCCAATAACCCCCAGAGAGAATTTTGTACATTTCTGGTCAACCAGCCCAAAATCCCCCAAAAGTTTGGTTAAAAAAAAAAAATCTATCCTCCATTCCAGCTAGAGGATGAATCCCTATCTTTTTCAGGTATTTTCAAAATGAATTTTGTATATTCCACATAGCTTATATTTTAATTCATAACATCATGTACCCATCAAATTTAGTGACACTGTTTAGCCATGTTAACGTAATGTTAGCAGAAAGTTTCTTTTATTTATAGTTTAACATCCCACTGGCTGTATGGCTGATCCATGACAGTGGGGTTGTGGGCTTCACAAATAGGTGATTTATACTTGGGAGAGGTGGGAGGGGTATTTCCTAGAAAAGCTCTGGATTTGCTTAAGTAGTGGGAGTCCCCTGCTAGTACCAGCTTAGTGCAGATTCAGTAACACGTCTGAAGGCTGTTTTACAGTGAGGGAGCAAAATGCCTTATCACAGCATTAGAAGCTGTAACGTATTTCTTACGCAGAAGGTACACTAGTATATCAAAGGCAGCAATTCTCAAACTTTTTGGTCTCCTTTACATTTCCAAATTCAGGACCCCAAAGAGGTTTTGTATGTGGGTTATAACTCAGTATTTACCATATTAGAAATTAAAACGAAATTCTAAAACTACTTTGTTTAAAAATAACCCATTACAAACTAACATAAATAACATTTTTTATTTTTTTCTTGTATGTGCAATTTATTTTGATACAATTGAAAACATTTATTAATATTATGCTATTCCAAGTACATTTTCCAGAAATATATATCACCAATGAATTATTAGAAAGGCTTATATTACAACACTATATGTATCTAAATTATAAGAATGTTTATCTGAAAAATAATTGTTAGTACAGCATTGAAAGACCTTGGCCAAATATTCGATTAACACCATTTGGAGAATTTTCTATATGTTTTAACAGTAACATACTTTTATTACTCTGGTAACTACTGAAATTAATCAAAATCTTTCATAAGCATCTAAAATTTAAAAACAAAATAATAAGAAAATAAAAATTAGTATACTCTGCCATCTGCTTACATACCTGTTCAATGTGGCAAATCATAATCTGCAGAGAGATTGTTTTTGAAACCACATAATTAAACTTTAAAATAAAAAGATTTAATTTATAAACTACTAATGCTGACTTAGATGTTATAGGCAGTAAAAATTTGGATGTTGGGAGGAAGGAAGAATGGTGTAGAAAAAATATATATAGGCATCTAAGAAAAGTGCTTCATAATTTTCTAACCTTAATATAAAGCACCATTTTATTGTTCTCTCAATGCCAGTGTCTCAATTGGTCTTAGTAATCTTATCAGCATTACATAATCAATTTCAGAAATTATTGGATGAATTATAATATTTTATGAGTAGTTGTATAAAGAACTAATCTAACTTTTATGTATTTGCAAAGATGGAGAAATGTATCCATAGCACTTACATGTAGAATGCATTGGGACAAAGAAGACAAACAAAAGATGCATGACCAGTGCCCTCATCCCTATCAGTTTTAATTGTGAATGTCTTGAGAATAGATATTTTGTACTTTGCCTTTACATTTTTATTTCTTGAAGCTCCTCTCCTGGCTGCACTTATTATTTTTCCAGTTTCAATAGCCTAATTATGGATTACCTTAACAAAAAATGTGTGATATTCAGGGAGGAAGAAATCTTTAAGCATAGAGGTCAATGGCTATGTTGAAGTCAGCCAGAACAGTGTGGCTCACAATAATATACCTCTATTTCATGGAACAATAAATAACATTTTTAAATGAAGAATAACTTTTCCAAAAAATATTACAAGAGAGGCATTGTTCTACATTTAATGTTTGGCTTTAAAGAAGACATTCTCATACATGCTCCTGCATTTACTCTCTCAGGATATCACATACTATGCGGTTTCCAGCAAACTCTTGTATACTTGTGAGAGAATGAGTGTGAAAAGGTCAAATACAGGCTAAGTATCCCTTATAGGAAATGCTTGGGACCAGAAATGTCTCGGATTTTTTTTTCAGATTTTGGAATGTTTGCACTATATACTTGCTGGTTCAGCATCCCTAATCCTAAAATCTGAAATGCTTCAGTGTGCATGTCTTTTGAGCCTCACGATGAGACTCAAAAAGATTTTCGATTTTTTGATGAGGGATACTCAGCCTGTAATGTCTTAGGACAGGGAAAATTGTTTTGACCTCCCAGATTCCCTAGAAGGATCGCAGGGACTCCCAGACCATACTTTGAGAACCACTAATCTAGCTTCTGGTTGTAAAGGTACCACCCCATCCTCACCTCCACTACTAGTGTTTTGCCTTATCTACCTTTTTAGTTTTTTTTTTTTTTTTTTTGAGACAGAGTCTCACTCTGTTGCCCAGGCTAGAGTGTCGTGGTGTCAGCCTAGCTCACAGCAACCTCAAAACTCCTGGGCTCAAGTGATCCTTCTGTCTCAGCCTCCTGAGTAGCTGGGACTACAGGCATGCGCCACTATGCCTGGCCAATTTTGTTTTCTTTTCTTTTTAGACAGAGTCTTGCTTTGTTGCCCAGGCTTGAGTGAGTGCCGTGGCGTCAACCTAGCTCACAGCAACCTCAAACTCCTGGGCTCAAGCGATCCTCCTGCCTCAGCCTCCCGAGTAGCTGGGACTACAGGCATGCGCCACCATGCCCAGCTAAATTTTTCTATATATGTTAGTTGGCCAATTAAGTTCTTTCTATTTATAGTAGAGACAGGGTCTCACTCTTGCTTAGGCTGGTTTCAAACTCCTGACCTTGAGCAATCCGCCCGCCTTGGCCTCCCAGAGTGCTAGGATTACAGGCGTGAGCCACTGCGCCTGGCCTAATTTTTTTTTTTTACTATATATATTTTAGTTGTCCAGCTAATTTCTTTCTATTTTTTTAAGAGACGGGGTCTCTTGCTCAGGCTGGTTTCAAACTCCTGAGCTCAAACGATCTGCCCGCCTCGGCCTCCCAGAGTGCTAGGATTACAGGCGTGAGCCACCGCGCCCTGCCTAAGATTAGTTCTTAAACCTTTTAAGTCCTTTTTAGTTTGCTTTTCAAGCCAGTGGTCTGATTATTTACTCAATGCTGTTATATTAACCCAGCAGTCACTAGAGAATGAAGAATGATACATATTCTTTTCATACAAAGTTGTTAGAAGGAGTGAGTGTAAGGATTGAAAAGGACAAAGTTTCAATGACCTGGTAACTTGAAGAAATCCAATTTGGATGAAAGTTTAGGCATTCCAGATTTGTGGGAGTTAGTTGTAAGTCTCATCATCTCATCAAAATCTTCCTGAAAACATGAATCTTGAAGTTAAAAATTACTCTGCTCAGACCCAATTGGACCAACTTTAATATTAGTGTCCCTCATTGGAACGTTAGCTTTTCATCTGTGGATGTGACTTACTGAACTAATCTTTCTGTGATGCATCCTGGAAAATGAGTTCAGTTTGTGAATTGGATTGTTTCGGTTTTGGTGTTCTGGAAAAGTAGCATCCTGATTTCCACATGCCTTCATTTAACAACTTTTCATTGAACATTCATTCAACAAATATTTCTCAAGTGTCTATAACACCCCAGGCGCACTGTACTAGGTGCTGGGACTAGAACAGTAAGCAGAACAATATCATTGTCCTCAGTGGAGAAAGATGATGAACATGGAAGTGGTATGGAAAGAAAGGATTAGGAGATCGGAAGGGCCAGGGTAGGGGTAGGGGTTTGCTATTTTATTTGGGGTGGTCAGAGAAGCTTCTGTGATAAGATGACATTTGAGCAGAGATCTGAAGGAATGAGAGTGAGCCACGGGCGGGATCTGAGGGAGGAACATTCTTGGTAGAGGAAATAATCAATGTGCCTTGAGTAGGTGGAGTCAGAGAGATGAGGTGGGGCCAGATCGTGGAGGTCCTGATAGGCCATTTTCAAGGCTTTGGCTCCTAGTCTGAGGAGCCTCTGGAGGGTTCGGAGCAGAGGATATGTAACATGGTCAGACTTACCTTTCCTTTTTTGAGACAGAGTCTCACTCTGTTGCCCTGGCTAGAGTACAGTGGCATCATCGTAGTTCCCTACAACTTCAAACTCCTGGGCTCCAGCCATCCTCTTGCTTCAGCCTCCCGAGGAGCTGGGACTATAGGGGCGAGTGTGCCACCACTCCTGGCTAACAGACTTACCTTTTAAAAGAGCACTGGCTGCTGCGTGCAGACTAAGGGAAGGCAAAGAGGGCAGTTAGGAGGCTCTTGTAGTAAATCAGGCCATGGGGTTTGGTGGCTTGGACACTTGGCAGTTCGGGAGACAGGGTGTGCCCTGGAATTATTCGAAGGGATTTATTTGCTAATGCACCGGATCTGGGGTGTGAGAGAAAGACATTAAAGATGACTTCAAAGGTGTTAATAAATTGGGAGTCAGCTGGAGGAGCGGATTCGGAAGGGGAAATTGGGAGTTTGGTTTGTTCGTGTCAAGTCTGAGGTTTTTATGAGATATACAGAAATGTGAGTAGGTGGCTGGATAAATGAAGATCAGGCTGGAAATGCAAATTTAGGAGCCATCTGTTATTTAAAGCCATGTGACTGGAGGAGATCACTTAGGAAAGGAAAGTAGAGAAAGAAGTCAGACGACTAAGCTCTGGGACATTTCCAAGGAGCAGAGGTCAGAGGAATGAGGAGGAACCAGTAAGTCAGGAGCGGAACCAAGAGGAGGATTCTAGAAGTCAATTGAAAAAGCGTTTTAAGAAGGGAGCCACCAGCTGCCAAATGCTGCTAGGAAGGACGGATGAGGAGCACCCACCACGTGCAGGCCCGGGGGTCTGCCATCTAGGGGTTCCTTTGGTTTTGCTTTGGTTTTGGTTTCTAACAGCTCCCAGTTTGGGGGAGGAGCCGGCGCGTGGGAGGGGTACCTGACCCAGCCGGGAATCTTGTCTGGGAGGCTGCCTGGGCAGGCCAGGCTTCCTCAGCTGAGCCTGCAGTGGCTGAGAGGAGCTCGCGTGGGTTTCTGTGCTGTCTTTCTGCTCTGGATTTTTGGTTCTCTCCTCTAGGTGCCCTGAGGAGCAGCAGCCAAGCTTGAGAAGTTGAGAAATTAATAGAGGGAGGACGTGACCAAAGAACAGAACCAAAGAAAAGACCTGGGAAGAGGAAAGAATGGGATAGCTACCTTTAAAAACAGTTTAAAATTCATTTCAAGTTTAGTAAATTCCACTTGGTTTGAGAACTTGGTTTCCCTGAGGGAAATCTGTTGCAATGCACATGTGGCCGCAAGAGGGCTCCCTTGAGTAGGGAGGGACAAAAAACAAGCAGCTTGTCAGAGAGCGCCACACGGGGCAGGTAGGGCCAGTACCGAATCCGGGGAAGAATTTTACTTAAACTTTCATAAACTCACAGTGTCCCTGTACCAGTAACTTAGTTTAGCATTAGAGAAACCACAGAGTAATGTTGAGTAAATGTGTATTGAGAAGAGTAAGGAGTGCTTTAATGTCAAGGTCTTTAATATTTAGGAGAGTTTCTCTCTTTGGTGATTATTTTATTAAGCATGATGGTATGGAAAGAAAATTATTATGTGAGAATAATATTGGTAATAGCTAACATTTATTAGGTGTTTAGTGTGTTCTAAGCCTTTTTACAGTATTAACTAACTCATGTAATCCTTACCTACCCATGTAAGGTAGGTACAACTATCCTTAATACCAATAACCCTTTGAGGTAGGTACTTTTACAGATGAGAAATTTGCAGCTTAGAGAAATTAACAATTGGTCCAAGGTCACACAGCTTGTTAGGGGCAGAACTGGGGATTCACACACATAGCTAATTCCAAAACTACATCACACACAGCCTACAGTTAAGTAAAAGAATTCATGAATTTATACATGTTATTAAGAAGCAGTTTCTTGATTGGAAAACTTAACAGTGGTTTTTAACCAGAGATGAGAATCAGATTCAGTGAGAAGCTTTTTATTTTTTTTTTTTTTTTTTTTTTTTTTTTTTTTGAGACAGAGTCTCGCTTTGTTGCCCAGGCTAGAGTGAGTGCCATGGCGTCAGCCTAGCTCACAGCAACCTCAAACTCCTGGGCTCAAGCAATCCTTCTGCCTCAACCTCCCGAGTAGCTGGGACTGCAGGCACGCGCCACCATGCCCGGCTAATTTTTTTTTTTATATATATATATATTAGTTGGCCAATTAATTTCTTTCTATTTTTTTTTTTATAGTAGAGACAGGGTCTCGCTCAGGCTGGTTTTGAACTCCTGACCTTGAGCAATCCGCCCGCCTCGGCCTCCCAGAGTGCTAGGATTACAGGCGTGAGCCACCGCGCCCGGCCCGAGAAGCTTTTTAAAACAATGCAACTGCCCAAGTCTTCTCCCAGGACAAGGTATTCTATAGGTCTGGGGTGGGCCTCTGGGATCTGTTTATGTTTTTAAGTTCTACAGCTGGTTCTTTTTTTTTTTTTTGAGACAGAGTCTCGCTTTGTTGCCCAGGCTAGTGTGAGTGCCATGGCGTCAGCCTAGCTCACAGCAACCTCAAACTCCTGGGCTCGAGCGATCCTTCTGTCTCAGCCTCCCGAGTAGCTGGGACTACAGGCATGCGCCACCATGCCCGGCTAATTTTTTTTTATATATATATCAGTTGGCCAATTAGTTTCTTTCTATTTATAGTAGAGACGGGGTCTCGCTCTTGCTCAGGCTGGTTTTGAACTCCTGACCTTGAGCAATCCACCCGCCTCGGCCTCCCAGAGAGCTAGGATTACAGGCGTGAGCCACCGCGCCCGGCCTACAGCTGGTTCTTATGTGCACCCACCCCTGGAAGAGAACCACCATCGGCAGCTGCCATGGATGAACAGTAGATAAATTTATATAGGTGGCACAGCTTACTAGGGTGTGGAAATGGACTCTCAGCCTTAGAACAGGATTACAGTGATTTACCCAGCATTTAATGATAGAGGGTAGGGAACTCAGGTGAATCAAACTCCTCTAGCTTCCAGTTTGTCATGCTCTTCCCTCTTCCTTTGACAGCAGAGCTGGAAAGAAACTTGTGATTCTTCAAAGACCGTGGCAAGAAGTGGTAAAAGCAGAACGATCTGGGGTAGCGTTGAGGTGTCCTCAGAAGAGAATTGTGCAAGCAGGCTATCAGTGGACCTGGCCAGGGTATGAGTCCAGTTACCCAGATGATAGTCTTTATCCACTGCTATTTGCTGCCTGTCGGCTTGGCAAACAGACAGAAACAGTGAGCTCAAGAGGCTGGGTGTTTCTACCTGGTGGCGAAATGCAGACACAGAAGGGACTCTCTAAGGTCGAGAGCTGCGAACAAAGACAGAATCAAGTCATAAGAACAGGTGATGAGCTGGGAGGAGAGGAGAGAACACTTTCTACCCATTTCTGAAACAAGAGCAAAACTTCTGCAGTGACTTTAAGTGGCCTAAGTCGTCATGGGATTTGGAAACGTCAGATAAGTTTAAAGGCAGATGATGGTCTAATTTTCTCTACTGCCTTCTGTGCTTGATTTCTCTGCCCAACCCTCAGTGCCCCCCTCCCCCGCCCAGCTTCCTATTCTTCGTGGCTCTCACCTTTCCCAGAATTGCTGTATACTCCTGGCTCCGCTGGGATTTACAGTCACTGGCCCAGGCACCAGCTTCTTGTCGTGGAGAATTATTTGTTCTTTTTACTGGAGTTCAGTGGGAACCTGAGTGCTGGGAATCCACCCAGGCCCTTCGTTCTTGACCCTGCCCCAAGAGCTTTCGGAAGCCTGGCCTCACAGCCTTTTGGGACACTAGAGCAAAAGAGAGCTTGGAAAGGGAAATAAAAAAAAATTATGATCGCTGAGTATTTCTGAGAGGACCTCTTTCCAACACAACCCACGCTCTGTGTCTTGCAGACAGAGCCAGGAGGGCGGGCTCCTCTCCCTTCAGAGGGTTGTCCCAGCCTTCCCGGGGTGGAGGGCATTTGGGGTTGTGCGTGAGAGCTGGACTCATGTTTGGGGGAGCTTCCAGACTGTGTCCAGAACTCACCTCTTTTTCTGAGTTCTCTCCTCTGCTTTCAAAAGCACATGTGAAACTGTCCCGTTCCTTTCTCTTTAGGTCACCGGATTCCTTTGATGGGGCTGGCAGTGTCGCCGTAGCCCCAGGTCCTGTTGGGGCAAGTGCGTGGTGGTGGGGGTGCTGGGACCTGCCAAGCCCTGCGCTCTGGGGGATTTTCAGTGTTCCAGGACGGGGTGTTCTGCGAGGCTCCCTCTCTCCTCCCTCCGCTGACTCTGTGTCCTCCCTGCCCGCAGACCCCAGGCCTCCCTCGGGGTGGAAGGGAGCTGTCACCCTTGGGAAGAACAGACACCCAGTCCCCCGGGGCTGCCTGCACTTAGCCCTCAGCCTCCTTCCTCTCTGCAGCCCCTGCCTGGGTGGCGGGTTTGAAACACCCCTCCTTCCCGCTTCGAAGGAGGCCGGGCCGGCCAGGGGTTATTTTGGGAGCAGCTTCTAGATCCGATGGCCTTGTTAGGGCAACGCTGACCTTTCCGTGCGGGAGGAGGCCGGGTTGGGGAAGGGGCGGGGCGGCGGCCGAGCCTCCCGCCGCGCACGCCCACCGCGGAGAAGGGGGCCAGCGGGGCGCGGGGCCACCAGGGGACCGTCCCGCCTGGAAGCCCGCGGGACCCCTGGCTTCTTAAAGGGATCACACCGCTTTTCCTTGGACTCCATGGAAGCCGGACGCGGGACGCTTTGCGGGGACTTGGAGTCCCTCCTTGGCGCCCGGGTCCCCGCGGACGGCCTGGCTGGGGCCGACTCAGGGCCCCGGGCATGGCACTGACCGGCCGCCCCGGTGCCGACTGGGCTCCTGGGCTCGGGCAGCCTCTGCCGGCGTCCTGCTGCCCCCGTCCCGGGGCGCGGCGGTGAGTCCGGGGCCAGCCCCGGGGGTGCCCCTGCACCCAAGCTGGAGCACCGGGAGGCCGTCGGGGGCTACGATGAGATGAGCGGGGGCCGCTTCGACTTCGACGATGGCGGGGCGTACTGCGGGGGCTGGGAGGGGGGCAAGGCGCACGGGCACGGGCTGTGCACCGGCCCTAAGGGCCAGGGCGAGTACTCGGGCTCCTGGAACTTCGGCTTCGAAGTGGCAGGCGTCTATACCTGGCCCAGCGGAAACACCTTCGAGGGCTACTGGAGCCAGGGCAAGCGGCACGGGCTGGGCATAGAGACCAAGGGGCGCTGGCTCTACAAGGGCGAGTGGACACACGGCTTCAAGGGGCGCTATGGGATCCGGCAGAGCACCAGCAGCGGTGCCAAGTATGAGGGCACTTGGAACAATGGCCTGCAGGACGGCTATGGCACCGAGACCTACGCAGATGGAGGTGAGCCCAGCCTGGGACTTGTGGGGTGGGGTGGGGCCAGACAGGGTGGGGGGCACTGGCCGAGGGCAGGAAGGCTGGGGGCAGTTGGCACAATCCGATGGGCTGGGGTGTGATGTGCTGTGTGGCTTCGGGCAAGCTGCTCTACCTTTCTGAACATCCCTTTTCTTGCAGTAAAGGTGGGGCCCATAAAGAGGGTATTGAGAGGATTGGCAGGAGTGCTTAGTACAAGGCCTGCCATATAAATGCACAGTCCAAACACACTGATAAAACGCAACTACTACTGTTTGCAGGTTGAGTATATAAATAGCCATGGAATATGCTCTAGCTTATGCTCTAGCAGAATTGGAGTCTAGTGTCAACTTTGCCATGAAAATTATTTTCAAGCAACAGATCATGAGGAGTGTCCATCCATCCATCCATCCATCCATCCATCCATCCATCCATCCACATATCCACCCACCCACCCATCCACCTATCTATCCATTCTCCCACCCGCCCACCCATCTGCCCATCCATCCATCCACCCATTCATCCACCCACCCACGCAGCAATCCATCTATCTAGCCACTCGCCATCTATCCATGCCTTCTTTCATCCAATGAGTATTTCTGTGGTACTTCCTCTTTGCCAGGCATTGAACAAAAGATTAGATTTAAAGAGGAATAAGAGACGTACAGTCCCGGGCTTCAATGATAGGCGTGCAGACAGTTATACGCATTCTACCCAAGTGTGCAGAGTGCTGTGGCAGAAAGGAGCACTTCGATTTAGGAGATCAGGGAATGCTTTGGTGGAGGCGATACCTGAGCTTGATCTTGGTGGGAAAGTTGCATTTGTGAGGCTGGGAGTGGGGACTATCCAGGCAGAGAGGGGCGTGGGTACAAAGGTTCAGAAGCATGAGAGTAATCAGTGGGTTAAGGAATCAGAGAGGAGTTCTCTGTGGCAAAACAGCCCTATGAAGTGACAGGGCACAGTCATTATCTCATCCACTGAATGTAACTTTGGACATATCATTTATCCGGGCCTCAGTTTCCTCATCCATAAAATGGAATGCTTTATAATATTGGTAGTGGTCAGTGGACAGGTCAGTGGACAGGTCAGTTCCAGCTGTCTACCAGTTTGAAAGGCAAATTCCGGGGCCCTAACCCAGATCTTCTGAATCAGAGTCTCTGAGTGTGGGCCCAGAAAACTGTTTGAATAAGCTTATGTGGCAATTTTTTTTTTTTTTTTTTGAGACAGAGTCTCACTTTGTTGCCCAGGCTAGAGTGCCGTGGTGTCAGCTAACTCATAGCAACCTTAAACTCTTGGGCTCAAGAGATCCTCCTGTGTCAGCCTCCTGAGTAGCTGGGACTACAGGCATGCGCCACCATGCCCGGCTAATTTTTTCTATATATTTTTAGTTGGCCAATTAATTTGTTTCTATTTTTAGTAGAGATGGAGTCTCGCTCTTGCTCAGGCTGGTTTTGAACTCCTAACCTAGAGTGATTCTCTAGCCTCGGCCTCCCAGAGTGCTGGGATTATAGGTGTGAGCCACTGTGCCTGGCCTATCAGGCAATCTGTATACACCTTACAGATTAAAAAGTGTTGCTTTGCATGAGGGGCTAGCAAACTAAATCATGGGCCAAACTGGCCCACTGCCTGTTCTGTACAGCTGGTGAGCTGAGAGTGGTTTTACATTTTTAAATGTTTGGAAAAAAATCAAAAGAACAGTATTTTTGACACGTGAAATTATATGGAAGCCCCTACATAATACATCCTCTTGTCCCACAGATCCTAAAGTATTTACTTCTTGACTCTTTATAGAGAAAAGTTTGCTGGCTCCTGCTTTAAATGGTCTTTCAGACTTCTCCTGACTCAGAGAATTCTACCAAGTCTTCCTAATGTGCAGCACTGGAAAGAGACACACAGATAACTCACAGCTGGCTAATTAAAAAAATCACATTTGGCATTAGAAGGCATTTGTAGGATATTATATTTGTCTCCAGCCCTTGGGCACATGGAGAGCGGCTGCAGGTGCACAACAGGTTTATATCTGGGCTTCTCATTAGTGGGTGTCTGGATCAAGGCCTGGCCTCGAATGTGTCTGGATGTGCACGAGGTTGTGTCCCTGGAGTTTCTGCAGGCACCTGTGGCTGCTACACAGCACTGGCCGGAATGGAACAGCGCTCAGGACAAATTCTGCCCCTGCCACTTGCCAGTTTGGTGACCTTGAGCCATTCACTGGGCTTCTCCAATTCAGTGCAGTTCAGAGGTTTACGCCGGGTACTGTGCTAGGCGCTGGTGACATGGCACCGAGCAAGCCTCGGTTTCCCTGCCTAGAAAATGGGGATGACCCTTGAGTGTGTACATGGCGTCAGTTACCTATGCAACGTGGTGCACTGCAGGCACACGCCGAATGTCCCTTGCCTTCCCTCTTCTCTGTTTCCAAACCAAGAGGGGTGTGTGTGTGCGTGTGTCGGGAGTCCGGATTTGAGTCCCAGACACTCGTATTTCTGGGTTGAGATGAGTATGGGAAACTATGGGGTGATCTCCCAATCTGTCTAAAAGGGGAAGACCTATCGATTCATTCATTCACGCAACCAATATTACTGAGCACCACTCTGTTCCAGGCACTATGTCACAGCAAGTTCTAGGGGCAGTGAACAGGACAAGGTCCTTAAGGAACTCTCTGTCTAGTGGAGAAGACAGACATAAACCAGAAAAAAAAAAAAAACATATGTAAGGACCAGATCAGAGAGGGAAGAGGGTGCTTGTTTTCAGATAGGGTGGTCTCAGAAGCAGG
Organism: Microcebus murinus; assembly: GCF_040939455.1. Classification (NCBI taxonomy): domain Eukaryota; kingdom Metazoa; phylum Chordata; class Mammalia; order Primates; family Cheirogaleidae; genus Microcebus; species Microcebus murinus. Next base: position 39,848,417 of record NC_134119.1, on the reverse strand, counting down.
ATGGGGAGGCCTAGAGAGGAGGACTTTCGGGCAGAAGGAATGTCAATGCAAAGGCCCTGAGGCAGGACTGGGCTTGGAATGAACACCAGGGCAGTAGGGACAGAGTGGATGAAAGGTACAGGCAGGAGTGGACGTTGAAATTGTGGCCATGGGCTGGATCCCACCGGCGTCGTAGACCCTGGGTTTATCCTAGGTGTGCCCGGGAGCTCTTCAGGCCAGGTAACCAGAGCCCCTGCTGCGCTGGTGTGTCGGAAGCCTGTGCTCCAGGCTTCTCCCCGATGAGAGATGGCCCCACATCCACGGGCCCTGGAAACCGCACAGCTTCTCTCTCCCAAGCCACACACGAGGTGTAACTATCCAAAATTAGATGTGGCCACTGTTTCGGAAAATCTCTTTAATCAACCTGTCATCAGTCCCCCGTGGGTTCGTTAAGGATTTACCCTATGCTCTCTGCCCTGCCCTGGGCAGCTGAGGGAACGTGGACACGTAAGATCCTGTGATTAGGAACAGGTGGGAGTCGGGCAGCCCTGGGCTCTTGCTCTGGCCTGACCGTGTGATTTCATCCCTTTGATCCTTAATTTCCTCGTCCATAAAATGCACCTATCCTAATCTCTCAAAAGGTTTCTCATGGGATAAACAAGTGCTCAATAAATGGTAGCTGCTACTGGTGGCTATTAACTATTTTTAATTCATCCAATAAATGCTTCTTGATTATGATGAAGCCAGCACTGGCTACACTGGGGGCGTGGAAATAAACAGAATGGAAAAACTCCCTGCCTTTGCAGCAAACCTAACAGGAAATGGCACTACAGGACAGTGCCGGGTGCTAGGCAGGGACACACAGGGGACCAAACGAGCCAGATGTGGCAACTACCAAGACTTAGGCATTGAGGGAAGCTTCCTGAAGTACGCGGCGAGCCAAGCTCTGAAGTAGGTGCAAGAGTTAGCAGGTAACAAGGCGGGAGGGTGATACTCCAGGTGGAGAGAAAACAGGGTGCGTAGAAGTTGAAGGTCCAACACGTGCCGCCCAGCCAGGAGATAGAGCTGGAACTTGCGTCTTATTCTACCACCTTTTCTGTAGTCAAATGTTACAGGTGCCTTCCTGCTCTGAACCAAAGAAAATAGCAGTTTTCCAACCTGGAGCGTGGTGAAATCAATTTCACTATCAATCATGACCTGCACTTTCCAAAATGAAAGCATAAAATAGAATAGAATAGAAAATAATAGAGTATGTCACACAGAATAAGATAAAGTATTATTTTTTCTGAAATGATTGTTCATTTGGGGAATATATGTATGTACATACAATGCGTGAGACAGTATGTATGTTTTTTAATGTCTATATTTATAATATGTGCGTGCCATGATGTAAAATGTATTTCTTACCACAGGTCATAGTGTTGTTTTTTTTTTTTTTTTTTTTTTTTTTGTTTTTTTTGAGAGAAAGTCTCACTCTGTTGTCCGGGCTAGAGTGTCATGGCATCATCACAGCTCACAGCAACCTCAAACTCCTGACCTCAAGAGATCCTCCCACCTTGGCCTCCCAGAGTGCTAGGATTATAGGCGTGAGCCACCGTGCCCAGCCAGGTCACGGTCAATAAAACTTGCAAATCACTGTTCTAAGGTGACTTGGCCTGGCACCTTTGTCAAAGCTCCTGTCATTCCTACCTCCACGGACCCTCCCCTTCCTCCAGGCTGTTGTTTTGGTCTAGGGCTAAGCCCTCCAGCCTAGGGGAAGGGGAAGCTGGGGCTGGCATAGGAGCTCTGGCCTCCCAAGCCCTGTTGTAGGCTGCTTGGCCCCCTCCCCCTCCTATAGCCCTCATTCCTCCCCTGGCCATATATAGCAAAGCTAAAAATAGCTGCTGACTTAAAGCACATGCACACACCCCAGCCTCGAAGGAGCAATGTGCTGCTAGGCGGGCTGGCTGTTCCCACCAAGGGACTCCAGCACCTCAAGGGCCATTAGTGCACCTTCCTTTCTGAGATTTTTGACCCGGGACCCCTGCCTTGGCCTCAGAGGCCTATAAATGCCCTGAAACTTCAGGCAAGATGTGCATAGACTATCTGTGTTTTTCTGGGAGGTGTTTTCTCAGATGGTCATGAGATTCTCAAAGTAATCTAGTGCTCAAATAAATTCCAGAACCATTGATTACTTTAATAATCCCTTCCCCAAAATGTGCAGTGGAAAAACCAGGCCTGAGATTGACTGTTTTTCATAAAGCTAATGATAATATTAATAGTTAACATTCGTGGAGTGCTTATTATGTGCTAGGCGCTCTTCTTGGCACTTGATGTATGTTGTGTTATTTCTTTTTTTTTTTTTTGAGACAGAGTCTCGCTTTGTTGCCCAGGCTAGAGTGAGCGCCATGGCGTCAGCCTAGCTCACAGCAACCTCAAACTCCTGGGCTCAAGTGATCCTCCTGCCTCAGCCTCCCAAGTAGCTGGGACTACAGGCATGCGCCACCATGCCCGGCTAATTTTTTCTATATATATTAGTTGGCCAATTCATTTCTTTCTATTTATAGTAGAGACGGGGGTCTCGCTCTTGCTCAGGCTGGTTTCGAACTCCTGACCTCGAGCAATCTGCACGCCTCGGCCTCCTAGAGTGCTAGGATCATAGACATGAGCCACATTACAGGCGCCTGGCCATATGTTGTGTTATTTCAACCTTCACAATAACCCTATGGGGAAGTACTGTTTTGCAGATGAGGATAGTGAGACAGAGATCTTATAAGTATTCTCACTCAAGTTCCTCTAGCTAACAAGCAACAGGCATGGAACTTGATAATAATAAATGATAATTGAATATTTCATATTATTAACATGTATTTTAATAAATTACAAACAATGACACAAAATAGTCAAGACTGACTATATAATTTGTGGGACCTGATTCAAAAATGAAATGATTTTTGAAATCATTAAGAATTTCAAGATGGTGACCACAGAGCATTAACCCAAGCTCAGGACCCTTCGAAGTGCCAGGCCCTATTTGACTATGTACTTCCAACACCCGTGAAGCTCACCTTGACAATAGCAATAACTGCCATCTACCATTTATTGAGTCTTTGCTACGTGCCAGTCTCTGTGCTAAGAATCTTACATGCATTGTATTACTTAGGCTTCTTATTAACTCTTACCTACCATACTAGTGGCTTTCCAACTTTTCTGATTGCAGCCTGACTATAATACATGTATTTCACACTGGAATTCTCTGTACCTACACACATCTACAAAAATGTAAAACTTAAACAAACCATCACAAACCAGTATTTCCCCTCCTACATGCAGTGCTTGCTATTTTCTCTTTTATTTTGTCTTGTGAGAATTAAATAATGCCCTGTTATGTGTAAAGCTCTTAGAGTTTGGCATGTGTTAGTGCTTTCATTATTATTTTAATATTACACGCCGAAAAGATGAAGCTTTTGCATTTAACTATGGCGATTGGGTCAAAAACCCAAGCTTCTGTGCTCTGGATCCACTTTTCTTTCTCTTGTCCAAAGCTAACGACTTAAGTTCATTTCAGTCCACAGAACGCAGGAGCTAAGTGATTTTGCCAGGAGAGAGGACTGAGCAGTAATGCCTGGTGTCACATTCTCTGGGCCTGTCAGATGTATTCCTTGCGGAGATAAGCTTGAAGGAACTTAACCTCTAGACTTATTTATTTATTTGCTCCCCCAAAGAATATCTTTTCTATTGATCTATTTGTCTAACTTTATAGCAATGCCATGCTTCCTCAGTTACTGTAGCTTTATATTATCTTAAAAGCAGGCAGAGTAAATTGTCCAACTTTGCTCTTCTTGTTCAAGATTGGATTATTCTAGGTTATTTCCATTACCACATACATTATAAAATCAGCTTGTTGATTTATAGAAAAGCCTGCTGGGATTTTGCTTGTGACTGCATGAGATCTATAGGTCACGTTGAGAGAATGGACATCTTATCAGCTGTGAGTCTTCCAGCCCACACACATAGTGTGTGTCCCTATTTAAGTCTTTAATTCCACTCAGTGATGTTTTGGAGTTTGCACTGTCTTGCATATCTTTTGCCAATTTTATCCCTAAGTATTTTGTTTTTTTATAATATCGCAAATGGCATTTAAATGTTATTTTTTCAATTGTTCATTGCTAGTTTATAGAAATACAATTAGCTTGTATATTGACTTTGAATCCTTTTACCTTGCTAAATTAATGTCTTGGTTTTAAGTGAGGTTTTTGTTGTTGTTTGCTTTTGATTTTCAGGTTTAAAAGGAATGTCTTTTTTAAATTTAAAAATTCTTGATTGCTATTAAAAATCAAGCGTAGAGGTCCTAAGACAATCTGATATTACTAAAGGGAGACGTGGTACTTAAGCACCCTAGAGTCAGGGCTCAAATCCCAGCGGTGCCAGCTCTTAGCTCTGTGAACCTGGGCACGTCCTGTAGCCTCTCTGAGCTTCCGTCTCCTTTTTTCCATTGGGGATGTTAAAATCTCCCTCAAAATATGGGTTGAGACAATGAAAGGAGATAGACATATAAAGCACGTGGCATCCTGGCACATAGAAAATGTCGAAATATATGTTCTCCTTCTTGTATGTCCTTCCTACTCCAAAGGGTGAATTAATTCAGGATGGCCTGAACCATCGCTGTCCCTGTCTTTGGGAGAATGTTTGAGCAGAAAAACTGGTTTTTGCGTTTAGAGCAGTTAAGATGACAAGACTTTGAGTTGCTTAGCCCCGCTAGTATCAGTAGAATCCGTGCCAGGCACGATTCCATTTCGAATGTAGAATCAGCATAATTTAACCTCATGTTGAAAATCTCATGTCCCAGTTCACAGCCAGGGGTCAGCGTGACAGCCAGCTGAGTCGCTGTCTCGGCAGCTTCTTGGCATGATCTGGAGACCCCAGGGGAGCGGAGCGGACCCTCGGCAAGACAGGAAAGGGGGCATAACCAGTCTTTCCTCTCGGTGGCCCTGTCTTCTGTGATTCGTGCGTCCGATTGCCCGAGCCTCTGCAGACGTGCCCCTGTGCAGGCCAGGCCTTTGGGATGCCTCGAGCTTGCTTGTTTCCAGGGCCTACTCGTTCCTCATTCCATTGCCCCAGCAGCTGTGCCCGGGGCCAGGCCTTGCAAGCCACACCCTTGTGCGGAATGTCCAGTCTCATTTTCGGAGGGCCCTGGCTGAGGGTGGAGTGCCCGGTGAGGGGGACAGGGCTGTTTCCTGCTGTAGACTAGAGGGCTGGCCTTGTTCTGTCCCATCCATTCCCAAGCCAGAGCCACAGAGTAGGTGGGCGGCTGGGGCTGGCCCTCTTGGCTGCTGAGTAACTGCCACTTCCTGCTGACGGGGGGGGGGGGGGGGCTGAAGAGAGTTGACTGGCACAGCCCCGGGCCTGGAAGAACCCACAGAGCAACCCACGGGCAGCAGGAACTCCAGAACGACCCTTTCTAGGCCACCAGGGACACCCGGTGCCTGGAGGCCTTCACGCCAGTGCTGGCTGACTGCTCGGGGCTGGGGACAGTGTAGACCGAGGGCCGTATGCAACCAGTTTGGCATGTGTCATGCTTTTGTTGCTTTTAATTTTAATGAAATTGGAATTCTTTATGGACACTTTCCTAACAAAGTGATCAAATTTAACATCATCAGTGAGCGGTCACACTGTCAGCGTGTACCCGTGACGGGACAAGCGGAGAAGGACGTGACACCACCTACACAATACTCCTGCCAGGAGGGTGTGGGTAGTGTGTGCGGGGCCTTGTAGGCCAGTGGAAGATTTTGGCTTTTATGCTGAGAAAAATGGGAACGACAAAAGTGACAAGATCTGAATTCTTTGGCTACTACATGAAGAAGAGCCTGTTTGGGGCTGGGGTTCGAGGGAGGCAGTGTTGAGGCCAGCTAGTGAGGCAACTGCAGTGACGCGGGTGAGAGAGGGTGGCGGCCGAGACCACTGTTGGGTGTCGGCCAAGGTGCTGAGAAGCGGTACTTGGAGGAAGGGCTGGTAGGTTGTGCTGACCGGTGGCACAGGAGGAGTGAGAATGACATGGCGTGAGGTTTGTGGGAGAAGCTCAGTGGGCAGGTCTGAGCACAGGCAGGGTGGGCCTCCTTTTGAACCCAGGCTCTCCCCACATGGCCCCTTTTCCTCCCGCACAAACCATTTTTTTCTGGTTGCCCAGGCCCTCAGGTGCTGAGCTGACGCAGGGCCTGGCCAAAGGGCTGTCACCCATACACAGCCCGAGGCTGTCAGCACCCAGGCCATGTCACCTGGCGAATCCTCCACTTCTTGTGTGAGCTGAGGGGCACCGTCCGGGGCAGCAGCCTCTGGGGGAGGGGTGGTGGAGCCTTGCAGGGGAGGGGACTTGTCATCCACTAGCTGCAACCCGACCCTGCTCCCAGGAACCGGGCACAGCCGCAGCAGCGCCTTTGCTTCGGGTTGTCTGTCGGTGATCCCAGGAAACCAGAGACTGTGGGGATTTGACGGACGGCAGCATTTGGAAGGCATGGGAAGGGACTTCGGTGCCACCCTTGCGGGAGAGCCAGGGAGCAAAGCCTGGGGATGGTTATGGGGGAAATGTAATGCCGTCTACATGCTCACCAGAGCGACTTAAATTCGTGAGACCATGTGATGAAGTATGAAAGCCATTTAAAAAGACAGAGGTAGACACCCACCTATAAGCATATGGAAAGGAATCTAAGGCATTTTAAGTGAACAAAAGCCATTTGAGAAATATTTATCGAGTGCCTACCATGGGCTAGGTAGTGTTCTCAGAGATAGAGAACAGCTACTTTTTCATCTGTTTGTGACATGTATAGGCTCATAAGTGAATAGAAAAAGGCCTGGAAGGACCTAAATTGTTAATAGTGGTCACCTCTAGGGAGATGCCATTTATTTTATGTACTCATCTATAAAAGCATAATGACTTTTACAATTTTTAAAAAGTTCTCCCTCCCCACACTCAAACAATATTTACATGTAGAAATGATAAGAAGCCCTTAGGCTGCAAAAGGGATCTGGGGGGGGGGTTAAGCAGAGTTCCCCAGAATCTAGGCTCAGAATCCCAGATGGCCACCCCTTTATCGTCCCTGCTCTGGGGTATTCAGCTCTTCAAGGCAAGGCAGAGTTGAAAGAGCAATTGAGGCAAGAGATCTGTTCTTTAGTCCCAAATAAGCTACTGCAGGCTGTGTGGCCTTGGGTGGGTCCCTCTACCTCTCTGAGCCTAAGCTTCCTCCCCTGTATAATGAGGGAGCAGGACCCAACTTACCCCAAAGATAAGTCAATCTTCTCCCAGTGCAATACCAGCTAATGGGCTGTGGCTACATGGAGAAGTGGCGAGACCATATTGGGATTCAGCATCATGATTGATTAGCAATGCCTACTGGGACATAGCATGGGGAAGAGATGGTGAGATGGCCCATGTGGTAGCAGATCACTTATTGCCTGGGACTAAATGGTCTTCAAGCTCCACTCCAGCTGTGACCTTCTCAGGATTGAGATAGTGTCCTTCACACCAGAGTTGAGGTTGTCTATGACTGTGTTGCACATTTGCAGATACCAGGGACCTGATAGTCCATATTAAATACGGGGTGCTGGCACCACCTCCTACTGGCTCATGAGAGCCCATCATTAAATTTTCAGGAATTTTGCAAACTGGCTGTTCAACTATTGGTAGCTTGACCAGCCATGGTGGGAGAATTTACATGGTGGAAATTGGTTAGTGCTTCAAATCAAGGTTGGCTGCTTTGTTTTTCCTGAAAAGCTAGTTTACCAGTAGTACACCCTTAAATATTGTGCTAATAGGAAACGAATGCCCTTCTTTCCTTCTCATGCAAATTTAGGGTGACCAGTCATCTCGGTTTGCTTGGAACTATCCTGGTGTCATCATGAGAAGTCCCACATCTCAGGAAACACGTCAGGCTCAGGCAAACTGGGATGACTGGTCACCCCCCCCAGTCCTTTCCCCTGAAATGAAGGGGAGCTGACGTTTGTCGAGGGCCTGAAATCTCCGCTAGACACAACCCATGCAACACAGCGACCATATAAGGTAAACTTGCTAACGCTCACTCTACGGAGAGGAGATAGACTCAAAGAGAACTTGTCCAGGGCTGTGTGCTCGTTCATTCATTTGACAGTGTCTGCCGAATGCCCTGCGTGTGTGAGTCACTGCATCGCACGGGGAATGCTGGGGTGGGCGAGGCAGACTCGGTCCCTGCCCTGGGGAGCAGGATCCTCACAGCAGAGACCTGCATCTGACAGTTACTTAGCCACACGGTGTGACAAACCATGGGAAGGGGAAGGGGAAGGTTTATGAACTGATAACAGGGGATGCTGGCCCGGTCTGGGAACCGGAGAAGGCTTCCTCGAGGAAGTGATGTTTGAGCTGAGATCTGCAGGATGAGCATGGGCTGACTTGGCGACAGGGAGACCACGTTGCACAGGCAGAAGGGACAGCAAGCGCAAAGGCTTGGAGATGAGCCCAGAGCGTGTCGTGTTCCAGAGAAGACCTGAGCACAGAGACTGAGAGGGGCGTGGGGTCCATGAGGCTGGAGAGGTTGGCGGGACCGGATCTTGTGGGCTTCGTGGGTCACAGTGAGGAGTTTGCACTTCGTCCTTCTGATAGACTCTGGGGCACACCCTCAGATACCCCTCAGCACCAGGGGCCTCAATCCCGCGGCTCCCGGGAGTGTCAGCGGTGACCGTGCCTGGCTGGGCGCTGCCCTCATGGAAAGCAGTTGCTTCAGCCACTGTTCCCTGCAGGAATACGGAGCCCTGGCCCCTGCGTCGCTTTTGGGCAACTGTGAAGGGTCATTCCGGCTCAAGAGATCCCCTTGGGGTCAGCTGGAGATTCCGTTGCAGATGTTCAACATTTCCCACCGCCAACTCCTGCGTCCTTCCTCACAGGGGTTCTTTCCGAGAGCTCTAACCCCAAACCACCCACCTGCAACCTCAGCCTCAGACTCTGTGCCCTGGGGACCCTGAGCCAAGGCAATCCCCAGGCACTGGGAAGCTACGAGGCTCTTAAGAGCCAGAGTAGCCTGTCGAGATCTGCATCTTATAAGGCAGGTGACGCTGGCAGCAGCAAAGGGTCACCTGAAGTGGGGAACAGGGAGGATACCACGACAGTCAGCCAGGGAGCCTGGGATGGCTTGGACTAGACGGACGCGGTGGAGATCAAGAGAAGTGGAAAGGGTAAAGAGATACATAGAGTCAGGTCTATCTGTTTCCAAAGTCCATGCAGTTCCCACTATTCTTTGCTGCCCCCAAAGCTGTCTTAGCCCTGACTTGCTTTCTCTGGGATGCTGGGTCCATAGTCCTTCTCAAAGTGGGTTACAGCCCAGCTGGGATGAGTCTCCGGTACTCGGAAGCATCTACATGACGTCCGTGGCATGGGCGTACCTGTTCCCCACAGCGTGCCTTTCTGATTTACCTGGTCTAGCCTTGGTGTGCTTGGACAAGAGCCGCTGAGCCTGGACTCTCTGGCGCTCACTCCACACCTGCCATGCTCCGTCTCAAGCCCTGTGCGAAATCTGTTGATGACGTTTTCACGGGGCCGCCCAAAGATCTCGTGCTAACATCTGATACCATGTGAGAGGACTTGAAGAAGGACCAGGAATGGCTGGAAGATAAAGTAGACAAGGCGTAGACAAGAGAGCTGCCCTAGGAAGTACGAAGTGACACATGTCCCAGGTGATAAGGAAGGAAGTTGGTTTCCCGAGGACGGCGGCTTTGAAACTGGGCTTTGAAGGATGTGGGAAGACAAGGCTGGGGAGGTGAGTCAGAACCAGGTCACGAAGGGGCTGCACTGTCGGGTAAGGACATCCACAGGCCAGGGAGACCCCATAGAGGAGCAAGTCCTGTTTCCTCTCTCCACCTCTGTTCAGTTCTCCAGTGTCTTAGTCTGTTTTCTGTGACTTACAACAAAATGCCTGAAACTGGGTAATTTATAAGAAATGAAATTTATTTCTTACAGTTCTAGAGGCTGGGAAGTCCAGGGTCAAAGGGCTGCATCTGACGAGGGCCTTCTTGCTGGTGGAGACTCTCTGCAGAGCCCTGAGGCCATGCAAGGCATCACACGTGGTGGGGCTGCATTTGCTAACTCAGGTCTCTCTTCCTCTTCTTATAAAGCCACCAGTCCCACTCTCACGATCCATGAATCGATCAATCCATCCACGAAGGCAGAGCCCGCACGTCCCAATCACCTCTCGAAGGCCCTACTTCTCAACACTGCCACAGTGGAGATTAAATTTCAACATGAGTTTTTGGGGGTATAGCAAATATTCAAGTCATAGCACCCAAGGACACTGACGTTCCAACCTCAGATAATTTCCTAGCAATAGGAAGGTGTCGCTGGCCAGATGGGTGGCGTTCTCAGTGCCCATCCTGTATTTGGAGCAGAACCCCTGGTCTGGCCCACGTGTCTCTTCTCTGTCTCCAAGTGAGAGTCTGGATCTCCTAGCCTTTCCTTGAAGTCTCAGTCTGTTTGAGGTTGCTACAGAGGAATACCTGAGGCTGGGCACCTTATAAAGGCAGAAGGCGGAGGGGGAGCCAGTGTGTGCAGAGATCGCATGTTGGGAGAGGAGGCAAGAGAGAGAGAGAGAAGGAGGTGCCAGACTATTCCTAACAACCAGCTCTTGGGAACTGATAGAGTGAGAATTCACTCACCCCCCAAGGGAGGGCATTCATCTATTCATGAGGGGTCTACCACACGACCCAAACACCTCCTACTAGGCCCCAACACTGGGGACGAAATTTCAACCTGAGGTTCAGAAAGGGGCAAACATCCAACCCTGAGGTTTAGGTGAGGACTTGTGAACCTTTAACTTGTAAGGGATGTTCTGAGATTCTTAGAGGTGCAGGCACTCATCAGGGCACTTGGGTGTGACCGCCAACAACTGCCACACTGTGTCGTCATGAGGGATTCATTTAAATCCTTAGTTTCAGTTTTTCCAACTGTAAAATCAGAATGATGATACCTGTTATCAGTTAGGATTTTTTTTTTTTGTCTGTAGGTAACAGAAATGACTTAAACCAGTACTTTCCAAGAGAAGTATAATGGGAGCTATGTATGTCATTTAAAATTTTCTAGTAGCCACATTTAAAAAGGGTGAAATTAATTTTAATATATTTTATTTAACCCATTATTCAAAATCATTTCTGTGCCTAATCAATATGTAATTATTAAGGAAATATTTTACATTCCTTTTGAAAGAATTCTTTAAATTCAGTGCTGTTCAATTTCTACATGTGGCTAGTGGCTACCATATTGGACAGCACAGACTTAAACAATAAGGATATTTATGATCTCATGTAAACAAGAATCCAGAGGTAGAGCAGCTCTAGGATAGGTTAACTCAGAGGCTCAACAGCATCAACAAGGACCTTACGTTCCCGCCACCTTTCTCCTCTGCCATCCACAGAATGTCAGCTTTGTTTGCAGCTAACTCTCCTCATGGCCCCAAGATGGCTGCCATAGCTCCAGGGGTCACCTCCAGATGCATCAACATCCAGCAGAAGCAGAGGGCATGTTTCTCTACATGTATCTCTTCATAAGAGCAAAGAATTCTTTCCTGCCTCCCCTGCTCCCCCACCTACCTGACTTTCCCTTGGTCTCAATGTCAGATTTAATCACGTACTCAGATGTAATTCAATCATAGGCAAAGAGGATAGACCTGAAAGCCTGGCTTAGAGCAATCAGGATTTATCCCTGGAATTGGAGACAGGCTTACCTCCCTCTGATTCATGGAGGAGGACTGGACACTGGAACAAAATTGAAGTTCTATCAGCAAAGAAGTAGAAAATTGCCATTGTGCAAAGTTGGTTTAATGGAACACAAATCCTGGCAGATGTTCTGCAAAAAGTGTCTTCTCATTAAATGGCATCTGCCTCTTGGACATTCATGGTATTCCTGAGTACATTAGGTGTTCTGGTAAGTCCCGTGATAAGGAAACCTTTCATTTTATGTAACTTTGATTTTTCTCAAACTTTCTTGACTTCAGAACTGTTGTGTTTTTTTCTCCCCCCGATGAAAACCCAAATCTTGAGAAACACATTTCTGGAGATCTTGCCTTAATGGATTATTTGTTTGTACAGCAGGGAATGCCTTCCGCAGGCTATATGCTGCCACATTGACCCTTTTTGGTTGGAACTGAACAACCTGTACAGACACGTTGGGGAAATTCCTACAGACAAGGGCAAAGGCAGAGTATCCAGGGGCTCAGACCACAATCGTCATTTCCCTGAAAAAGAACAGAAAGTACAGTTTCCTCTGGGCTAAACCCATCCAAACCTTGGATTCGTACCCTGTGGGAAAGCCTCACATGAGATCACGTGCCGAGGCCGTTGGCATATGGCTATTTGCTTATTTTCCTTGCCTTAGCCCTAATGATCCTTATAGTGTCTTCCTTCCTGGGAGAGACAGATCTCTCTGTCAAAGCACATGCATTCAGACTGATGCTTAAAACCACAGTAGAAGCCCTTTTATCTGATATCATTAAGACCATTTGTAAGCTGGTTAATTGAATGAGTCAGTGAAAGCAGAGAAACATAAAAAAGATGCAGATATTATAATTTTTTTATTTTAATTTAAATCACATATGTGTATAATGTTTAGTCATTCAACCTTTATTTTTCATTCACTGATCTTTGATGATGAAGTCTTTTTTTTTTCTTTTTCTTTTTTTAATCAAGACAGAGTCTCGCTCTGTTGCCTGGGCTAGAGTGCCATGGGGTCAGCCTAGCTCACAGCAACCTCAAACTCCTGGGCTCAAGTAATCCTCCTGCCTCAGCCTCCCAAGTGGCTGGGACTACAGGCATTCGCCACCATGCCTGGGTGATTTTTTCTATATATTTTCAGTTGGCCAATTAATTCCTTTCTATTTTTTAGTAGAGATGGGGTCTCGCTCTTTCTCAGGCTGGTCTCAAACTCCTGACCTCGAGCAATCCGCCCGCCCCGGCCTCCATCCAAAGGAATGAATAAACACCCAGCTGAAGCAGGTATCATCACCTCCGTTTCATAGGACAAACTGAAGCTCAGCAGGCTTAATGAATTTATGCATGTTTTTTAGAATGACTCGGTGTCAGAGTTAAGGTTAAAATCCATGTCATTCTGTACTAAACCAGAGCAACTGCGGGGAGAAGGCTATATTCAGGTTTTATTGAATTCAGCAGCCCTGTCTGGGGGACAGGACTGTGTTTACCTTGGTTACAGCCCCCACTAGCCTTTTCCATGCACCCCAATAACGCCCAGGGTTTGAGCTGCTGAATCTAGACCTGAACACCCTTGGCAGTCACTGCCAACCTATGGCATGCTGAGCCACGAGGGAAAAGAGTTATGGTTTCTGCCCCTCGAAGAACATTCAGGAAATGACAGTTGCGAATTCATCAGCTGTTTACCGAAGGCATCTGTGGGCCTGGGAACTGCGCTCCATGCTAGGATCAGAGCGGGAATAAGGTAGACACGGCTCCCTCCCTCTTGGAAGCCAAAGGCAGGTAGGGAAGGCTCACAGTGCACGAATGGTCATAATAATTGTCTAAGCGCACTAGGGGAAAGCGCTAAGAAGAAGGGTGGCGTAACGGCATGTGTCTGTTTCCGGCAGTGCTCAGGGAATGAGGCTCAAGAAATCTTCCTGAATGAAGTCACAATTAAGCTGAAGCTTCAACTGTCAGTAGAAGTTGGCCAGGGGACTGGGAGGAGAAGAGCACACTGAGAAAAGGGGACAGCATGTGCAAAGTCCCTGGGGTGGGAAGGTGAGCGTGACTAGAGAGCAGTTCAAGGTGAGGCAGGGGAGGTGGCAGGGGCAGCCCATGCCAGGCTTTGTGGGCTGCCGAGGACCTTGGTCCTTGGCCCGAGGACAATAGGAAGCCCTGCAGGGTTCACAAAGCCTAGCGAGGGGCCAGCCCAACTGTATCACAGGAGGCACCGACGACGTCTGCAGAGGGTCCCTCTCTGCAGATGGCGGTGGGCAGGGTCTTCCTCCTTTGGATGTGTTCTCCCTGTCCCCAGGGGGAACTGTCCTGTCTTAGAGAGAGTCAGGCTGGAGGTGGCCGCAGCAGCTGGCTTTCCCCCCTTCCCAGGGCCCCGTCACTCCCAGCCTCCCTTGGGTGTCTGTGCCCCTTGCCACTTGCTTGTAAGTTTCCTAATATAGCCTGGCCGCTTCCTCCCCAACCGGTGGCCAAGAGCAGCTCTCCTGTTGCAATCTCAGTTTTTTCCTGAGCTTAAAGGGACCATGTCAGCCCATTTCATGCCAAGTTTAAGCTAAAGGTAGGTTGGCTGATTTAATTTCACAAACTCGTCCAACCCAGAGATTAGATGTCTTCTCTCTCTCTCCCCGAATTTTCCATCTTCTCTGCTCTATTCTTGTTCACTTTCTCCTTTCGTATTTTTTTTTCTTCTTTCTTTGGAGGAGACATGGAAGGAGCATAGCTAGATGTGCATGGAAGTGAGTTTTGCCTCTGGCTTGTTTATTGGCTGTGTCATCTTAGATGAGTCCTCTGTCCTTGCTGGACCTTAGTTTTTTCTCGTCTATAAACTAGTCCCTATACAATACTTCTCCAGTTATTTTCACAGAGGTGTTTGCAGAGGGATAAAGCAGAAAGCATAAACTGTTATAGAATGTATGCAGTTCATTCACTCATTCATTCATCCATTCAACAAATATTTATTGAGTACCTACTTGGCACTGTTTTAGACACTGAGGATACTGCAGTGAACAAAAACAGAAAGGAATCCCTGCCTTTACGGAGCTCGCATGCCAGTAAAGGAGATGGTCAATAAACAACAACAACAAAAAAAGCAAAATATATGTTACAGTAGATATGCTACGAGGAAAAATAAAGCAAAGAAGGGAGATATCATATCTTGGGTGGGGGTGATAATTTTAAATAATGAGGTCACGGATGGCTTTACTGAGAAGGTGACATTTGAGTAAAGGCTTGAAGAAGGCAAGGAGGTGAGCCACACAGATATCTACAGGAAGAGCATTCCAGGCAGAGGGAATAGCATGTGCAAAGGTCCTGAGGCAGGCCCATGGCTAGTGTGTGGGAGGAACAGCAAAGAGGCCTTTGTGGCTAGAGTGGAATGAGGGAAAGGGGAGAATGGAAGAGAAGAGAACAGAACAGAGAAGTGACGGGGATGAGGTCAGGTAGGGTCTTATGGGCCATTAAGGAATTCAGCTTTTCCTTTGAGTGAGAAGGGGCAATGCAGTGTCGTAATCTGACTTACTATATTCGAACAGAATCCCTCTGATTGCTGTGTTAGAAACAGGTAGAAGGGGCAAGGGCAGAAGCAGGGGGCCAGTGTGGCAGCGACTATGAAAATGCAGGTGAGAGAGAACCGTGGCTCAGACCACCTTCTAGTGGAAGTGGAGGTGGTGAGAAGCGGCTGGCTTCTAGATTCATTCGGAAAGTAGAGCTGATGGATTTCCTGATGGGTGTTTTTTTTTCTTAAATTTTATTTGCAATTTATTTATTTAAATTTTTAAACAATCAACTTTATTGATGTATAATTTCCATACAATAAAATGCATTTGAAGTATACATTGGTGACAAATGTATGCACCTGTGTAAACTACCAGCACAATCAAGATACAGCACATTTCCACCCACTCAGAAAGTCTCCTTGTGCTCCTTTGCATTTGATCCTCCCTGGCAACCACAGATGCACTTTGTGCCACCATAGGTTAGTTTCTCCCGGACTTTCATGTAATTGGAATCGTACGGTTTGTGCTCCTTTGTCTCTGGCTTCATTCCCTTAGCATGTTTTGGATGCCCATCCACGTGTTGCATGTAACAGTATTTCATCACATGGCTGCACTACCATTTGTTTATCCACATACCATGTGATGGACTTTTGGGTTATTTCCATTTTGTGTTGTCTCATATTTTATCCTCAAAAAAATCCTGCAAAGTGGGTATTACTTTTTCATTTTCCAGATAAGGAAACTGAGAATCAGAAGAAGGGAACTTGTCCACGGTTCCATGGCTGAGATGATATTTGAACCCAGGTTGACTCCACGTCCATTCTGTCCCACTGCCCCCATCCAATGTGGTCACATGTGAATGAGCCTGGCAGGTGGAACCTATTCGTTCCCCATCCGTCTCCCCAGTGTTCATCCGTTGGACCACGTTCTCGTTTCTCTGGGCACTGCACCTGCCATGGAGCCCCATTTCCCCACTTGCTCAGCTTGAGTCGGATCGTAGTTCAAGTCCCAGTTCTGTTCCCAGTCACGTAGCTTCTCTGGACACCAATCCACCTATGCAGTGGAGGTCATTTCTGCATCTTCCTCTGGGAGAGCCGGCCCAACGCTTTCCCCTCCATTTCTCTTTGGCCCTTTTATAGCTGATATTTCAAGATCCTTAGTTTTTCCAGGGTGGTCCCTGAAGGGAAGGAGGGCCCAGATGTGTCTCACCTCTGGCCACTCCTCCTGCTGTACAGAGGGCCTGGGAGCACCAGGGACCTTCCCTGGCAGATTAAATCAGAACTTCTGGTGGTGAGGCCCAGGGACCCATCGTTATATTGGGAAGCTTCCCTGGTGCTTCTAACGCGCACCAGGATTAAGAACCACGGGCTCGGAGCATGAGCTTTGCTTTCAGATAGACTTAGGTTTGGACCCTGCTTCTTTGGTCAAGCTGCTTTAGCTCTCAGACCACCAGCTTCCCCTCCTGGAAATAAGCATCTCCTTGGGACCCACCTCACAGGACTGCTGAGGGGCTGAAGCGAGCCTTTGACATTGGACCTGATCCTGAATGGGGCCTCTTAATGCAGAAGGGGCTAGGGCGGGGTAGGGGTGGGGCCCTGAACTGGAGCAGCCTGTGCTGGGAGGGACCAGGCAGGGCAGGGACATCTAGACGTGCTGCCCTTGTCCTCCAGAGGCACGGTGCCCCCTTTTCTAGGAGCCCAGCATCTCAGAGTTAGGTCAAGCCCTAGAGAGCTTTTCACCCAACACACCACTGATAGACAAGGCAACTGAGGCATTAAGAAAGGGAGCTGCCCAAGGTCACCCAATGAGATGGAGTCTGTGGACAGGCCCCGAGAGTCACCCTGCAGACATCAGTGGAGCACGTCTATGTGCCAGGCACGGCTCCAGGTTCCAGGGATCCGTCAGAGCACAGAATAGAAAAGATCCCTGTCTTCACGGAGCTTCCACTCTGGCAAGGGCAGAAAAGCAATGAATGTAATAAATGGGTCACATGTATGGTAGAGGGTGAGAAATGCCGTGCGAACAAAAGGAAAAGTAGGGAAGGGAGCAGAGTGCTGGCCGGGGTGAGGGGCTGACATATCGCAATTGTCAATAGCGTGGTCAGGGTCGGTCTCGTGCAGCAAAGACTTGAAGGATATTGGAGGGAAAGAGTCCCAGGCGGAGGGAACAGCCAGTGCAAAAGGCAGAATAAGAGCACGCCTGTGGAGTGAGCTTAGGAGTCTTTTTCCTGGTTGGCTGTTTCAGTTTCCCAGCCGTCCTGCTCTTGGGCATGTGATGGGAAGAAGGCCATTTGGTTTTTGTCAACCAGGGGAAAGCATAAGCTTGTGTTTAAAACAAAGGCTCCTAATTTCTGCCTTCAGTTCGGCTCATGTTATGTATCAGGCACTGTACTATGCGCTGGAGGCATGAAGACGGAGGCAGCGGTGAGCGGGAGAGAGGGACCAAGACGGTGGCACAGGGGGGCACAGGGGTGTGTGTGGGTGGGTGAGGGGAGATGTGACCTGGAGGTGGCTGTGTTTCCCCATGTATGGGGACATCAGTCTCCAAGCTGACATCTGCAGAGGGGAGGGGAAAGGGTTGGGGAAGTCAGCAGGACATAGATGGCAACTAAAAAGCACTGGATGGTGCATTCGCGCAGGGAGAACGGGAGAAGGTTGGATGGAGGCCTGGGAAGCACCACGTGTTGGGATGGGGGTTATTTTGGCAGCTGTGTATCAGTTTTTTCATATAACTCAGGTGCCCTCACATGTTGGCACAAGTTTATAAAATCACAGTATCACAACATTTTTTTTTTTTCGAGACAGATCTCGCTCTGTCCTCCTGGGTAGAGTGCAATGGTGTCATCACTCACTGCAACCTCAAACTCCTGGGCTCAAGCGATCCTCCTGCCTTAGCCTCCCGAGTAGCTGGGACTATAGGTGTGCCATGACACCCAACTAAGTTTTCTATGTTTAGTAGAGACGGAGTCTCGCTCTTGCTTAGGCTGGTCTTGAACTCCTGAGCTCAAGCAATCCTCCCACCTCGGCCTCCCAGAGTGCTAGGATTACAGGCGTGACCCACCGCACCCTGCCTCAATCATATCTTTTTGTTCAGAGTTTTTCAGTGCTATTAACTCATTTAAACCTAAAAAAACCCACAAAACCCTATGAGGTAAGAGGCAGTTATTATCTCTGACAGATGAAGAAGGTGAGGCACAGAGAGGTTAAGTCAGTTGCCCAAGGTCACACAGCTGGGAAGGGTAGAGAGGCAGGATTTGGACCCAGGAGCCCGGCTCTGGAGTCTGCTGTTAACCACTAGTCTGTGCTGGCTTTCAACTCTCATAAGGCTTGTGTGGCCTACTAACAAACTCCATCATCCCAGAAGCTCATGACTTGTGTACCGGCAGGGCCTTGGTTGCTGACACCTCCTTGTGCACACCACTGTCCTTTGTACGTTTGGTTTCACATGGTCTCAGTTTCACTAACGCCCACAACCTGGCTCACTCAGCCTCTGTTCTCTGACACTCAGATGGCCTTGCACACTCAGATCCTCACACACATCCCGATGCCACCCCCCTGGGACCTCAGGCACTCACCCCACCGCGTACACACCAACCTGCACATTCATGATCGAGACACGCATGCCCACAAAAGTGTCTCGGAAACACAGGCTGGTACAGACACACACCCACAGCCCTGTGTCCTCCCGCTCTCACACCTGCACGCCAACTCCCTGGCTCATGCATTCATGACCTCGAACGTCCACACCGCCGGGGTGCCAGGATTTCTGTGCGTGCACGTTTAACCTCACGGACCCACAGGGCCTTGCCTGTTCCCACGGCTTTGCACCTCCACGCTCTGGCTCACGCAGCCTCGCCTTATCTTGCACACTCGTGGCCCTGCCACGTCCCGCCAGAGGACATATTCACGCTGCGGTGCAGACTGCTCCTGGCTTGCCCTTCGCGCTGGCCTCACGTAGGCACGGGAGCCGGGCGCTCTGGGCGCCGCCCCGCCTGCGCACCGGGTCGCCGTGCTCGCGCGGGCCGTCGCGCCGCGCCACTGACCGCCTCTCCTCGCCCGCAGGGACGTACCAGGGCCAGTTCACCAACGGCATGCGCCACGGCTACGGGGTGCGCCAGAGCGTGCCCTACGGGATGGCCGTGGTGGTGCGCTCGCCGCTGCGCACGTCGCTGTCGTCCCTGCGCAGCGAGCACAGCAACGGCACGCTGGCCCCCGACTCGCCCGCCTCGCCGGCCTCCGACGGCCCGCCGCTACCGTCGCCGGCCGTCCCGCGCGGCGGCTTCGCGCTCAGCCTGCTGGCCAGCGCGGACGCGGCGGCGCGCGCGCCCCGGGGCGGCCTGTTCCAGCGCGGCGCGCTGCTGGGCAAGCTGCGGCGCGCAGAGTCGCGCGCGTCCCTCGGCAGCCAGCGCAGCCGCGTCAGCTTCCTCAAGAGCGACCTCAGCTCGGGCGCCAGCGACGCCGCCTCCACCGCCAGCCTGGGCGAGGCCGCCGAGGGCGCCGACGAGGCCGCGCCCTTCGAGGCCGACATCGACGCCACCACCACCGAGACCTACATGGGCGAGTGGAAGAACGACAAGCGCTCGGGCTTCGGCGTGAGCGAGCGCTCCAGCGGCCTCCGCTACGAGGGCGAGTGGCTGGACAACCTGCGCCACGGCTACGGCTGCACCACGCTGCCCGACGGCCACCGCGAGGAGGGCAAGTACCGCCACAACGTGCTGGTCAAGGGCACCAAGCGCCGCGTGCTGCCGCTCAAGAGCAACAAGGTCCGCCAGAAGGTGGAGCACAGCGTGGAGGGCGCCCAGCGCGCCGCCGCCATCGCGCGCCAGAAGGCCGAGATCGCCGCCTCCAGGTAGGACCCGGCTGGGGCGCATGGGGTGGGCTCGGTAGGGGAACGGGTGCTGGCGCAGGGCAACCTAGGAGGCCCTGTCTCCAAGCCTCTTGCTGCTACTTTTACCGTCACGGGTTCCCTGTGATCTTTGGGGGGTTCATTGGATGCTGTCCAGGAGCTGGCGTCCCCTGTCCACCCAACCATCCATCCTCTCCTCCGTCCACCCAGCCTCACCCGACCCCTCCGTTGCCTTAACCCTTCTGTTCACCCAACCTCTCTAATATCCACCGAACAGCCATCTCTCCAGCCATCCTCCCCACCCACCCAGCCACCCACTCCACTTTCTGTTTACCCACTCAGCCATCCAGTCACCTCCCCAGCCCCACAGTCAGCCACCCAGACATCCATCCGAATCCATCCAATCTCCTCACCTGACTTCTCTAACACCCACTGAACAACTCTTTCCATCCACCCACCCATCCCGTCAGCCTCCCCTCTGATGTCCCCCTGAACAACCACTCATCCACACAACCACTTATTCACTCCCGTCCGCCCATCCGATTTTCCATCCTTTTATCCACCTTAACCATCGACTCAACTGCCCAGACATCCATCCAGACATCCGGACACCCATTCGACCTCCCATCCATCCCCTCATCCACCAGTCACCTGCTCTCACTGCACTGTTCCCATCCCCCCAGCCACCCGTCTTGACCTGCAGTCACACATCCACGCACACAACTGCCTCGCTTGCCCAGCCACCCGCATCGCCCAACACAGCTCCACCCAGCGGTCCATCCACGCTGCCGTTCCCTCCCCACCCGCCCAGCCCTGCGTCCCTCCAGCCCGTCCACCAGGCGCCCGCTGTCATCTACACTCAAGCCCCTCTAAGTCGTCTCATTGCACTTCAGATAAACTTCTAGTGTCGGCTCCAAACATTTGCAGCACCTACAAGGCACACAGCAATTTTATGAGGTTTACAGATATTTGACTCATTCACTCCCCTTAACAACCTTTTAAGACGCCATGTTGCAGATGAGCTAAATGAAGCTCAGAGAGAGAATGTGACTTGTCCAAAGTCACATTTGGTGAGTCGCCTTTCCTAATCTGGTTCCCACTCTCCTGTCCAGCCTCATCTTTCTTCCTTCCTTCCTTCCTTCCTTCCTTCCTTCCTTCCTTCCTTCCTTCCTTCCTTCCTTCCTTCCTTCCTCTTTCTTTCTTTCTTTCTTTCTTTCTTTCTTTCTTTCTCTCTCTCTTTCTCTCTCTTTCTTTCTTTCTTTCTTTCTTTCTTTCTTTCTTTCTTTCTTTCTTTCTTTCTTCCTCCCTTCCTCCTTTCTTTCTTTCTCTTTCTTTCTTTCTCTCTCTCTCTTTCTTTCTTTCTTTCTTTCTTTCTTTCTTTCTTTCTTTCTTTCTTTCTTTCTTTCTTCCTTCCTCCTTTCTTTCTTTCTTTCTTTCTTTCTTTCTTTCTTTCTTTCTTTCTCTCTTTCTTTCTCTCTTTCCTCCCTTCCTCCCTTCTTTCTTTCTTTCTTTCTTTCTTTCTTTCTTCCTCCCTTCTTCATTTCTTTCTTTCTTTCTTTCTTTCTTTCCTCCCTTCCTCCCTTCCTCCCTTCTTCCCTTCCTCCTTTCCTCCTTTCCTCCTTTCCTCCTTTCTTTCTTTCTTTCTTTCTTTCTTTCTTTCTCTCTTTCTTTCTCTCTTCTTTCTTTCTCTCTTTCCTCCCTTCCTCCCTTCTTTCTTTCTTTCTTTCTTCTCCCTTCTTCATTTCTTTCTTTCTTTCTTTCTTTCTTTCTTTCTTTCTTTCTTTCTTTCTTTCTTTCTTTCTTTCTTTCCTCCCTTCCTCCCTTCCTCCCTTCCTCCTTTCCTCCTTTCCTCCTTTCTTTCTTTCTTTCTTTCTTTCTTTCTTTCTTTCTTTCTTTCTTTCCTTTCCTTCCTTCCTTCCTTCCTTCCTTCCTTCTTTCCTTCCTTCCTTCCTTCCTTCCTTCCTTCCTTCCTTCCTTCCTTCCTTCCTTCCTTCCTTCCTTCCTTCTTTCTTTCTTTCTTTCTTTCTTTCTTTCTTTCTTTCTTTCTTTCTTTCTTTCTTTCTTTCTTTCTTTCTTTCTTTCTTTCTTTCTTTCTTTCACCATTTTTGCCCTGGGTCTGGATTGTTTTCCTCTGTGCTAGTCACTCTGGCCTTTTATCATCCTTCTTCAGTTCCTCCTGCTACAGGGCCTTTGGCCTTTGCTCATGCTACTTCCTCTACCTGGATTGCTCTCCTTCCTCTCTCTTCCTGCCCACTTAATTTCTACGCCTACTTCGAAGCTCAGGTCAAGCCTGACTCCCTTGGAGAGCTGACGAGGTCCAACCCCCGGGGACTCTCACCCAACTTCGTGACCTATGCTTAGAGCGTTCACAGCTGCAGCTTCACGTTGCTTATGCGATTTGCTTTTGATCTGCCACTTGTGAAGGGCTCCCTATGTGCCAGTCACTGTTCTGAGGTCTTTACCTTCCTAACTCATGTAATCTTTACGAGGTCCTAACGAGGCAGGCACTGCTACTATTCTCATTTTGCACATTTGGTGTGAGCTGCGGAGACAGCAGAGGGTGCCACAGGAGGGAGGTGCAAGGAAGGCACTTGCCTGTCCCGGGGCTGTAGCGGTCGTATTGGAAAAGGGGCCGATGTTCTTCAGAGTTCAGCAGACCTAGGGCCAAATCCTGGCCCTACCACCTTTGAGCTCAGTGACCCAGGCAGATCACATTGCCTGTCTGAGCCTCAGTTTCCCCATCTGTGGCACCACCATTGCTTAGTTGTGTGTCCTTGCAAATCAGTTCTCATCTCTAGTCTCAATTGCCTCATCTATAAGATGGGGTTGGTCTGAGGTTTAAGAGAGGCAGTGCAGGTGCCGTGGTGCACGGGCCTGTGTCGAGGTGAGTTCCCCAGGAAGCAGACTTGGAGAAGGGGCTGAGGGAGCAGGAAGTTTGTAGGGAGTGCTCTCAGGATCAGCACTGCGGGGGTGGGAGGGAAGCAGGACTGGGCAGCGGGAGATGCTGGGCTGCCATGCCGTCCCCACGAAGGGCTCAGCCCACCACAAGGGGCGCTCTGCAGTAGTGCTGACCTTCAATGCTGTCCCAAATTGGGGTAAGGGAGCTGAACCTTTACACCCTCTGCATCGGATGCAGGCTACCTTCCAGAAAGGGGCTTGTCCTGGGGCTGGACAGCTCTCTTCAGCCAAGGGCAGTCTCTGGAGAGGGCCGACAGCTGGCAGCTCTCTGAGCAGCTGGGAGTGGAGAAATAAATCCTGCAGTTCTGAAGAGGAACCTGGGTGGCCCATCCGGGGTCCTACCACAGTGTGGGACACCAAGCACGGGCTTAATAAATATTACTTGTCATTGTCGTCATTTGTTTGACATTTGTGGAAACTGAGGCCCAGAGAAGGAATGTAATGTGGCCAGGACCACCTGGCAAGCAAGCGGGAGACCCAGGGCAGCAGCCCCTAGCTTTCTTATTCTAGAACTTTAACCAGCACATCTTGCTGTCTCTAAACTTTGTAAACTTCCATGAATGTGTGAGCAGTTAATATTAAGGGGGAAAGAAGGTACGGTTGATTTTCTTAAGACTTCGTGGTTAGAAGCTACTGTGGTGTGAATGTTTGTCCCCTCCAAAACTCGTGTCAAAAGTAGATTGCCATTGTAACAGTATGGTAACAGTATTGGGAGAGGGAATGAGGCCATAAGGGCTCTACCCTCACAGGTGGGATTCAAGCCCTCATAAAAGAGCAGGTTTGGGCTGAGCACAGTGGTTCACACCTGTACTCCCAGTGCTTTGGGAGACCAAGGTGGGAGGATCACTTGAGCCCAGGAGTTCAAGACCAGCCTGGACAACATAATGAAACCCTGTTTCTACAAAAAAAAAAATTAATAATAATAATAAAAATCACCTGGGCAAGGTGGTGCACACCTGTAGTCTTAGCTATTCAGGAGGATCCCTTGAGCCCAGGAGTTCGGGGTTCCAGCCTGGCCAACAGAGTGAGACCTTATCTCTTAAACAAACAAACAAACAGAAAAGACCAAGAAGAATGAGTTTGGCCCCTTTCACCTCTTGGCCCTCCTGCCTTCTGCGATCTGAGGATCCAGCCTTCCTCTCCTTCCAGAGAACGAAGTGTGCAAAGTGTCATCTTGGAGGAAGAGAATGGCCTCACCGGACATCGCACGTGCTGGTGCCTTGACCTTAGACTTCCCGGCCTCCGGAGTTGTTGGCCAGGACATTTCTGTTGGTGTCTGTTAGCCAGCCCGTTGTCACAGCAGCACAGATGGTCAGAGCCAGGCTTCTGACCAGGTGATCGTATAATTTAGTGTCTAAACCCGGACACTTTTATGAGTAAAAGGGAGCACTTTTTAGAAATAAAACTTTTATGTTGGGATAATTTTAGATTTACAAAGTTGCAAAGATAGTACAAAAAGTTCCCATGTCCTCTCTGCCCCT
This sequence comes from Microcebus murinus, assembly GCF_040939455.1. Classification (NCBI taxonomy): domain Eukaryota; kingdom Metazoa; phylum Chordata; class Mammalia; order Primates; family Cheirogaleidae; genus Microcebus; species Microcebus murinus. The sequence goes on along the minus strand of NC_134119.1, from coordinate 39,823,969 downwards.
TCTGTTAACATCTTACATTGCCATAATGCATTCGTCACAACAAACACTGGCACGTTACTGTTCACTGACCTCCAGACTGCACTCGAATTTCACTAGTTTTTCCACTAATGTCCTTTTGCTATTCCAGGGTCCCATGTCGGATCCCACGTTGCATTAAGTTGTCAGGCCTCCTGGGTCTCCTCTGGTCTGTGATCGTTTCTCATTCTTTCCTTGTTTTTTTACGACTTTGACAGTTTTGAAGAGTACTGGTCAGATATTTTGTAGAATGTCCCTCCGTTTGGGTTTGTCTGCTGTGTTTCTTTTCTCACTTTGTCACCCAGGCTGGAGTGCAGTGGCATGATCATAGCTCACTGAAATCTCAAATGCTTGGGTGAGGAAAACCCTCCTGCCCAGCCTCCTGAGTAGCTGGGCCTATAGATGCATGCCACCATGCCCAGCTAATTTTTTTTTTTTTTTTTAGATATTTTGTAGAGACATGGTCTTGCTATGTTGCCAGGCTGGTCTTGAACTCCTGACCTCAAGTGATCCTCTTACCTTGGCCTCCCAAAGTGCTGGGATTATAGGCCTGAGCTACCACGCCCAGCCAGGAAATGTCTACATATATTATTTGAAATTCTTCTGTGTGGAAGATTTGCCCCTTCTTCCAAAGGGAACATTTTTAATAATTGTACCAAATGTATATGGGCACAACAGGTGTAAGCCTGGAGTGTCCTGGGCCACCCTGGGACAGGGCAGAGCAAAGTAGGTAAGAGCTTAGGCTCGTGGTTCAGAAGACTGTGAACTGGAACTCTGGCTCTTCTACTAAATAGCTGTGTGACCTTGCCCAAGTTGCTTCACCACTCTGAACCTGGGATCCTCTTTCCTGATAGGGCTGTCAGAAGGAGTAGATGAGCTAATGCTTATAAAATGCTTGGCCCTGCGACAGCCAGCAGTAAAAACAATCCTTGCTATCATCTAACAGTGTTAGATTTTTTTTTTTTTATTTCGGCATATTATGGGGGTACAGATTTTAAGGTTTCAATAAATGCCCATTTCCCCCCCTCCTCCCAAAAGTCTGAGTCTCCATCATGACCATCCCCCAGATGGTGCGCATCTCACTCATTATGTATGTATATACCCGCCCCCCTCCCCCCTCCCACCTGCACAATACTCTATTACTGTAGTACCTATGTGTCCACTTAGGTGCTGCTCAGTTAATACCAGTTTGCTGGAGAATATATCTGGTGCTTGTTTTTCCATTCTTGGGATACTTCACTTAGTAGTATGGGTTCCAGCTCTAACCAGGAAAATATAAGATGTGCTATATCACCATTGCTTCTTAGAGCTGAATAGTACTCCATGGTATACATATACCACATTTTATTAATCCATTCTTGGATTGATGGGCACTTGGGCTGTTTCCACAGCCTTGCAATTATGAATTGTGCTGCTATAAACATTCGAGTGCAGGTGTCTTTTTTGTAGAGTGTCATTGGAAAAATATGGAACGCTTCACGAATTTTCGTGTCATCCTTGCGCAGGGGCCATGCTAATCTTCTCTGTATCGTTCCAATTTTAGTATATGTGCTGCCGAAGCGAGCACTAACAGTGTTAGATTTTAAAGGTGAGGAAATGGAAGTTTGGGGAGAAGGAAGGATGCCCCCTTACTTTCCCCTCCCTCCTTGTCGTGCCTGCCGAACTTGAACGTGGCGGTGTTGAGCTCCCACTGTGAAGGCCGCCAGGCTCTCGGCTGGGAATTGAGCCAATGGAGCCAGAAGCTGGCGTCCAGCCTCCTCCACTGGATGATGCTGTGTGGGTGCTCGGGCAGATTTGGAGTCCCCGTGTGCATGCGGAAGGAGTCCTGTGTGCCCAGGGGGCTGGTGCCATGGGGACAGGGCGCTGCTTGGCTCGGTTTCCAGCTCAGGCTGAATTCCCAATTAAGGGAATTTTGGGGTCAGGAGGAAAAGCAGGATGTGGCCTTGTTCCTCGTACCAACTTCCCTCTCCTGGGGCTTTGTGAGCTGGCTGGCTGCAGCGGGACAGGCAGCAGCCCTGCAGCCACCAGCCGCCTGGCACCCAGGCAGGGCTGGCATTTGTCCCCACTGTGGGACTTAGGTGGAACTTGTCAGCCCAGAGACTACTAAGAATAGGACATCTTTCCCAGGAGAAGGGAGAAAGCTGAGACAGCTCTTCCTTCTGAAACAGGCAATGGACTGGAAGAGATGCCTGGCCTGTGCTGTCGAACGTGGCAGCCCCTGGCCGCACGTGCTGCTGGGCGCTGGGCATGCGCCGGTCCGGGTGGGGACGGGCGGCGGGTGTGACACTCACGCCGGATTGTGAAGACCTTGTAGGAAAAGAATGTACAGGAACCTGTGAATAATTCTTAAAATATTGATTACATATCAAAATGATTACATTTTAGATATACTGGGTTAGAGAAAACGTATTCTTGAAATTGATCTCACCTGTTTCTTCTTGCATTTTTTAATTCCGTTACCAGAACATTTAAAAATGACATATGTGACTCGTGTTATATTTGTATTGGACAGCGTGGCTGTAGACGCATTCAGGGCCCTCAGGATAGTCCAGTTCCTTCCCGGATCATACGGGGAAACTGAGGTGCGGAAAGGGATAAAGAGATACCCACAGCCACTAAGTGATCGAGGAGGTACCAGATTCACGGTTTCTGGTTTTGTGGCTAAGAACTCTTGTCGTAACGCCTTTTAAGGTCGTGGATCCTGGATTGTGGAGGGAAGCTGGGATGTTAGGGGAGGTGCCCAAACTTTGCTGGTTGTCATGCCAACGCCTGATAAATGGCCCTCTTCCAGGAGGAGCACAGTCAGTAGTGAGGAGTGAGGCTTTGGCAGCTGTGCCTCTTGCTCTATCTCATCTTCTCTCCAGACCTCGGTCCCCTCGTGTCTGAAAGGAGGTCCACCTTGAAGTGTTTTCATGAGGGTTAAAGCAGAGTCCGTACACGAAGCACTCAGCACAGGGCTGGCAAGTAGGAAGCACTCAATAAATGTTGGCCGCTGTGGCCATTGCCTAGTATTCTAGTATTGTCGTTGTGCCACCAGGGCAGAGTTTAGGGCTGGCCTGGAGGAGTTCTCAGCCGCCCCAGGGGCTGAGGTTCAGAACATCTCAGGTTTTATACCAGGATGGCATCTCTGAACTGGCCTGTCTTCTCCCCCCCACCCTCATCCCACCTCCACCTCCATCTCTTCCCCCCCTGGCCCTGGGAACTCCCAAGCTGAGTGCAGGTTGGAGTTGGTTTTGCCAGGAGCTCTCTTGCAGGCGGGTGGATTTCTCCGGTGAGCTAAGAGAATGCATGTCTACCGTGGCTGAGAGCTTGGGCCGTGGCATTGGATGGACCCAAGTTTGAATCTGGATTCAGCCTCTTACAAGCTGTGTGACTTTAGGCAAATGATCTCACCTCTCTGGGGCTCACTTTCCTTTTCGGTCAAATGGGAATTATATTAATTATATTAATTCCTCCCTCGAAGTGTTGCTGAAGAGAGTAAAATAAACAGTTGAAGGCATGCAAGGAGGTGCAAGCTGTTCTTTTGGATCATGTAGCATTCTGTGCTGACCCAAGAGTCTCCCCGGAGAAGGAAATCACCCCAGGGAAGACCCTCCCTGTCTTGCAGTTCCTGCAGCTGTGCATCCCCAACTGTCATCTTCTGCGTGACTTTCAGTGTTTGCTACATCCATGTACCACTTCTACTTACCTTCTTCATCTTTAAACCAACTTACTTAAACATACTTGGGTATGTACTTAGGTAAATTTATTGAAAAGGAAGACTTTCTAATCACTGTTATAAATGGGAAACCAATATCACAGGGAGTTCTGAAAAGAGAACAATGTTATTGAAGTCTGAGGTCAAACTATTGATGGCCAAAGGCACTGAGCCTGAAGTCTATTTTCTTTTTGTTAAAAAGAAACACTCGGCTGGGTGCAGTGGTTCACGCCTGTAATCTGAGCACTTTGGGAGGCCACGGCAGGAGGATTGCTTGAGGCCAGGAGTTCAAGATCAGCCTAGGCAACGTAGCCAGAACCCATCTCAACAAAAAGTAAAATACAAAATTAACTGGGTGTGGTGGCACACACCTGTAGTCCCAGCTACCTGGGAGGCTGAGGCAGGAGGATTGCATGAGCCCAGGAGTTTGAGGTTGCTGTGAGCTAGGCTGACGCCACGGCACTCTAGCACATTAACTGCTGTATGAGTTGTATTTAACTCATGCTAGTTTTGAGCCTGGGGCCTCGTGAAGCATATGTAATTTACAGGTCTCTGTCTTGGGAGCTGTGTGGAATATTTTTCAAGTTGCACATACACAGAGAAAACAATAAAAAATAACACTATTTTCATTAAAGTAGAAAGCATCATTTTGTTTTTGCAGTTTTTATTCTATTTTTATAATAAAACTGTGGCCCCGAGGAAAAAATATTTTATTTCCAGTGTGGCAGTTAATGTGCTAGCCCAGGGAACAGAGTGACTGTCTCAAAAAAGAAAAAAAAAGAGAGAGACATTGGCAAGAGATCGACTAGTATGAAAAAGCTGCAGGCACCTAACCGAGGCTTTTTCCTTGACAAAAGAGAAGGATGGATTTGGTGCCATTTGAAGCCATGACTTCTCACTGCCAACACTCATTTCCAGCACCGCCACGGGATGCGGGTCACCCAGAGGGACGAGGATCTAGTCCAAGGGAGAGTCTTGGCAATTGCCCATGTTTGAGCCTGTTTATTTAGTTTTAATGTAACAAGCATTCATATAGTCCTTATTTCTGGGAGCCAGGCATGATTCTAAGTACCATGCGTATATTGACTTATTTTATCCTAAAAATAACCCTGTAAGGAAAGTACTGTTACTCTCATTTTACAGATGGAAAAACTGAGGCACAGATAGGGTAAGTGTCTCAACTAGGACATAGCTGAGTAGGAAGCCAGGTGACCTGGTTCTAGAACGCTCTTAACCGTGCATGATCTGACCTTTGGTCGGTTTTCTTTCACGAACCTCGAGTAGTGTTTACTCTGTGCTGGCTCGTGCTGGGGCACCCAGGGGTGAATGAGTGTGGTCAGCATCCTCCAGGGCCCCCCCTCCGCAGCCTTGTGGTGAAGCCAGGCGGGACTGGACGCAGTCAGTGGTCAGTGGACGCAGCAGAGGGAGGAATGACCTGCAAGCGGTGGGGCCCGGAGCAAAGAGTACCTACGTGTCCCTGGGGAGGTCTGGGGACACTCCCTGCAGGGGCCAGGCTGGGAGTTTGCCAGGTGGAGAAGTGGAGGCCAAGGTCGTCCCAGGTAGAGGAATGAGAATGTGCAAAGGCATGGAGGTAGGAATTTGCATGGTGTATTTTGGGAGCATGAGTCACTGAGAATGCCGGGGTGGGTGGGGGAAGATTAGAGATTAGGCAGGGGAGGTGGCCTGGGGCCGGGTTAGGACGGGCTTTGAGTGCCGGGTGAAGCATGTTACAAACTAAAATATTAGGGGGCCCAGGCAGGTAGCAGGCCTGTGTCCTCCTGGCTAGAGGGTGGTGGGACCTTGGGGACCTGGTCTCGGCAAGCCCCCTGGGAAGGGGCTGCCACCTTCTCTCTGCCCTGTAGGAGCGTGGATTCAGTGCTAGCCCAGCTCTCGATGTTTCAAGAGAAACTGGAGATTTGCATTTCGGCATAAGATCTTTGTTTTTTGACTTTTTTATTGAAAACATCCAGTATGTATAAAAATAGACTGGTATAATGAATACCCATTTACTCATTAACTGGACTTAACAATTGATAGCAATTTTGCCATATTTGCTTCTTTGATATCTAATTTTTTTTTTCTGAAAAAGCCTAAAGTAATTCACCTCAAAGTACTTTCAAGTGCACCTGTGGAACATAAGGGCATTTCCTACATAAGCCTTAAAGCCATCATCGTACCTAACAGAGATCAACGGCAATTCATTATGCGTTATTTCTTCCTCCAAAATTTATTCAATATGTCTCATATCTCATTGGTTCCAAGAAAGAGTTCTCTTCTCGTGGCTTTAATTTGCACTTCCCTGAGGACTAATGATGTTGAGCATCTTTTCTTATGCTTGTGGGTTATTCGTATGTCTTCTTTGGAGAAGTATCTATTCAAATCCTTTGCTCATTTTTAGATTGGGTTACAGTTGGCCCTCCATATCTGTGGGTCCCACACCTGCAGATTCAGCCAACCACTGATCAAAAATATTTGAATTGCATAAAAAAAATCATACAAATTTTAAAATGCAGTATAACAACTATTTACATAGCATTTGCATTGTATTAGGTATTTTAAGTCATCTAGAGATGATTTAAAATATATGGGAGGATGTATGCAAATTATATGCAAATATGCCATTTTATATAGGGACTCGAGCAGCCACAGAATTTGGTGTCTGAGGGGGTGCAGATACCAAGGGACAACTGTATTTGTCTTTTTATTATCGAGTTGTAATATATTACAACTGGATACAAGTCCTGTATCAGAGATATGGTTTGCAAATATTTTTTCCCATTCTGTGGGATGTCTTTCCACTTTCTTGATGGCATCCTTGGAAACACGAAAGTTTTTTATTTTGACGAAGTCCAGTTTATCTGTGTGTTCTTGTGTTGCCTGTGATTTTGGTGTCAGGCCTAAGAAAACATCCTCTAATACAAAATCTACTCCTACTGGTTAGGAGAAGAATAAAAAAATGAAAAAAACAAAATGAAATCTATTCCCGTATTTTTTTTCTAAGCATTTTTATAGTTTTACCTCTTACATTGAAGTCTACGATTCATTCTGAGTTAATTTTTGTACATGGTGTGGAATCTAATTTCATTCTTTGGCTTGTGGATGTCCAAGTTATCCCAGCACTATTTGTTGAAAAGTCTATTCTTACCCCATTGAGTTGTCTAGACACCCTTGTTGAAAATTAATTGGTCATAAATGTGAGAGTTCATTTCCGGATTCTCAGTTCTATTCTGTTGTATGTCCGTCCTTATGCCCGGTGCTGGTCTTGATTAGTGTAGCTTCGTATTAAACTCTGAAACTGGGAATTGTGAGTCCTCCAACTTGGTTCTTTTTCAAGATTATCTTGGGTATTTTGAGTCCCTTGCATTTCCACATGGATTTTAGCATCAGCTTGTCAATTTCTGTAGGAATGAAAAAGGCAGCTAGAATTTTGATAGGGATCTCTGTTGACTCTGTGGATCAATTTGGGGAACACTCTCATTTTAACAATTTTAAGTTTTCCAATCTGTGAACATGGAGCACCTTTCTATTTATTTAGGTCTTTAATTTCTTTCAGTGATGTTTTGTTGTCAGTGTACAATTTTTTTGTTAAATTTATTCTGAAGTGTTTTATTCTTTTTGCTGCTATTATAAATGGAATTGTTTTCTTAATTTCATTTTCAGATTGAGAGCTATATCCTAAGTCTCTCTTAATCTAGAGTCATCCTCCTCCCATTTTTAATGACATACAGGACATCTTCTGGATTTGTCGGGTTAATTCCTTATGGTGCTATTTAACTTGTTGCTCGCTTTCCTGTACTTATTGTAAATTCTACCCATAACAGATTCAGGGTCAACTTTTCTGGCATGAAAACTTAATAAATGGTTTTGTATACTTGATTATTGTATCACTTCAGGAGGCATATAATGCCTGGCTGGTATGAATCTTCCAATTCTTAAGTACTTTGCATAACAAATCAGGGGAACTTGGTTTGGGAGCAGGGGCGAGGCACAGAGAGGAGATGGAGGAGGTGAAGAGGGTGCAGAAAACGGAAGTCAGAACAACAGAGAGTGACAGGGAGCAACAGAGAAGCAGGGAGAGAGACCTAGAACGTCTTTACTATACCCTAAAGCTCTCTCATCTGTGCATGAAAATCCACCAACACGGGAAGGTGGATATGCACATGCGTGCACACACACGTGCATGTGCACAAATATTATGTAGGCCAAATAAATCATGCATGTGCTCTGTGCTGCCCCTGGGTCCCCTTTGGCTTGCTCTCTCTAAGCAGTGGGTGGGCCCTGGAGCTCGGAGTGGCCAACTCAGGTGGGCAGGACCCTTCTGGCTATCTCTCCAGTGACAGTGAGGGGTCACACAGCAGGGGCCAGGTTGTAGGTAGGGGTGGGTCAGGGAGGAACCTGCCACCGGGATTTGGGGAGATTACAGAGACTTGAAATGTGACAGGGCCATTGAGTGGGGAGGAGGGGCCTGGTGGCACCAGTAGGAGGCTGGCCAGCAGCTTGGGGTAGAGTTGGTCAAATTATCCTTTTTGTATTCTTTTCTTTTTTTCTAACTGGAGAATTCATGTATTAAATTCTTACAGGTAGAATTGCTGGGTTAAAAAAGAACATACATTTCAATGGTCAGAACCCCAGTGTTGAGTGTAGAGGTGGCACTCTGCCCAGTGCTGGGTCAGGGGCCTTGCAGGTGTAGAGACACGCATGCCGTAGACTGGGGGTTTGGAGAGGTGCCCAGAGCAGACGGGCAGAGAAGGGCAGTGACGAACCCAAGGTCGTGCAGCTCCTCAGAGGGCAGCTGGGGTCGCCTTCGCCCTGCACGTTCTTCCTCTGTGCATCCAGGACCTTGGCAGCAGGTGGGAGAGAAACCGAGAATCCTTTGTTTCCTTGTCACCGCATCCCCTGCTAGGGGAAGCCCCTTGAGTTGGAAACAGAGGCAGGCACGCAGAGCAGAAGGGGCCTGGGCTGGCCCCGGCTCAGCCCCTGTTTGCAGTTAACACCTCGCAGCCTCAGCTGCCTTGAGGGTCCCGGGGAATCTCAGATCACAATGGCCAGCGTTCTTAGATGGCATTTATTGAGGACTCAGTACATAGCAGGCACTGTTGTAAGTGTCCAGCTGAATTAGCTCATCTAATTCTGAAGCACATGTCCATAGTCACATAGCTTGTAAGTGACAGAGCTGAGGTTCTGACCCCAAGTCTATGTTCCAAGCCACTCACCTACTCTGCCACATCAGATACACTGAGCTTCTCTTTTTCTCTTTCTTTTTCTTTTTTTTTTTTACATTCTTCTAAACAACATACTTGTCCTTAAAATTTAAGGAAAGTCAGAATAAATGAAAAATAAAAAGTAATAAAACCGCTCACCTGTGTCCACCCCAGTTGCACCTGTGAAATAACCATTGTTAACAGTTCACTTACAGACATCTTCCATTTACCTATTCTGGTTGTGTTCTTCATAACTAGGGCTGCCTACATGAATGTTTTTCAACTTTTCGATGTAATATTTTTGAGATCTTTTCAAATCTGTGCACGTAGATCTGCCTCGCTCTCTGTCACAGCTGTGTACCGGCCTGCAGAGTGGTGGTGCCATGATTTCTTTAACCAGATCTCTCTTGCTGGAGCTGGAAACCATTTCACATTGTCATGATGACAGGCGAGGCTGCAGTGGACAGCCCTGGACACAGACCTTCAGTCATGTGGTTGGGCAAAGGGATGGCTGAGCCAAGGCATTGTGTCCCATCGGGGACATTCAAGCATCGTTGGAATACATTGGACATATAATGCCAGTCCACCTGGGTCTCTGCCTGCCATTGTCTGTCGAAATGCAGATTTCGTGTTCTCCCAGCAAGGTCCACAGCACCCTTGAGTGCATTAACACAAACAAATAATTCATTCACCTCTGTCCGGTGTCTCACCCCAACCCTCTAACAAATGTTCAACAGTATTTAAAGAATAATCGTTGCAGGGAACATACAGATCATCATTTATGTGTTAAAGTCCTACAAGTGGAATTGCTGGGTCAAAAAGAATGTGCATTGTAATTATCAGAATCCCAGTTAACTCCTAAAAGGGTTGCCCCAAATTTAAACCCTTTCTGCCACCAACAGCATGCAAGAGAACAGTTTTCCTCACACCCTCGCTGCCAGCAGTCTTTGCATCTTTGCCAAGTTGTTTTAAGACAGTCAGGTGTTCGGGGAACCTGGCAACCACCTTCAACACCCCTCTGAACAACCACCCAGACCCACAGAGCCAAAGTTTGCCCTCGTTCTCGCTGTTTCTGGCTCACCTCCTGCGATTCCTGGACGAGAGGTTCCATGGAGCGGGTTAAACTCCCTGAGGATGGGCTTGAAATGGTGGAAAGGCCCCTGGGCCCGGGCTCCTGCCGTTATCACATCCCTCCTTTGCGAATGGCCAGATGGACAAGATCCCTTTGCGCTCAGATGAGAATGGAATTTCCTGAGTTGTCAGAGCTGGATTCTCGCGACATACACGAGACAGCTGTGACTCCCAGGCTGAGTGGTCTGGGGAGAGAGAGAAGGGCTCGCCGGGGTCCCTGGCAGCAGGGGGATGTTAGCACTACGGGGACAATGTGTTTGGGCTGATCAGGCCTTCCAAGCTTGGAGAGCAGAGAACTAGAGAGAGGACCCAGGGTGTCCCCATCGGTCCTCAGAAAGAGCAGGCCAGAGCTGGAAGGCACCTTAGGGAGGCTGAATCTGCTCATTTCACAGATGAAGAAACTGAGGCCTCCCTGGAAAGGGGCAGAGACCCAGCCAGGGTTGCGCAGTGAGCCTGGGCCAGAGCAGAGAGGCGTGTGGCCAGAAGGCCGGGTGAGGGAGGTCACATTTCATAAATCCAATGGGAAGGGGACAGGGTTCTGCGAGGTGGAAACGTGTGTTTTATCTCCTCCACCCCCAGCCCTATAAACCGTGCTCAGGGTCCAGCGCCGGAACCTTTCCAGCTTTACTTTTTAGCCTAAATAGACTCAGAGAACGGACAGGCACACGACACCCTGCACCTTTGGGAGAAAATGCGCCTCCCCTCAAATGCAAGAGAGTCCCCACCTCCCAGTGAGGCCCGTGCTTGGCCCCAATTCTGGCCCCTGAGCTGAGTGCCAGAGACTCAGGGGTCAGTGCTGGAAGGGCCGGGACACAGAATGCCGGAATGACAGTAATAACGAGAATGCTGGTGGCCGTGCAGGGTGAGTGTTTGAAGCTCGGACTGCGGTCAGGCGGCCTGGGCTCTAGTCCTGCACTGTTACTGGCCTTGATGGCTTTGGTCAAGCGACGTCCCCCTAAGCCTCCTGTACCTCCAGGTCTTCATCTCCAAGCTGAGGGCCCTGGGGGAGCCTGCCTCATGGGCACACGAGAGGATCGGGTGGCCGTTCACAACCGGGAAGAGCTCAGGGCAGCGCCTGGCTCAGAGCGGGCCCTCTCCCAGCGCCCCCTCCCAGGCTCCGCGCTGGGGTCCTTTCTGTGCGTCGTTTCATTCACCGCTCGTGAAGGAGGTGCTGCTCGTTATACTAACCCATGTCACAGAGGAGGAGGCCAGTCCCAACTCACAGTGACGGACCCAGCCCGGCTTCAGAGTCTCTGCTCCGGATTCCACCCTCCCACCCGGGGCGGGAAGAGGAGGTCTCTCAGCTCCAGCGTTTCCTGTCACCCTCCTGCCAGCTGATGTTCCGAGCCTAGACCTTGGTGCCCGCCATCCTTTTGCGTGGCAGAGCGTTGAGACGCTGAGAGGGGAGACTGGGGACCTGAGGTCCAAATCCCACCCTGTTACTTGCCCACCGCTGTCCTCATTTGCAGAATGGGGACAGCGACAGCCCTGCCCGCAGGGTTATGGCGAGGACTGGATGAGGTGACGTGTGTAAAGGGCTTTGCACGGCCGTGGCGCTCGGCAGGCGCTTGATAAGTGGGGAGCATGGCCAGTCCGATCACCGTCTGTCTTACCCGGAGGCCGAGGCCAGTGGAACTTGGGGAGGCCAGCGGGCTCCTTCTCCAAGCGTCATTCTTCCCCAAGTGCCGTGTGGCTCCCTGGCTTTCCAAAGCCTAGTCCAGCTTCCACTGGACTTCCTAAGCCCATACCAGCAAGTCTCTGCCTTTGGGAGGGGAGTTAAAAATAAAGCCAGTCTTCACATCCTTCAAGTAAACACCCAGCTCTCTAAAAATAGTGCCCTCCCAATAGGTCTTTGGAGCCAGGCCGGGCTCGAGGGCTGGAAGTCAGCGGGGCTGGTCCTCGCAGCTAGGCACAACCCGGCTGAGCCCTGCCGCCCTCTGCTGCCTGCCGAGCCTCTGCTCCCGAGGGGAGCCAGGCGCCCCGTCTGTCTCCAGCCCCTTCTCTCTCTCCACTGCCACCAGCCCAGTGCTGGCCACCGGCTGCTCACGCCCCACCACAGGCGTCCCTCACTGGCTCTTCCTGCCCTGTGCTCTTCTACACACAGCCCCAGCTTTTAAAATGTTAGCCTGCCCACGCCACTCTGGTCTACCAAACTAACTTTTTTTTTTTTAAGAGATAGAGTCTCACTCTGTTGCCCAGGCTGGAGTGCAGTGGCCTGATCAGAGCTCACAGCAACCTTGAACTCCTGAGCTCAAGGGATCCTCCAGCCGCAGCCTCCTGAATAGCTGGGACTACAGGCATGCGTCACCACCACGCCTGGCTAAATTTTTTATATTTGTGTATTGATGGGATCTCGAACTCCTGGCCTCAAGTGATCCTCCCACCTTGGCCTTCCAAAGTGCTAGGATTACAGGCATGAGCCAGCACACTGACTCTGATGTACGAAGCTCGCATGGAGCCCTTAGTTTGGGTTCCTGCAGAAGCAGAGCATGAGAGGAGGGTTCGGGCACAGGTCGTGTATTTGGGAGGTGACACCAGGAAGGGGGAGGAGGGAGGGAGAGGGCGCAGAGAGTGAGGGAGGGAAGGACGAGCCAGTGCAAGTGGGTGCCATTGTGACGTGGCTGCAGATCACGGGGACTGGGTCCTGCTGGGACCTCTGTACCCCTAGGATTGTCCACCTGAAGGATGGGCGTGGCCTCTGGTGCCTCAGTCTCGGAGCGTTTCTGCTGGGACAGACCTCCCTCCACTTCCGGTTGTGCTTGCCTTGGGGCGAGGGTGAGAGGCCTCCTGCAGATGAGCAGGCTCCAGGCAGGGTGGACAGCTGTGCTTGGGTGGGACCCCAACAGCGCTGGGTACGTCCGGCCTTATGTGGAGCTGCCTCCACAGTTGTGGTGAGACTGGGGGGAGCAGAGGAGAGGTGTCGCCGGCCCCAGGGCTGCCTGCTTTTAGGAGAAACTCCAGATTCCCTACTTTGGCCCCCAGGACACTTCCTGTCTGGCTCCATTTACGCCACCAGCCCTGTCTCATGCCACCCTCGATGCCACTCACCTTCAGTCGGTTCCTCCAAAGCACCATTCTCTTTCCTGCCTACAGCCCTTTGCACAGGCTGTTCCCTTTGCCTGAAATGCTTTTCCTTTACTTCTGCTCTCTCACTGTCACCTGCTCGCTCATCTGGCCTCACTCAGCTCAAATGTTCCTTCCTCAGGGAAGCTCTGAGTCCCCTCCAGGCCGGGTCCCCTGTTTTATGTGCCCCTGACGCCCCAGCCCCAGGTACCTGGCATGGCACCTGGCAGGTGCGAGAGGCCCCGGAAGCCCGGGTCACGGACTGACGTCGGAGTACAGGGCACCTTTCACTTCGCTCATTTCAGCCTTGGAACACATTCGGCGCGTGGTTCTTGGGAGCCTCCTATGTGCCGAGTAGCGTTCCAGGCTCTCGGGGAGGAAACCTAAATATCTGGGCCTTCACGGTGCTCAGCGCTCCCCGGGGAGACGCGAGCTGGCAGGCACGAGTCAGTGACAGCGCCGTGGCCGGGCCGGCCTCCCTGAGAAAGGCCTCGCGGACGTTTAAGCAGAGTGCGAAGGATCTAGGAGGGAGAGCCCTGGGGACTTCCGGGGGAGGGTGGCCCAGCAGAAGGCGCAGCCAGGGGACGCTTGGGGTGGGCGTGTGCTTGGGCTGCTCTGGGGACAACAAGGAGCCCATGTGGGAAGCGATGGTAGTAAGACACGAGGCCAGGCTGGGGACTCGGGGCTACGTTATTCAGGTTGGGAGCCGCTGGCAGCGTGTGGCTATTTAAATAAACTGAAATTATTAATGCATACACGAACAATTTTGTTCCTCAGTTGCAGTGGCCGCGTACAAGCGCTTGGTAGCTGCTGTCTCCGACAGCACGGGTATGCAACAGGCTCCTCGTCACTGGAAGGTCCACCGGACGGTGCCTCGTGGGGCCGGCAGGTCACCGTGGGGCACGCTCACAGAACCGGGCACGCGGCCTGGGGGCCTGTCCTCACCTCCCAAAGTGGGGATGATTAGAGCGTGCAAGGCCATCTGGTCCAACCCCGGCCACTGTCAAAATGCCTTTCTGGTCGTCCTTGCCAAGTCACTGGGTCACTGCTTCTGTGTCTCCAGGCACGGGGAGCTCACCATCTCTTGAGACGGTCCAGGCCAGCTTTGGACAGCTTTGCCGTTTGCATGTGCTGAAACCAAAAGGCCTTTGTGCCCGTCTGTAGCTGCTCCCGAGGGTCCCAGTTCTGCCCTCGAGGACTGTATGGGTCAGGGCCGTGTTCAGCTGCAGGCACTAGAACCCGTCTGTCCTGCCTCAGCCCCGGGCTTACTTCCTACATAATGTGATCGGAGAGGCGGTGCCAGGCTGATGTGGCAGCTCCGTGACACCCCCGGGGCCCCACCTCCATCTGTCTGCCCTCCTGCCGTCTTCAGAGTGTGGCTTTTGTCCTCACACTCAAAGGTGGCCATTGCAAAGAGGCCCAGCTTGGCCTCTGTATTCCAGGAGGGAAGGAGCGGAAGGGCAGAGGTCAGAGGTCAAAATGCAAAAGCTTCTCTTCCTGGGGAAGCGAAACCCACCCCGGGGATTTACCGTTCCCTCGTGCAGAGGAGTCTGGGAAGGCGAATATTTTTAGACAGTCGCGTTCCTTCTCTGAACAAGCTTGGGCTGCTGTCAGTGGGAAGGAGGGAGAGCATGGGTATTGGTGAGCAGCCAGCAACGTCTGCCCTGCAGGCCCTGCAGACACTTACAGACTGTGATCTTGCGGGCCGGGTGTCGTGGCTCAGGCCTGTAATCCCAGCATTTTCGGAGGCCAAGGCAGGAGGATCGCTTGAGGCCAGGAGTTTGAGACCAGCCTGGGCAATATAGCAAGACCCTGTCACTACATAAAACAAAGGCTGTGATCTTCCCATCCCTGAGTCTTCCCTCGTCACCACATCCCTTAGTCCCTTCACTCTGCCTCTGTTTTCGCATCTCCTCAATCTGTCCATTTTCCAGATGGAGAAACAGAGGCAGAGGCGTCATTTATGGTTAAGAGCACAGGTGTTGGGGTCAGATAACACTCATTTTTTGGGCAAGTCACTTCACTGAGCCTCAGGTTCCCCAATTGTGGCAGGTGGCAGAAGTTGATGTCGTATTTACTGCTGAGGGTGCCAAGTCCTGACCACAGTGCTTGGCATACAGTAGTCATCCAGTGGTGGCAGTTGTTTTAATTATTATGACTATTATTACTCTTACTCAAGTGATTTCTCCTGGTGTCACTGAATGAAGAACCAGAGAGGATCACTAGCATAAGAATAATAATAGTTACACAGGGTGAGCTCTCTGTGAGATCCCCCATTGGCCACCCCAGCGACATCTCTCCCCTTAGGTCTCCAGAAAACGTGTGCTGTGGGGCCACAGGTAGGAGGGAGGGTCTGTAGTGGGTGGGGATCCATCTCCAAAGCCACCTTTGGCCAAGCCATATCTTTGTAGGGACCTGTCTGTCACGTCACCGCTGAAATGCTGTTCCCATCGGCCCTGGCTTCCTGCAGCCCTGTCTGGGAAGCGGGTGTGACCCACAAGGTCGTGGCAGCCAGGTGCCAAAACCTCAGCCCCATGGGACTTCCTGCAGCCTTGCCAGAAGCCTGGCCGAGGGGAGGGGCCCCTGCAGCCCTGAGCCAGCGAGTGTAGGGTGGGAAATGCCGCAGAATGGGGCCTCTAGACGGGGAATTGCCAGAGGCTAAACCGGGGTGTTCTCCTGGGCCCAGGTCTACACAGTTCTTCCCTGACCGCCCCAGCTGGGGTAGATATGGGCATAGGCATCCATCCCGCTGCAGAAAACCCACACTGGGAGGGCCTAGTCATTTTTTTCTTTATTTAAAAAAAAATGTGTCATACATTGATTTGGTTCAAAATCCCATGATTATGAAAGTGTGAAGAGTCTGTCTCCTCTCCGTGTCCCCACCTTGTTGGCAGGGCCACGCCCCACAGGCAACTGTTGTTTGTAGTTTCCTTTCTTTCCTTCCAGAGGCACTTTCTGCATTCATGCATAAAGGTGGAACACATGAAACTGCTACTATATGACCAGGTTCGCCTACAAAATGGCAATTTCATGTGATTCAACTTAATATATGTAAATGCATATTTAGATCCCTGTTTTTCTCTTTCTTACACAAAAGGTAGCGTATTATACATACTGTTTTGAACCTTGCTTTTTTCTCTTTGCTGTATATATATATATATATATATACACACACACACACATATATATATATATATATATATATATATATCTCAGAGATCTTTCTCTATCTTTCCAAATAAAGACCTTTATCCATTTTTTCAGTACCTGCACAGTATTCCATTACATAGCTGTGCCATGAGTTATTTAATCAGGCCCCTGTTATTGAAAACAGTTGATTTGGTGGCTGTCAGACTTTTGCTGTGTTAGATAAAACTCCACACACATCATCATTTTACCCCTGGGGCAACATATTTCTAGAATAAATTCCCTTAAAGTGCAGTTGCTGGATCAAAGGCTCTCTAGTGGTTGTCCCATTTTATCTGCCCGTCCACATTGTTTTAGGGTGACAAGGCCTCTGCCACTGGTTTGCTGAATGACCCTGTGCAAGTCCCCGAGCCTCTGTGAGTCTCCATTGCTCAGAGCACTGAGTTCTCCTTGCCTTGTGCTCCAGGAAAAAACGCCGGCCCAGATTCACTTCCCTGCCTCGAGTTTCCCACGCCCCAGTCACGTGGGGCTATTGTTACTGAGGATTCCTTGGGAGACGACTTCAGCCCAGAGGGAGTCAGTCCCAGGCAGCCCAGTGAGGTCAGCATGGAGGAGCAGACAGAGGGACCTGCCTGGGCAAAGGCACACAAGTGTGACAGCAGGGCACCCCAAATGCCAGTCACTGGGGTGCCTTCCATAGCCACGTGCCCTCTGGTTTATCATTCCCTTACTATTTAAAAAATATCTTAACTTTCTTAAACCTAAATTTATGTTTATAAAGGAACCTTAGATCATTGCCATAAATAGAAATCCAGAATGAGAGTAAAAGAAGTTAGCCAAAAAGCAAAAAAAAGGAAAGACAAAAACCAGAGTGAAGCAGAACATCCTTACATCATCCCGAAGTCTACTGGGAGCTCAGACTCCAGGGCTTGCTGCTCTTCTCAGTTAGGAAACAGTATAAGAGAGGCGTTAAAGACATGTTAGCACCAAAGGAGACTTTCTTATTGATGCAATCAGGATGGTTGAAACTGAATTGTGAAAGAACAGTATTACTTAGTGAATGGCCTAGTACCATCTGTCATTCTTGGTCATACCAGTAGAAAGCACACTTTAGAGACACTGGCCCAAAAGACATTTCTCTTCTCTCCCTTCCCAGAGTCTCGGAGAAAAGGAAAGCCACTCTTTGGAAGGGCTTGTCTTCCAGGAACTAGACTCCATGGGGCTTTGGGTAAGAGGAGCCCAAGCTTAGACAGGCCTTGCACACAGCAGGCGCTCACTAAATGCTCATCAGTGACTGAGTCATTAGTGGGCTTGAGGGGCTCTCATGAAAGAAGGATAGACATTCAGACAAACAGGTGCCTTCCTGAATCTTGTCCAAAGAGAACCAACGTCCTCCTCTCTCTCTGTCCTCCGGTCGCAAATGACTGAGGCTTGTTGGTGGGGCCCTGCGGTAGGAGCCACCCAACCTGGACGAGAGGAGCACAGGGTCACCTTTGCCACCTTTCCCTCATCTTCCTCCATCCCTTAATTTGTTTGCACTAAGTAGGAAATAAACACACAAATGTAGAAGAGATCAGCCCAAGTTTATTTCTTGCCTGAGTCTTAAACAGGTGCCTCCATTCAGGGGCCCAGGCTCCTTCCACCTTGTGGCTCTGCCACTTTCAACATGTGGCATCCGAGGTCATCGTGCTCTTCTGCATGGAGCCTGCACAAAGGAAAAGCACACAGGAGGATGGTCATGGGAGGTGTGTGTTGGCTGGGCCAGGAAGTGGGGTGCATGATGTCCTTTCACACAAGATTGACCAGAAGCCAGTCATGTGACCATCTAGGGGTGTGCCTGCCCAGGAGGAAGAGGGGGCTGGGCTCAGCCGTGTTTAGTGAACATGGCCTTCGAGGTCCTTCATCACCTGCCTCCATCCTAGTTCTGCTTTTACTTTTGACATTGCCAGGCTGAACTTTCCTCAGTTTCTTAAACACTGTGTGTATGTGTATGTGTTTTAACATCTTTTGGTACCTTGGCTGTTGCTGTTCCTGCTATTTATTAATAAAACACCCTTTCCTCTCTTCTCTGACCAAGCAGCTCATACAGTTTTGGAAAATTAGACCACAGCCTCAGAATTTAAAATAAGATTTTGTGATTTTGCAAGAATTGCATGCAGGGAGAAGAGAGGACACCTGTATACCGGCTGGAAGAGTCCTCAGCTCCTTCACAGAGCCAATTACAGGTTTTCTTTTACACCCAGATGCTGCCTGAGACCCACTGTGAGGACTGTCCTGTGATAGACAGGGAAGGGGACCTCTTGTAGTCATAGATGGCAGACTGCAAGAGCTTTTTGTCAAGAGAGCTAAGAATCTGTTTTTCTCAGGAGGTCACGGGCAGAGGTGAAACAGAAGGGTCTGATTGCTGAGACAGGTAACTGTTCTCCTAGTTCATGTCTGTAAGGAGAGGGAGTGTGCTGATTAAATAGCTCTCCAGAGCAGGAAGAACCCTGCGTCCTAGAACCGGCCCATTCCCATGGTGTAAACGCTGCTGTCGTGGCCGATTCCAGGCTGCCGCTGTGGTGTCTGTGTGCGATCGTCTGCTCTCTGGAGCAGGCGAGAGCTTGCACGGCCCCTCCAGCCCACGCCGCAGCCCGCAGCTGATTTCTTCATCCATACTCTGCTTCAGGCCCTAGCTCAGCAGTCTGAGCTTTCTGGGTCCCTTTTTCTTCTGAGCTCTATTTTAGAAGCCTGGACATTCCCACCTGGGTGGTTTTCCTCTAGATTTTTCCCTCTTAGTCTATAAGCTCCTTATGGCCAGAACTTTGGTTTTAAGTTTCTTTCTATCTCTGCTGCATTGTCCGATGCCCACATTTAGTGCACCCAGTAAACGCTTACAGAAGGCTGCAGGGAGAGGGACGAAGGAGGTGGCTTTGCAGAGCGCCAGGGAGCCAGTTCCTGCTCTGTGACTTCTTGGCAGTGATACCGCAGGCAAATCCCTTCACCTGTCTGGGCCTGTTTCCTCCTCTCTAAAAAGTTCCTTTTTTGTTTTCCTCTGCTCCCACTCGGCCAGACCTATCACTGCATGGTAACTAGGGTGATAATAATAGTAACAGCTACGTTTGTTCATTCGGCCAATTTTTGTTATGCATCCGCTCTGAGCCAGACCCTGTCATGGGTGCTTGGGGACTCACCAATAAAAAAAACAGACAAAGATCCTTTCCTCCTGGCCTTTACTCTCTCCATTTGCAACCTGCCCTGGACGGAGTGGACTTTCTCAGGCGTCATCCCACCTGATCCCTGGGCAGCCCTGAAGGGGGGAAGCTCTATTTTACTGCTCCAGGGAGTAGAGTCGGATGAGTTGCCACACGTGAGCCGGGGCGTCCGGGTGGGGAAGGGGCTCACCCCAGCACCTGGTCCCAGGACCAATGTTCTTAGCCACCAGGGCATACCCCGCCCCCTCGGCACGCCCACTCCTGCCGCCCCTCTGCCTTTGTCCAGGCCTGAGTCGCCTCTCCCCCGCCCCATCTGCTCCTGTGGACACATCCCTCAGGGCCACCGAGACCCGATTCATCCCTGACAGTGTCTTTTCTATGTCTCAGGCCCTGTCTCCACCTCCTTCCTCATTGTTCTGGGCCCTGGAGTGGAATCTTTCTTTGTTTCACCCACACTCAACACCTCTGCCCCTTCATCTCCCCGCCCCAGGGGCTAGGCACGGATGCACACGACGGGCTTAGTAAACATGTCTTCATGAATGCATTGGAGGCCTTCATTTTTGCTTGAACTCTAGCTCAAGTCTTGGTTTTAAATGTCGTCATCATACAGTTTATTTATTGTTCCTGGGAAATCCGAAGGTCAGATCTGTTAAATAAAACCTAAATCCCCCTCGTGTGTACCTGCTGTGTACTGAGTGTGGTGTTCACTGCTGCAGGGTTACAAAGGTCTTCGGTCTCACTTGTCTCTTTGGCGTGATCACAGCCAGGATGACCACACAGCCCTGTGTGCCTGGGGCGGTCCTGGCTCATGTGGGTATAATTGCACGAACAGCCTGCCCTGCACTCGCAGATGCTCTAGTTTGATGATAAGCTCCCTGGTCACCCTAAACAAGGCCTGGGTATATGGCCTCTTACTGCTCAAATACCAAGCCACTTAATCTTCCCTACCCTATGATGTTGGTGCTGTTATTATCCCCATTTCACAGATAGGGAAACAGAGGCCCAGAGCAATATAGTGATTTGCTCAAGATCACAGAGCTGGGGAGAACCCCCGTGATCTGGTGCCCGAGTTCTCCCGCCCAACCTCAGGAAGAACTTCCCTAGGATGCCTTTCCCAGCCCCGTGCCCCGAGTGCATGTGTCTTCCCCCAGCCCACGCCACCAGCATCCAGGGGCTTGTCCCAGTCGTGACTGCTGTGACGGGACGACAACAACAGGGCTGGAATCCCCTCTGGACCCCTCATGCCTGGCACAGGGCCTGGGGCCAAATAAGACCTCTGGAATGCTTTCTCAACCAAGGGATGTAGTTTTCCAGGGCAGGGCTGGGTTTCGCCCCTTCCTTTCCTGTCCCTGTGACAGCAGGGTCGCCAGCCCCCAGGAACAAATGGAGCTGCCTGGAATTCCTCAGGGCTGCTTATCAGTTTTCAGAGCAGCCTGCACGGGGTGCGAGTGGGTGTCAGTGGCACTGGGGGCTGCTCTGGGACACGCTGGAATGCCCCAGCCAGCAGCCCCACTTGGGGAGGGGCCGGAGGCGGGGGAGGGCTCAGCTGTCACATTCCTCCCGCTCACAGCAAGCTCTCCTGGGCGCCTTGTCCTTATTTAGGCAGGAGATGTCTGCTGACTTTGGCCCTCTGGGATGCCACCGCAGGCCGGCTCCCGGGCGGGGTGGGGCCGGGGCAGGGAAGAGCACACCCAGAGCTAGGTCAGCAGGCTCTTGGTTGGGCAGGCCGTCCCCAAGGTGGGAGTGTAGCCCTTTGGGAGAAAACTCACTCTCTAAGTAACAAAAATAGCAGCTACCATTCACGGGGTGCCTACCACATGCCGGGCACCAGGCCAAGCTAGTCTGTAAGCTCCAGGAGGCAAGTCTCCCTGTTCACTGCTGTACCCCCAGAATCTAGCCGAGGACTTGGCACACAGTAGGTACTCAGTAAATACTTATCACAATTCAATGAATGTACACTTCATATGTCATAGTTCACTTAATCCTTACAAGACCCACTATAAGTCTAGTGGGTAGCTAAGTGCCATTATTAACCCATTTTACAGATGGGAAAACTGAGACTTGGAGAGGTTCTGTGACTTGGCCAGGTGTCATGCAAGTTGGACATGGGGGCGCTGGGGTTTGAAACTAGGTCATCTGACTTCAACACTAACCATGCTTTCATCTTCTCATTTTGGAGTAAAGCCACATTGGAATTCCTGGCTTTGGCCTTCACTGGCTGTGTGAGTTGGATGGGATACATAACCTTCTCACCTATAAAATGGGGATTGGAAATTGCAATTGTTGGCTAAATCTACGTCAGAGGATGTTGTGGGTATTTATTGAGATAACACAGGCCAGTGTTTTAGCACCGTGCCTGGCACATAGTAGGTGCTCAGCAAGCAGTGCCTGTTAATCATGGTGGTGATGATTACGATGGTGATGATGATGAGCCTTCAGCGGCCTCCTGCCGGGCTGCACCCAAGGAGCAGAGCAGGCAAATGGCGAGGCCACCTTCCAGCAGGGTGTGTCTCCCTTCCGGAGCACAGTCACAGTCATGGCCCTCTGGAGAGGGTGGCAGGGCCATCTGTGGTTTTCTAAAGAGAAACATTCGCTGCTCCAGGGCCATCCGAAGCCTCCCGGGTTCCCAGAGCAAGAGGCTGGGCGGGGTCCGGGGTTTTACCCTCTGTTAACACGTGGTGCGTGGTCACGTTCTTGTGCCAGCTTGATCACCCAAGGCTTCCGTGAGCAGCGCTGTGAGCACCGGGTGTCTGGGTTCCCATCCTTGCTGTCTGTGCCCTCGGGCAGGTTATTAAAATACTCAGAGTCCAAGTTCCCCATGTGTACACTGAGGATTATAGTAACAGCATTTCTTTCATAAAGTGGTCGTTCGGGTGAAGTGATGTAATGTGTGCACATACTTAGGATAGGGGCTGTCACATAGTAAGTGATCCTTTCAACATGTCTGTAACAGAATAACAATTATAATAGCTAACTTTCAATTACTGAAAATTGAAAATGATCATACAAGCTTCTCCGGGCCTCAGTTTCCCCATCTTGTCCACTGTGTTGGTATTAAATGACATGAGATACTTTCTGAGGGTACTCCCAGCTTTCACAGCTCAAGTATATGTGATCCATATAAGGAAACGTTTATCCAACAAATACTTAGCAAGTCTGAATATTTGTTGGATAAACAGGCCTGCTACCTGGCAGGCTATGTCTGGTAGAAGGCACACAGTAGTGAAGTTTCTGCACCTTGTGGGATTCACAGACTAATAAAAGGAAGATAAAGTAACCTGGCAGCCAAGTGCAGGAGACTGTAAGAGATCTGGCAGTTTCCTGGGGAAGGGTTCTGAAGGATGAGTAGGAGTTCACCAGGTAAAGAAGTGAAGGATGGGATGGGGACAAGAGTTCCCAGGAGAAGAAACCACCTATGTAAAAGCCCCAGGGTAGGAACAATAAAGAGGGCACATCTGAAGAACTGGAAGTTTCTGTCTGCCTAGAAGGCTGAGTTTGGAGTCAGATGCGAGGCTGGCAGGAATTAAGTCTGAAGTCATATTAAAGCATTTCCATGTTATCCTCTGGGCACTGGGAAAGGCACG
Source organism: Microcebus murinus (assembly GCF_040939455.1). Lineage (NCBI taxonomy): Eukaryota > Metazoa > Chordata > Mammalia > Primates > Cheirogaleidae > Microcebus > Microcebus murinus. Next base: position 39,800,937 of record NC_134119.1, on the reverse strand, counting down.
GTGGGGACGTGAGCAGAGAGAGGGTCAAGACCAAGTCGCTAGAGGTGGCCTCTGGGGAAGGTTTCCTGGACCAGATGGGGCATAAGAGAGAAAACTTAGATCCAGGGTGGGTGTCCAGCTAGGCACTCCAGCAGGGTCATGCCAGTTGTTAAATATGGAAATATTCTGTGCTGGTTCGTCACTAGCAGCTGTCCTGAGCCCCCTGAGTATCCCCTGGCCGCTGCTGCTGTGTCCATTTGGCCTCTCGTGGAGGACATAGTCTTCCCCAGCGCCCAGCAACTAAGTGGTTAACTGCCTGGCACAGCAGGTAGTTCTATTATGCATATGTGTATATATATATATTAACGATTACCTCTTGTCTACTTCTCAGTGGAGCTTTCCAGCTCTAAGAAGGCATTCAGAACATCAGAGAGAACGGGTCCCAGCCTGGGAAACTTGTATTTTAACCCAGTCCTTGCCCTCTTCTTACTGGGTAGGCTGAAGGTTAGACTGGGACATCCTGTAGGGCCACCCTGCACTGACTGGGGCTTAGCTCAGGCTTTGGAATCAGCGGACCCGCAGTTCCGTCCCAGGGCTTCCCGGCTGCGTGGCTGCCCTCGCAGGTCACACTGCTGCTGGGAACCTCGTTTCCCGTCCCTTGAGCGGACACAGTAATGCCTGCTCCTTGGGGTCGTTGTAAGGAATAAATTAACCACAAAAATCCTAGCACCCATAGAGGCTATATTTTTAAACTATATCTATATTCATTTATTTTGTATTGAGTATACAACATGCACATTCAGAAGATAGAGTAGGGCTGTGTCCGTCAGAGTGCTGGCAGGAAAGGGGACATTGCAAGGTTTAATTCAGGCGACTTCAGTGAAGGGACTGCTTGCAGAGATACGGGCAGAATATTCACAAGAAGTGTGAAGAGGCTGACAAACCCAGTTTCTCAGAAAGAAAACTCTTAATAGGGGCTTTGGAACAGAGGCCATGTCCCCGAGCCTTCACCCTAGACCCAGGGCGTCTGCACTGTGGGGAAGGAACCGCAGGACAATTGGGGTCGGCCTCTCAGGGAAAGGCCAGGATTTGCCTAAGGGCAGGATTGATGGTGCGCACAGGAAAGTAGGAATCTTAGAGGTGCTCCCAGAACGCGGATTCATCAGAAGCCAACAAAGCATCCAAGATGGGTTGCTTTAGCCTCTGTAGGAAGCTGCTGGACCCCAGGTCTGAAGGGGCGAGGGGGGAGTGGTGTGATTACTGGGGTGGGGGGGGAGTTGCAGCTCTGCAGGACGGAGCCAGGCAGGAAGAGAGAGGGGGATGGGAACCTGGACCATCCTCTCCTCCCGCCCTCCAGCCTCTTGCTCATGCCTCCACCCCCATCCACCGGCTAGACCCGCTGGAAGCCTTGAGCGAGGTGCTGGGTGACAGGCTGCAGAAGAGTCTCCCCCGGCGCAGGGCATGGCGGGCAATGGTTGGGGTGGGGCAAGGGAGGAGACGGGGCACAATGGAAATAACCAGCCCAAATGCTGTTTGTCCCCTCCCTTCCACCTCCGCCTCAGCCTCCTCCCAGTTTCCCTCACAGTAGGCCATCTGTGCTACCAGTTTCTTACCTGTCCTTCCACTAATATTCTATATCTAGAAGAGCAAATGGGTTTGTTTGTTTGCACAAGTGTTACAATATACATTCTTTTACACCTTGCTGTTTAGCTTTCCCCATACAGAAAGATCAGTCTCATTATTAGTATTGGCTACATAACAGTCCTTCCAATAGCAAACTTTTGCTATTACAGTGCTACAATAAGTACCCTTGTACTTGTGTCATTTTGCACAGTTGGAATATATCTGTTGGCCCCATACCCAGGAGGAGGCACGAAAATATATAGATGCTAGATTTCTAAGGAAAAAAGAAAGATTGAACAATTTGAAATAAATACGAGTATATGGAAACATGGAAAATCATTTAAGTGAAAAAAGCATAGTAGAAACAGCTAACACTTCTCTAGTGCTTACTCCGTGCAAGGCATTGTGTTTAGCCCTTTATGGACATCAACTCATTCAATTTCCATAACAACCCCGTGAGGTAGGTATTACTATTGCCTCTTTTGTGTTAGTTATCTATTGCTGCATAACAAATTGTGCCCAGGCAGAGCAGCTTAAAACAACACATGTTTGCTGTGAGAACTGAGTCCTCTGGCTCAGGGCCTCTCACAGGCTGTGGTTAAGGGGTTGGCCAGGGCTGTGGTCTCATCTGAGGGCTCCGCTGGGGAAGGATTCGTTCCAAGTTCCAGCTCGTGGTTGTTGGCAGCATCCAGATTTTTGCAGCCTGTTAGACTAAGGACCTCAGTTCCTCTCCAACACAGCACTTGCTTCATCAAAGCGAGCAGGAGAGTCTGCTAGCAAGAAAGAATTCATGTCTTTTATAAACTAACCATGGAAGTGACATCCCATCGCTTGTGCTGTATTGTGTTCATCAGAAGCATGTTACTAGGTCCAGCCCACACTCGAGGGGAGGGGATCACACAAGGGCGTGAATACCAGAAGCCATCTGAGAAATCCACCTGCCACCTCAGTTTTCAGAACAGAAAATGGATGCACAGAGAGGGTAAGTGACTCGCCCAGGTCACACAGCTAGGAAGTGTGAGTCAGGGATTCAAACCCAGATAGCGTGACTTCGATTCCATGCTCTTAACCACTGTGCCTTGAATCTTCTTTGTGTTCACAGCCCTTTTAAAAAAAATAGGTGTGTACATTGTGTTGTAAATGGAGGACAAAAAAAAAAAAAAGAAAGAAAAAAGAAAAAAAACGGAAGAAGCCCTAGGAGTGCACATGGACAGAGAGGAGGAAGGCAGGCTCAAAGGCTAAATAGCTATTGTGTCAGTGCAGTGCCTTCAGAGCACTGCTACTTCAATAGTACAGTTTTGACAGTTTGTAAAATGTCATTTTAAAATGGGACACAGATTTTTTTTGAAAAGGAAGTGTCCTTTCGCTACTCCGAAGCCCTCCGCCCACCCCCACAGTGAAGGCCTTCCTGCCAGCAGCTTGGCTCCAGGTGGGACTGTGGGGCCCAGTCCCCTGGGGGGAGGAGGGGCAGGACCTGAGGCCACCTCGGTGTCATTTCACTGGTTGCTAAAGTGCAGCGAGACCCCGGTCCTACACAGTCAGCCAGGCGACGGCCAGGCCCCAGCGGACCAGCCTCTGTTCCCAGGCGTGAGTGGGGTGCACTGCAGGTGACCCAGCGCTGGGCCCTCGCAGACAGGCGGCAAGGGTGCTGGGGACGTACAGCACTGTCCCTGCTGCCGGGCCCTTCCGGAAAGAGGGCTGGGGCCAGGCAGCGTGGCGCACGTGTGGCTCAGCCAAGGCTGTGGTGCCGGACAGACCTGGGTCCGGGCTCGCGCCGGGTCTGGACTGGCTAGCGAAGAGCCCGGGGCAGACGATGTCCCGAGCCTGTGCTTCCTGCCCTTAGAGCGGACTGTCACGAGGACGACGTGTGATCACACAGGTGGCTTCAGCTTCCTGTTGCTGCCATAACGAACGCCTACACGCTTGGTGGATTCACACCACGCAGACATATTGTCTTCTAGCTCTGGAGGCTGGAAGTCTGAAACCGGTTCCGCTGGGCTAGAGTCAAGGTGCAGCAGGGCCGGTTGCTTTGGAGGCTCCGAGGGAGGACCCCGTTCCTCACCCTTTCCAGTCGCAGTGGCCACTGGGCCCTCCTCGGCCCCTCCTCCGTCTTCGAACCTCCCCCCTGCAGCCTCTGCCCCCATCGTCACAGCGCCTCCTCCTCTTCTCTGATCAGGACACTTGTGATGGCAGTTAGGGCCACCTGGGTAATCCAGGATAACGGCCCCGTCTCTAGATCCTTCATTTCATCCCATCTGCAAAATCCCCTTTGCCGTATAAAGTAACACCCCCAGCTTCCCGCGCCCAGGATTGGGTGTCTTTGGGGCCATTACGCAGCCGGCTGCCCAGGTGGAGTGTCTGGCAGATAGTTAGCGCTCAGCCAGCAGCAGCTCTTGTTCCGCTGCCCCCCCCCCCAGGACGAGAGTGTCGCACACCCGCTGGCTCACCGGGGGAGGCTTCTCACCAGGCTGGGGGCTCCGCTCCAAGAAGGGGAGAAGGGTCGCTGTGAACCATGATCTGGAAGAGGCCACCACCACGGTGGGGAGATTTCGGCGGGGCTTCCAAGGCAGAGGGGGTCTGCAGAGGGCCTGAGGGTGGCACAGCCCCAGCCTCAGAACCCGCACCCAACACCACTCTGCTCCCTGCTTCAACTAGAGCGGCTCTACAGAGAGCTGCTGCGTGCCAAGCCCTGTGCTGCATACTTTATGTCCATTAATTCACTCTGTTACCCTCACAACCCTGTGAGGTGGGGGGCTGCTCACATCCCCATTTTACAGATGGAAAAATCGAGGCACAGAGAAATTCAGTAAGTGACCCACGGTCGACAGCGGTGTTCTTAACCACTGCACAATACCAAAATGTTCATAGCCATGTTTTTCTTTTTTTTAAAAAAAATCTGCTTACTTTCCAAAATTGTCTATGAGAAAGGCATTTTATTTTATTTTACTTTATTTATTTTTGAGACAGGGTCTTGCCCTGTCACCCAGGCTGCAGTGCAGTGGTAAAATCATAGCTCACTGCAGCCTCAAATTCTGGGCTCAAGTGATCCTCCTGCCTTAGCCTCCTGAGTAACTGGGACTACAGGCATGTGCCACCATGCCCAGTTGCCGATTTATTTTTATAATATATACCTTTGTCTAATATTCATAATATATATTTTATAATATAGAATCTCGAGATAAAATACAATTTATGAACACATAGCATACCCAATGGGCTTTCTCCTGCTCTGTGGTCCTGTTTGTTCCACGCTGTTTTGTCTCTTGCCAGACTCTACATCCTTCGAGAGCAGGGTCCATGTCTGGCCCTGCTCTCATTATAACACTAATGGGCAAGTGACTTAACCTCTCTCTGCCTCAGTTTCCTCATCTGTCAAATGGTGGCAGTACCTACCTCATAGGGTGGTATGAGCCCATAGACTATTTCCCATTTTTCCTTATTGGAAGCAGTGTTCATAAACCTAAATGTAGGAACTAAAACCATAAAACTCTTAGAAGAAGATACAAGAGTAAATCTTTGTGACCATGGGTCAGGCAAAACCTTCTTAGACATGACATTCAAAGTCCAGGCAACAAAAGAAAAAAATAGCTAAATTGGACTTCATTAAAATTAAAAATTTTCTTTAGATAATCCCTTTATGCAAAACTACAAAATTTAAGGAAAAGTATAAATAAATTAAAAACTTTTGTACTTCAAAGGACACACCATCAAGAAAGCGAAAAGAGAACCCACAGAATGGGAAAAAACATTGGCAAATCATATATCTGATAAGTGACTTGCATTAGAATATATAAAGACATTTTACAGCTCAGTAATAAAAAGACAAAAAACCCAATGAAAATTGGGCCAAGGATCTGAACAGACATTTCTCCTAAGAAGATATACACGTAGTGATTAAACACACAAAGAGATGCTCAATGTCATTAGCCATTGGGGAAATGCAAATCAAAACCCCAATGAGTTAGCACTTCACAGACCACTATTATGGCTCTCATAAAAAATATAGATAATAAAAGTGTTTGGGAGGATGTGGACATACAGATACTCTTAAATGTTACTGATGGGACGTAAAATGGCACAGCCACTTTGAAGCCAGTTTGGCAGGTCCTCAAAAGGTTAAACATTGAGTTATCATATGATGCAGCGACTCTGTTCCTAGGTACGTGCCCAAGAGGAAGGGAAACTTGTACACAGATGTCCATAGCAGCATTATTCATAATAACCAAAAAGTGGAAATAGCCCAATGTCCATCGACCGTTGAACAGATAAAATATGGTTTATCCACACAATGGACTGTTATTTGACAGTGGAAAGGAAAGAAGTACTGGTGCATGCTGGGACGTGAGTGAACCTCCGAATGGTGCTTAGATGGCATATCCCAATGTGTTGGCAACCAGGAGAATTTTAAAAGGGAATGCTGGCAAGCAAGCATCGTTGTAATAATAATAAAAACAATAATAACAATGATAGCTGGTATTTAAGTGTTCAGTTTATGCTAAGCATTTTTTTTTTTTTTTGAGACAGTCTCACTCTGTTGCCCGGGCTAGAGTGCCATGGTGTCACCCTAGCTCACAGCAACCTCAGACTCCTGGGCTCAAGCGATCCTCCTGCCTAAGCCTCTCGAGGAGTAGCTGGGACTGCAGGCATGTGCCACCATGCCTGGCTAATTTTTTCTATATAGTTTTAGTTTGCCAATTAATTTCTTTCTATTTTCAGTAGAGATAGGGTCTTGCTCTTGCTCAGTCTGGTTTCGAACTCCTGACCTTCAGTGATGCACCCGCCTTGGCCTCCCAGAGTGCTGGGATTACAGGCGTGAGCCACCACGCCGGGTCATGCTAAGCACTTTTGTACTATCTCATTTTGGGCTCCCAGACATTTTGTAAGATAAGTATTTGTATCCATTTTACAGTAGTAGAAACTGAGGCCCGAGAGCAAAGGTCAGATACCTAGAAGATGATGGTGCCACGATTTGGACTTGAGCTTGTCCCTTCATCTTTCTGGGGCGGGCCTTCCTTGCAGGGCACCGCCCGCCTCGCTGAGCACTGTGTGTCTCTCCAGCAGCCAGTACTGGGCCCCAGGGAGCAGGGGCTCAGCGCACGTTGGCTCGGTGAGAACGAATGGAGTCCCAGCTGGAGGAAGAGGGACCCCCCTCAGTCAGGGATTCCTGACCATGCTGTTGCCTACATCCTTGGGGTGGAGGATCTCTCGCGGGGAGCCGGTGGGCCGGTGGCTGGACCCGGCTGTGGCTGCTCCTCCGGCTTAGCCTGGCCGTCATTGTTCTGGGGGTCGGCCGTGGCCAGCCAGAGCCAGGGCCAAGGTGCTATTCTGGGCGCGGGCAGGGCAGTGGCATCTGAAGCATCTCCACTTCAGCAGGACGCTCAGCAGCGCCGTCCCTGTGACCACGTCTGCAGCCCCCGGGAGGCTGACGAGGCCTGAGCTGGGGACTCTGATTATCCGCCCCCGTCTTCCCAACTAGCATGGGCTTCCTGTGCTGAAGGATTTTTTTTTTCCCCCATCTAAAGTGAACAGTTCAGTGGCATGTAGTGTGTTCAGGATTTTTGTTTTTGTCACCTCCAAAATCTGCGCACCTCATGCATTTTCTGCAACAAGCACTTACATGGCACCTCCCGTGTTCTGGCCACGGGCCTGTGAGCCGCATGGCTGTGAACTGACTTACTCTTCACACCATCCCTAGGCAGGTGCTGTCATTGTCCCCATTTTACAGACGAGGAGCCTGGGGCTCAAGGCTACAAGGAGCAGAGCTGGAATCTGTGCCCAGGCAACCTGGCCATAGCTGTCCCCTGTCACCACCCCACCATGAAGTCTGTGGCCTTTGCTCTGAGCCCCTGTTCATCCACCGAGTCCCAGAAACCCTGCCTGGTCAGCCTGGCGGGGCTGCCGTAGGCTGGGAGCCCCCCAGACGGCTGCTAGGCTGCTCATCCCCAGCCCCGGACCCAGCACGGGGAGGACCTGGCCCAGCGTTGGTACTGGCAGGGCGGTGGCTTGGTGTAATGGGTTTAGAGCTTGGGCAGATTCGCTTTCTAGCTGTGTGACCTTGAGAAAGTGACTCCACCTCTCTGAGGTCATGTATATTTATAAAGGAGACCATAGCACAGAGTTGCGCACAAAGTGCTCAGCAAATCACCAAGATCCGTATCATTAATACTAGTAGTGGAAGAGACATTCGTTGAGTGAATACATTGGAACGGGGATCAGCAAACTCTAAGGGGCCAGATGGTAAAGACTTTGGAGCTTGCAGGTCTTATAGTCTCTCTGGCAACTTCTTAACTTTAGACAGTATGATTGAGCATGGCTGTGTCCAATAAAACTTTATTTATAGGGACATGGATATTTTTTATTTTATTTTTTTAGAGAAACAGGGTCTCACTCTGTTCTGCCAGTTGGTCTTGAACTCTTGGCCTCAAGCGATCCTCCAGCCTCAGCCCCCCCCAAGGAGCTGGGGTTATAGGTAGGCACAAGCCACCAAGCCTAGCAAGGGACATGGATATTTGAATTTCGTACAATTTTCATGTGTCATAAAATATTACTCTTTTAGTTTTTTTCCAGCCATTCAAAAATATAAAAACTATTCTTAGCTCAAGGTTGGTACAAAAACAGGCAGCGGGCTGGCTCTAGCCACCACTGTAATCTGCCGATCCCTGAACTAGAATGTAACCTCCAGGGGGGGTTGGGTGTTTGGTTTGCTTCTGTGTCCACGAACAGTGCCCAGCGCGTAGTAGGCACTGTAAAGTTGTGCTCAGTGAGCGACCAGTGCGTAGAAGTAGGTCTTGGGCTGGTCCTTTAAGGGCAGGGGCGTGGCAGGAGCAGAACAGCCTGAGCAAGAGCCACATGAAGGGCCCCACAAAGCCACCAAGGCCTGCTGGAGACAACTGGGAAGCAAGGCTGGCTGTCACCAAGCAGTTGGGGGCCCAGGAGTGGGGAACGCAGGCCAGGGTGGGGGTGGGTGGCCTCAGCAGTGGTTCTGTCGGGTGACAGCCCTGCCCCTATCCCAGAGCCACCAGCCTTATTTTTAACCCTGCTGACAAAAGTTAATCCAAATGAAATCAAGAAGAGTGTTGCCTCCCTGTCCCTCTCCTGGCCCCAGTGACTGCTCCCTTCCCTTCTCCCCCCCACCCCCTGTAGGGTCAAGGGCCCCCCTCAAGACCCTCACCCAGAGGCGTGAGCACGGAAATGGGGAGAGGCCAGAGGAGCAGGAATGGGTCCTGCGTTTCCCTAGCTGGGCCTCGATGGCAGGAGAGACACCTGGTGCTTAGAGAAAAACGTCCAAGGCTCCCGGGTCGGGTAGGGGGTGGCGGTTCAGCAGGCAGGAACAGCCCAAGACCCAAGACGAAGCTGACTTTTCTGTCTGCAGAACACATGCTTCTCGGCCTTCGGTGACAGCGGGTGCATCTGGAGGGCTCAGCAAACACACATTCCTGGGCTTGTTCCCCCCAAATTCTGAGTCAGTATGTCTGGGGTGGAGCCTGAGAATCTGCATTTCTAATAAGCTCCCAGGTGATGAGGATGTGGGGGCGGGGGGCACTGTAAGCACCACCGCCTAGAGGTGGTGGCCTCTGGGCCACAGCAATTGAGCCTGCCCTTCCCCTGTGAGTGGCCTGGTACACGCTGGGCTGCCTGAGGGTCCGGAGAGCCTTGAAGGGCTGGCCTGTGACTGGGACTTTACTTTGAGCACAGTAGGAAGCCACACAAAGATTTTAAGCAAGAGGTGAGGCCACCTGGGGTGTGGGTTAAGCGAGCTCCTTGTGCCCCCCCCCTCCGTGTGCAGGGACGGCTGCAGGGGTGAGCCTGCAGCCAGGGACAGGACATATGGGGGCTTTGCAGGGGGAACGGCAGAGGGTGGGGAGACGCAGATGCAAGAGCTATCAAGGGAGTGGAGAGGCAGGAGTCGGTGACGGACTGGGTGTGGACGTGGAAGGAGACGGGAGGGAGGTGGGAAGAACACTGGGGTTCCCAGCCCGAAGGCGAGGGGCTGGGGGCAGTTCTGAGACCAGAGCGGGCGCGGGGAGAAGGGCTGATCGGGGCTCAGTCGTCCAGGCTGAGGGCCCGGCAGAGGCGCCACCGCCCCACACGCAGCCCTCGTCACCTGGGCTGGAGGCCACCCCACTCGACCCCTGTTCTGGCTGCCCTGGAGGGTCCGTAGTGGAACCCCAGAACCTTCCAGGGCTCTGGGGGGAGGCTGCCATTCCCGCCTGAGGAGCCCCACCCACAGAAAGCAGCAGAAAATGAGCATCATTCAGCTCCCATGACCAAAAAAGGACATTCTGTCAGTTGGAAGGTTTGCCAGCCCCTTCCCTCCTCCCCCACCTGGGGTTCCAGGTTCGCAGGGAAGTGGCTCTGAGAGGTTTAGGGCTTCATCTCACACACACCTATGCGCAGGCAAAAAACAAAAACAAAACAAAAAAAAAACGAGCCTGGGATATGCATGTCCCACACTGGGTTTCAATGTGCAAATGTCATTCTTCTCCTCCTCCTCCTGCTCCTCCTTCACCATCACCATCACCATCATCGTCATCACCATCATCATCCTCTGGGCTAGACACTTCCACATGCTGCCCCACGCATTTCGTCCTCACGGCGACTTCAGGAAGGGAGAATTATTATCTCCACTTTACAGGTGAAGCAACTGAGGCACAGCGAGGCAAAGCCGTGCACCCAAGGTCCTAGCGTCCCAGTGGGGTTGGGGCCAGGGTGAGGTGAGGGAGGGAGGGATTCAAGTGCAGGGTCTAATCCAGTCTTTCTTTAAAATCTTCTTCATAGTTTGTTCATCAAGGATTTTTTTATGCATTAATTTTGACTTTTAAAGGGTTTGCATTAAAGTACGATTCACGATTCATCTGGATCACTGAGTTTTTTTGGCATCCCTGTACATTTTGCGCCCGAGGTGAGCACCTCAGTCGTCTCACCCTGTCCCCAGCCTCGGCAGAGCCAAAATTGGGATCCAGGGCCAGGGATTCAAAGCCGCGCTCTTGACTCTTCTCTGGGCTGCCTCCTTGCCCGGGCACAGGTGCACACCTGCGTGCCTGTGTGCGTGTGTGTGTTTGTGTGCATGTGTGCGTGTGCGTGTGTGCGTGCGTGTGTTCTCTCCCTGGTGGCATGGCATGGTGGACAGGACAGGTCTGGGCTTGAAAGCTCACGCCACTACTCATTATCGAGTGGAAGTCGAGCCTGCGGTCAGGGGACAGACTCCAGATCCCAGGACGCCTTGGTTTGAATCCCGACTCTGTTACTCACTAGCTGTGTGAGTTTAAGTGGATTCTTTGAAACCTTCCTGTGCTTCAGGTTTCTCCTCCGCAAAGAGGGGCGATCGCAGTAACATCTTAAATGAGTTCGGTTCCGTCATGCGCTCAGCACGTGGTCAATGCTTTGTCGATGTTAATTATTTTGCATCCTGTAGCAAGATACCTCCCTGAGCCTCGGTTTCCCCACCTGTGAAGTAGAACCAGGTAAAAACTACCTCATGAGCAGTTTGGGGGATTGTAAGGAATAGATAAAAGGCATGGAATGTAGTAGGAACTTAAGGAAAGCTCTCTCTCTAACTGTGGGCCCACTTCCGTGCTGGGGACTAGGATAAAGAGACGTGCACGTCACCTCCCTGAGAAACGAACTCATCTGCAGAGAGTGGACATTCTGACCTGACCTTGCCGTTCCCCAAGGGCACCAAGCTCTTGCCCCATCTCTTGCACATGCTTTTCTGTCTCCCTGGCTCGCTGTCCCCACCCACCTTTATGGGCCCAATGTATATATTTCTTCAAGTCTCAACTTAAATATCACATCCTGAAGGAAACCTTCCCTGACCAGCCACCTGCACCGCCAGTCTGTATTAAGTCTTTCTATTCCGCATTTCCACTGTGTTCTCTCCTCTTCCTTCACCGCACATTTCACAACTGTAATTAAGTACTTTTTATTTAATTGCATTTTCGGGTTTGTTTACTATCCAGCTCCGTTACCCAACAGTGAGGGCAGGAGTTGGCCTGACTGGTCCCCAGGTGTCTCTGTCCTCGGCCCCTGGCCAAGCTCCCAGCGAATGCTCTAGAATAGCACTCGAGTGCACAAGTTCTAAAGACCTGTTGTCTGGGTCAGAATCCCAGCTTTTGTGCTATATGACTCTGTGGCCTTGGGCAAGTTACTTCACCTGTTTGCGCCTCAGTTTCCTTTTCCGTAAAATAGGGATAATAATAACAGCATCAGCTTCCTAAGGCATTAGGATGATTATATGAGATAATCTTCCTAACTCCTTTAGAACCATGCCTGACCTACTTGGAACAGGACTGTTATTATTATTGTAGGTAATATAGACTGTTAGCTAGACTGACAGCTGAAACAGACATGTCCCAAATCTCAGGTACTTACTACAGAAAAGGCTTCAGATTTGCTTGTATTCACATTCAATCGGAGGACTGTAGAAGGGGGCTTTGCTCTGTGCAATCATTTATGGGCTCACGCTCCTTCCACTGCATTGCTTAACTTGGAGTCCACCAGGAGCTTCTGTGGATAGAATTTGGGGGCCCAGGAACTTGGATGGTGTTTTAGGTTAGATTCCCTAGAAGCAGAGCCTGAGATGGGGATTCTTGTGCAAGTGATTTATTGAGGAGACTCTCCGGAGAGAGGGGAGTGAGAGAAGCAGGGTGGGATAGGGAGGAGCTGAGTGAGCATGTGGTCTGACCCACCAGGGGCTCAGGAGAATGAATCATACCTACGGCGGTTGCAGTTCTTTCCTCTTGGGAAAGAACATTAGTGTGGGTTGCCTGGGTGGGGCAGTATTTTAATTTCTGGAACAAGCTGCTTGTAATTCTCTGGGGTAGCAATGAGCCATTAGCAGCCAACACCGCAGGTAGGGGGTGGGCACATTTGCTCAGTAAAGGGATCTGGGTGGGGCACCAAAAGTGTCTACTACAGATGGGAAAAGCTACATCTCTATTTTTACTAACCTCTAACTGAAATTTATGTTTTCTTCAATTAAGGAAGTAGGCAATAAACCATAGTAGTAGTAGTAGTATCTGTGACTTTGTCGCCAATAGATATATAGAAATCACATATATTTTCATGTCACATTACTGTTGTTGCAGATATCCTTAAAATATCCTTTATGCTAATCTATACTTTTAAATTACAGTAGTTATTAGATTTGATAGTGTTTTGTTTCATGTGTTAATGAATGACAGATTATTATTACAAATTTGTCCTTTTAAAATACTTTGGTAGCAGTGTGTAACTGCATCCATTTGTTATTCCATGTATTTTATGCATTTGTTTAATAATGTTTAATGCAAAACATTATTCTGAGAAAAGGGGTCCATCGGCTTCACCAGACTACCAAAGAGATCTGTGACACAAAAGAAGCTAAGTGCCACCCTATTCTTTTTTTTTTTTTTTTTTAAAGACATATTCTAGCAGAAATGCCACCCTATTCTGAGGCATCAGCCCCCTCTGCATTCAGTCAGCAATGGGGGGGAAAAGTAGAGGTTTTTATGGGCCCAGGCCTGGAAATAGCATATATTACGTCTTCCCACAATGCACTGCAGAACTCAGGCACCTGACTACCCCTAACCGCAAGGGAGGCTGGGAAATGTAGTCTATCTGTGTGCCCAGTAAGAAGAGAAAATGGTCTGGGGAATGTACAGCACCAATAAATGTTTGTTGAGAGCCTGAGTGACTGATTCCTCTGCCCAGGGTGTCTCTTTGTGGGTTGGGGAGAAGTGGTAGAAGGCTGGTCCTTTGGAGGAATCCTGAGCCTCCCACCATGTTGTCTCCTTAGGACAAGCCACGCCAAGGCCAAAGCTGAAGCTTCGGAACAGGCCGCCCTGGCCGCCAACCAGGAGTCCAACATTGCCCGCAGTTTAGCCAGGGAGCTGGCTCCGGACTTCTACCAGCCAGGTAGGGCCAGCCAGGGAGGGATGGGCAGGACAGGGTGGGGGCGGTCCCTGGGGTGGGAATTTTCTTTGCCTGCTGGAAGCTGAGATGCCCAAGTGGGATCATGGATGCCTGTGAGTTTTGGAAACTGTGGGGCATGGTGGGGTATCCCCTAAACGTGGGACAGGATGATGCAAGGGGGTGTGGAGAGACGCAGCTGCCTTCATGCAGAGCTCGCGGTGCGGGCGGCAGAGTTGCCTCTTCTCCCTGCTCCGAGCAGGGCGGAGAGCTGGATCTAGTGACACTTAGTGAGGAGACGTCACTAGTGGATGACGGATCAAATGGCTTCTTGTACTTGCTCAGCAATTTCAGTCAAGCATTAATTGAGCACTGTCCATGAGTCAGGCACTGTGTGGGCTCTGGGAGCACATAAGTGGGGTCCCAAATCTAGAGGAACAGAAAGTCATGAAGACAACATAGTTGGGGGGATGCAAATGGACCGTGTTCATTTAAAAGCTAACTCCACTGCTTACCGGCTGCGAGACCTTTAAGGTCTTTAACCTCAGGAAACCTCAGTTTCCTGATCTGTAAAATGGGAGTAAGAATAATGCCTACTTCTTTGTGAATGGATTAAATGCATGTAAGGTGCATGCCCAGTCCACAGTCAGCTGTCAATGACTGTGGCTGTTGTCTCGCTGTTGTGGTTAAGTTTCACAAGCAGGAGGAGTGCTGTGAGGTTAGGACAGGGACGTGGGCGCTCCCAGGAAGCAATTAACCCTTTTAGGCAAGGGGAGGTGTTAGGGAAGGCTGCCCTGGGGAGAGGCCATTTCAGCTGAATCTTGAAGGCTGAACAAGAGTTTATCAAGTCAGTGGGTCTCAAACTGGACACAGATTTCCGAGCCCTCCCCCAGAGTTTCTGATTCAGTAGGTCAGGGGTGAATGTGCATTTCTGAGGATCAGGTGATGGGGTTGCTGCCAGGCTGGGACCACACTTTGAAAACTATGGCACCAGGTGGTGCTGGGTGGGACAGGTGAATCGAAAGGAGGGGACTGCGGGTACAAAGGCACAGAAACTCGGGACAGAGTGGCATGGCGGGAGGCTAGATCATAAAACAGGCAGTGGGGGTGAGAGTGAGGGGGCCCTCCTGGCTCTGACACGGACTTGGCGCGTGGCTGGGGCAGGGGAGCCCCCAGGGTAGATTGGCATTCTCTGCAGTGAATGAGCCACATGATGAGATTTGCTTTGTCTTTAAACATTATTCTGGCTGCAGAAAGACCAGAGGAAACTAGATGGGAAACGCAGGAGCACAGATCTGTGCCTGGGAGGATCAGTCACCTCTGGTCACAGCTCTCCCCCTGCTGGTACGGGGAGAGTGACACTAGCTGGCTGCCTCTCCCTGTGTGTTGGCAGCAACAGCTGTGACTGTGCTTGTGCCAGGCAGGGAGCTCAGCATTTTAACATGCATTTTCTCAGTCAATCCTTCAGTTAGTATTTATGAAATGGGCATGATGAGACCCACTTCTCAGACAAGGGAATGGAAAGAGACCAGTGTCACAGTTGGCAGGATCACCAGAGCCAGACCGCCTGGGTGCTAGCCCTGGCTCTGCCCTTTGCCAGCTGTGTGCCCTTGGGCAAGTGCTTTAACCTCTCTGAGCCTCCCTTTCTTCATCTGTAAAATGGAGGTTCACAATAACATCAACGTCAGAGGGTCACTAAAATCATTAAAGGAGTTAATATTTGGAAATTGCTTAGAACAGCGCCTGGCACTTGGTCCGTGCCACGTTGAGTGCTGAGTGAATGAATAAGGCTCAGAGGGGTCAGGTGGCTGGCCGGGCTCACCCAGCAGGGGCCGGGGCTCATCCAGCCTCCCTGCCTCGCCCTGGCAGGTCCGGAGTACCAGAAGCGCCGGCTGCTGCAGGAGATCCTGGAGAACTCGGAGAGCCTGCTGGAGCCCCCGGAGCGCGGCGGCGCGGGCCTGCCGGAGCGGCCCCGCGAGAGCCCGCAGCTGCACGAGCGCGAGACGCCCGGGCCCGAGGGCGGGCCCCCGTCGCCGGCCGGGACGCCCCCGCAGCCCAAGCGGCCCCGGCCCGGCGCGTCCAAGGACGGCCTGCTGGGCCCGGGCGCCTGGAACGGCGAGCCGGGCGGCGAGGGCAGCCGGCCGGTCACGCCGTCCGAGGGCGCGGGTCGCCGCAGCCCGGCGCGCCCGGCCACCGAGCACATGGCCATCGAGGCCCTGCAGGCGCCGCCCGCGTCGCCGCCGCCCACGCCGTCGCAGGAGCCCGAGGTGGCGCTTTACCGGGGCTACCACAGCTACGCCGTGCGCACCGGGCCGCCCGCGCCGCCGCCCTTCGAGGACGAGCCCGAGCCCGAGCTCTCCGGGCCCGAGTCCGCGCCCTCGTCCCCGTCCACCGCGCCCTCGTCCCCGGCCGCCGCCCCGATGCACGCCCCCGCGCTCCGAGGCCCCGCGCCCGAGAGTCCCGCCAAGCTGGAGCCCAGGCCCATCGTGCCCAAAGCTGAGCCCAAGGCCAAGGCCCGCAAGACTGAGGCCCGCGGGCTGACCAAGGCCGGGGCCAAGAAGAAGGCACGGAAGGAGGCAGCGCTGGCGGCGGAGGCAGAGGTGGAGGTGGAAGAGGTGAGGCTGTTGGCCAAGGAGCATCCCAGGTCAGGTCCCTGGAGGTAGTGGGGCTCGAGGCAGGATTCAGGTGCAGGCGACTTCCGGGTTGCTGGGGTCCGGGAGATGAAAGCAGGACAGGGCGGGGCGAGTCCCGCGGGGCTGTGGATTAGCCGAGCGTAGCCTTACCCTATCCACAGAGGACTTGGGACCATAGTTCCAATGGCAGCCTTCCTGCCTTCCTACACCCTTGCACCTGGTGTCCCATCAGCAGAGACAGATCTCTGGAGCGGGGGCAGCTGGGAGCCTGAGCAGCCCCTGCCGGGTCGGGGATTGGGGCTGGGTTCCAGTTGCTGTGCCAGAGTAGCAGGGAGGGCTTCCTGGGGGCGGAGGAAGGGCTATGGGAGGCTGGGAGCCAGGGAAGGCAGCAGCAAGACGGAAGCTAGGCTCTGAGGGGCTGAAGAATGTGTCCCAAGGGGAGTTAACAGTAGGCAAGGCAGGGTGTCTGGGCTCCAGGGCCGATTCTGCACGCTGTGTGGTTTGGGACGTGTTCCTGTCCCTCTCTGGACCCCTTTGATTAATGATTTCCGAGAATCCTTCCAGCTGTGATGGTCTGCCGTCCAGATTACGGACACAGCAGTGAGCAAAGTGGGGCGGGGGGGGGGGCTGCTCTTAGGAGGGGACTTCCAGAAGCAGGAGCTGCTCCTCCGACCGGCCTTGCTGTGACCTGGGTGGGAATGTCTCAGAGGCCACAGGGACTCAGGCAGCCTCTCTCCCCTGCTCCCAGGTCCCCAACACCGTCCTCATCTGCATGGTGATCCTGCTTAACATCGGCCTGGCCATCCTCTTCGTGCACCTCCTGACCTGACCCGCGTCCGCCAGGTGCAGCCGGCTGGAGGGAGGGGCGGGGATTCTGGGCTCCAGGGTGCGGGGACAGGGAGTCTGCTCGGTACTAGAGGACGGTGCTGTGACTGATCGAGGCCCATCGCCCAGCAGAAGCAGGGACCCAGGGTGTGGGTTTGACAGATCATGCTCCTCCCCACCACACCCTCTTCACTAGCTCAGCATTTGCAGGGTCCCCGCTGACTGTCCGGTAAGCACTGGGCCTTCACTCACTCGCTCATTCATTCATGTGACCAACATTCGCCCAGCAGCTGCCCTGCTGGGAGCTAGGACAATCAGGGACGCCCTCCTGCTCTTAGAGTGGGGTGAACAGAAGAGTAAGCTCGTCATTCACAGCTCATTACGTGAAAGTCTCGCAGTTCAGACAGTAAGCAGATGTTTGCAGGCCCCCACATCTGGACTGAGTTCCCCTGGGTTGGTGGGACTCTCTGCCCTCCCTTGCTCTCCTCCCCTCCTCAGTCCTTAACCCTCTGCCTCCAAGCCCCACCCCTTCCTCTGTCAATGGGCTCCATCTCAGTTTTCTCCCCACGGTGGTGGCGCTGGGGTGCTGGGTAAGGTCCTATGAGAACGGGTGGCTGGGCTGAGCTGAAGGAGAGTGACCCTCACTGGTGTCAGGATGGTGTATCTATGGGAAAAGATCTTTCTCCTGCTCGGACCAGCCTTTACAGCCTAAATCCCGTGCTTGGCGAAGCTAACAGACTTTCTGCCCCTTGCCCAGCCCCCCACCAAGGACCCCCTTTTTTGATCCTGGCTTAGGTGGGCTGGAACTTATTGTGTCCCAAGAGAGTCTATATTGTCAGCATGTAAATAGCCAATGACAATATTAGCCTGGTAGGTGCTGCCCGGGGGTGAACGCTGGGCTGCATGGGTTCCGTGTTTCCGAGGGGACCTGGGAATGCGTCCTGCAGGCACTGGTCACTTCAGTGACCTGGAGGGTGAATGAACCCGATGACAGTGGGGAGGAGGAAGGAAGGGAGTGTGACCAGTACAGGGAACAGCATATGTGCATAAACAGAGCCAAGCATCCAGGGCCAGGGGAGCCCTTGAGGATTCGTTTCCAATTCCGCTGAGCGTCCGGGCCAAGGGCCAAGGCTGTCCTGGGGGATGCAGAGGTGGGATCTTGCCCCAGAGAAGATCGAGCCTGAGTGAGGTGACTCAGTCTCAGGGCACCTTCCTCTCTCCCTCACCTGACCCTGTTCCTGTCTTTGCAGAGCCAGGCGTTCCTGCTGAGGACACGAGGACCTGTCTTCCTGCAATGTCAGGCAGGGTGGCCAAGGAGGACTGGACTCCGGACCTGAAGCCGGGGGGTCCAGCTCACATTCACAC
The DNA here is from genome assembly GCF_040939455.1 of Microcebus murinus. Taxonomy (NCBI): domain Eukaryota; kingdom Metazoa; phylum Chordata; class Mammalia; order Primates; family Cheirogaleidae; genus Microcebus; species Microcebus murinus. The sequence goes on along the minus strand of NC_134119.1, from coordinate 39,782,623 downwards.
CACAGGCGCTTAAGGAGCCTCCCGTGGTGCCTGCGCTGGGTGGCTGGTGGAGCCCAGAGGGAAAGAATGAGCTGGAACCTCCGGGAGCTTTCCGCCCAGGACAAGGGAAGAGCCGAGGTCCCTTGAACTTCCTATTTTGCCCCTGTCCCTCATCCTCATCCACTCCCCCACCTTGCCCCTAGGTCACCCTCTCCCTGGGCTTTTGTGTGTTTTGGGAGAAGTCACCTAACCAGGATATTAATATTAAATCCGGTCCCCCTCCCTCCTACCCCACCCCCACTTCACGTTAGCCCTCTGGCTGTGGGCTGAGGCCTCCCGGCATAGCTGGCGGGTCGAGGGGTGCCGAAATCCCTTGTGGTAGGCACAGAAAACCCCCTCAGACCGGTGCCGAGGCCCTTTCTCGTGCATTCTGGACCCAGCGCCCTCCCTTGCTTACAGAAGTTCTGGACGACAGAGGAAATGGACAAGCTCAGTCTGAATATCCCAGAACACAGTGCTGCCCTCCTCCCGCCAGTCCAGTCACTTTCCCCTCTGGACCAATAGAAGAGGGAAGATGATGGAGTCTCTGGCTGGGAAGCCACTGGCCCGGTGGCCGGGGGGGAGGGGCTGGGAAGAGGGGTTCAGGGGCAGTTATGCCGGCCCCTGTTTTTCAGTGTGCCTGAGCCTGAGGCTGGGGTTGCGTTTGGGGCTTCCAGCGTGGGATGCTAACGGGTCACACGCAGGCGCCCTGGGGCTGGCGGGATATAACTGCCCTGTGAATTGGTTTGTCCCCTTGCCCCACCAGGGCCCACTGCAGGCTCAGGGGAGCATGGCATGGAGCCCAGGGCGGCTTCCCTGGGGCAGACCCTCAGGCGGTGCTGGAGACAGGCTGCCTGTCAAGAAGCATTTCCCAGGAAGAGGGGAGCCAGTGGGGGGCTCCCCTTCGGCTTGCTTGGCAGAAGACAATACTTGCATGTACCTCACTTAAAGATGTTTTGTACCACGTTGGCTCCTGGCCCTCTTGCTTGCCAGGATTGGGGTGGGGGCCGAGGAGGGCCATGTTTCCCTGCTTCCAGGAGGAGGGAGGGACAGGGCTCCCAGGCCCCTCCAAGCCTGGGAGAGGTGACGGCACCAAGCGGAGCTGGAGGGAACTGTTGCTGGCCTGCCTCTGGACCCTGGGGCCTTGTCGCTGTGGCCCAGCCTCCCCAGGCAGGTCCGGGACCTGGAAGTTTGCTTGTGATGGAGCCGGGTTTCCCTCGCCCCAGGCAACACTGGGGAACCTTCTCCTCCAGCTTCACGCCTGCTGCTTCAAGCACGGCTGGGGCCTCACGGCTTGGCTGGACTCTAGGACTGCATCTCTGCGGAGAAGAGCTGCCGGTCCTCCCGCCCCAGCCCCGAGGCCCGGGGCTCTGCATCTGTGTTTGGGCTTCTCGGGACTCCTAGGGAATGGGGGTGCGGTGGGGGGAGCACTGTTGGGTGCTGACAAGCCTCAGGCCTCGGCTCGGAGATTACTGTCCTGGTGTTTTGGCCTGGCCCAGTGCTGGGACAAGCCTTCGGCTGCTGGGGCTCCCAGGCCTGGGTTTGGGGCTGGCGTTTGGGGTGAGGGTTCAGGATGCTCCAGTCTGTGCAATAATAAACCTGCATCTGCTCACGGGCCGTGGCTGGGCTGCGGTGTCTGCTGGTGGGCCCAGGACGAGGGGCTGGCTGAAGGAGGTGGTGGGAGGCTGGGGACGCCATCCTGCCCATCCATATCCTCCCTCTCCCTCCCAGTTCCCTTGACCTCTTGGGCAACTGAGGGGCTTCAGTTCTGGAGGGTGGGTTCAAAGACCACAGACCATTCACAGTGGAGTTTGAGTTTCTAAAGCAGACTTCCAGAAACTTCTCTGTGCAGCTTGCAGTAGAAGCAAGAGCCTGCCCTTTGAGGTGGAGACCCCTGGGCTCCAATCCTGGCTCAGGTGCTTTCTTCACTTCTCTGAATCTCAGTTTTCTCTTCTGTAAAATGGGGATAGTGGGAGTGCCTAGCTCCGGGGGTTGTGGTGAGCATTACATTAAATGTGAAGCTCATGGAAAGTCAGCTGCAGTTGAAAAATGGAGATGTGTATCGTAACTGTTATCGTGTGCAGTACAGTTAGCTCTGTTGCAAGCCCCGTTGCATTTTGACGGAGCCCCAAAGGGGTGGAGATGATTCAGGCCCAGTTACACCGTCACAGAGCATGTCAGAATGGGCCCAGATACCAACTCCTCACTCCACAGTGGCTCAGAGAAAGGACTTGCCCACGGTCACACACAGCAAATCAGTGGTAGGAGAGCAGTTCTTGACCTGTTTGCACATGAGCCCTGTTCATGAAGGTTCTTTTGAAGCCAGTGGCCCCGGCTAGAGGGTTGGAGGGAAGGGCCCCCCTCCCAGCAGCAGGCTGGAGGTCAGGCACGCCCCGCATTGACTCGCTCACCAGGAGCCCTGGTTGTCTCCCCAGCTCCACCACTGCCTTGCTGCGCGTCCCCTCACTCACTCGTTCCCCCTTCCTGTGCCTCAGTTTCCTCTTCTGCCAAAAAGACTATGATCCCTGCCCCATGGCCATAGGCAATGCAGTTGTGAGACTCAAATGAGGTAGATTAGGAGTGGTAAAGATTTTTAAAACTCTGGAATGATCCCAGGGTCCTCAGGAAGAAGGATGGGCTTGGAGGAACCGCAGGAGGGGTGGCGGGAGTGGGAAGGAGGAGGGGATTGTTTTAGTCTGCAGGGACATTGATAAAACCCACAGAGGGGAAGGGGGCGGGCAGCCAGCCCGGTCAGCTGGTCTTGCAGACCAGAGGTGTGTGTGGGCGGGGGGTACGGGAGTGGGATGGGGAATGGAAGCGTGGGGGAGGTGAGTTAGACTCGCCTTGGGTGGTGTGAGATGAGGGCTGCTTCCTGAGCCCTGTCCGAGACAGGTGGGATTGGTTCGAGACAGCGCCCCCTGGTGGCAAAGGCCCAGGACACAGCCGGATGAGGCCTCTGCTTCCAGGTTGACCCCAGGCAGCTCTAGGAAGCCTGACCTGGCCCCTGCCGTGGCCTGGATTCATTTCAGGTGTTTTGTACCATGCGTGAACTTACGAGCATTGCAGGGAATTATACTCCTGCCAAACAGAGCACTGCTTAGAGAGAGAGGTAATGGACTTGAGAAATATTTGCTCTCAGTTCAACTCTTGTTCCTGCAAGTAAAATTTACCATGACAATGACTCATAGGGACAAAGTTTGAAACCACTTGTGGGAGTAATTTTTGGAAAGGAAAACTGTACAGAAAGATGTCCCAGGGACAGCACTGAATGTGGCAAAACTCTTCATGATACCAAGGAAGAGAGGACACTTTCTACAATTAAAGACTCTTCACAGGAATCAAAATGACGAAGATTTTGGTCAAATGAAGATCATCTAAAATTAAACTTTTTTGCATCTGCGGTATCTGGAAAAGCCTTATTACATAGAAGAATATTTCTGAAGGAGAGAAACCGCAGGGATATATTAAGTGTAGTAAAGGTCTCATGGACAAGTCAGGCTCCGATGACCATCAGAGAATATACACAGGGAAAAACCCATGAATGTAATGAATGCAAATAAATATTTAGGCAGCAGTTAAATCTTCTTGTACATCAGAGAATTCCTTCAGGGGGAAAGCCTTAATGTAACGAATGTGGCAAATCCGTTAGGCAGAGTGTACATCCTGTTGCATGTCATAGAACTCACACAGGCAAGAAATTGTGTGTGTAGTGAATGTGGAAAATTCTTTGGTAGGAAGTCATGTGTCATTTTACATCGGAGAACTCATAAAGGAGAGAGATGACATAAACGTAATGTTTATACAACACCACCAGGGGGCGTTGGCGTGTGGGAAACCCTCCACCAGCAAGTCGTCCCATGCCGTCCATCGGAGACTACACACGGGGGAACATGCAATGGATGTGATATGTGACAGAATGTGTGAAATATGCAATGTGATGTATGAAATATGGATTGAATGTGGGGAATCATTTGCTCAGGAAGACATCCCCAAAGGACATCACGGGAGAACTCACGCAGGACGAGAAACCCTATGCGTGTAAATCACGTGTGAGTTAATTCAGGCATAATACAACCGTCACTGTACGTGCGTGAGCACACACGGGGGAACCTACGAATGCAGGAGACGTGGGAAACACTGGATCGTGGGATCAGGTCTTGCTGCACGTGGGAGAGCTCACACATGAGGGAAACACGAGGAATGCAAGGTATGCGGAAAAGCTGTCATTGACGAGTCGACCCTCACTGCTCATCGGAGAACACACACAGGCAATAAGCCCCATAAATGTAACAAAGGGGAGAAATCATTTGGTCAGAGGAGACCCTTCCATGTGCGTAAGAGAATACACACGGGCGGCTCCCCTTGCGTGCAAGCGGTGTCTGAAGTCATCCCGCTGGAAGTCAGCCCCTTTTGTCCCTCAGGACACTGACATGGCAGTGGTCCTCAATGTGTGGTTCCCGGACCGGCAACGGCAGCAGCAGCTGCTGGGAACATATCAGAAATGCGAAGTCTTGGACCGACCTACGAAATCAGAAACTGTTTCCATAGGAGTCATAAGGTTTCCATAAGGCGCTTTTGACACACGCCTAAATGGTCCGAGAACTACTGCTCTATAGGAAAAGAATCCTGCAAATGTCATCATTTTTGAAATACTTTTACCCAGAAGTGATAACTATGTCCTCACTCAGGTACCCAACTGGAGGGAAAACATTATAATAAATGTGGAAAATCATTCAGTCAGGAGTCAGATTTCTTTATATGACAGATAACTCATTTAAGGGAGAACCCCCAAGAGTGTAAATATAAGGTGGTAATTGGTTCTAGCAGAGACCACGCCTCGATGCACCTCAGAGAACTCACGTAGGCGACAGATCCTGTGTGTGTCACCAATAGAGGGAGTCCTCTGGCAGATTGGCCAGTCTTGTACATCAGGGAATGAACACAGCCGTGACATCTATGGCTGTAACCTAGGTGAAATCCTTTTGCATCAGTCAGACCTGTTGTACACCAAGAGAACCCATACTGGGGCAAAACCCTATGAATCGATGAATGTAATGAACGTATGGGACATGGGCTGACCAAAAGTCACCCTTTGACTTGAAATCAGAGGAGTCACAGAATAGATACCCTAAGAAGGCCACCGAGATAGGAAATCCATCCCACAGATGCCAAGGGTGGATATTTAATAAAGGAGTGAAAACTTTGAAAAATTTTAATGAGCAAAAGCTAGCAATAAAGAATTGAGACATTATTTTTCAAAGATTCTATTTTCATGAAGTCATCAACTTAAGAAATACAGGAAAAGCAGTTTTCCAATTAATGATATATTTATTGTCATGTTTTAGCTATAGTGCTCAATTTTCTCTAGAAAAATTAACAAAACATTGATGTATAAATAATCATTCTGTAAGCAATATGAAGGTCTTTAGAAAAGCACAAATAGGACAAATAACCAAATAAAAATTATATTGAGTGTACACATGAGCAATGTCAGAGTTATGCAGGGACTATGTAAGTATTCTACATAACTGATTTTATATATCATATGTATATATGGCTTATGGGTTTCAAATACTTATGAGTAGGTAAGTATGTGCTAGAATTCTGAAAAAAGAACTACAAAGATTTCTCAACATGTATTAATAGTATATCTCTATATCTTAGTACAATATATTTCAAATAAAATATTTGACATATTTAACATATTATATTAATCACTTATCCATTCTTTTCTGGCATATAAATGTTTATGGTCCATTTGCTGAATTTTAATTTTTAAAAACTAATGTATTTTCTAGTATTAATAGTTCTGGGTCTATGAAAGTGTTTCTTTTTTTTTTTTGAGACAGAGTCTCACTCTGTTGCCCAGGCTAGAGTGCCATGGCATCAGCCTAGCTCACAGCAACCTCAGACTCCTGGACTCAAGCAATCCTCCTGCCTCAGCCTCCTGAGTTGCTGGGACTACAAGCATGTGCCACCATGCCCGGCTAATTTTTTCTATATATTTTTAGTTGTCTAACTAATTTCTTTGTATTTTTAGTAGACATAGGGTCTCGTTTCTGCTCAGGCTGGTCTCGAACTCCCGAGCTCAAACAATCCATCTGCCTCGGCCTCCCAGAGTGCTAGGATTTCAGGCATGAGCCACTGTTCACGGCCTCTATGAAAGTGTTTGAAAGCATTCTCACATATAATATGCAACAGTAAAATACAAATTGTTAACACAAATTAAATGTGAGAAAATTTAAGAAGCACTATAAGATAAAAATAGATGTATTAAAAACCTATATTTTCTGTCCTACTAGTTCCCAGAAGGTGCCTATAAAATACATTGGGACAAAGACCAAGTATTATGAAAGCCAGAAACCATATGTATGTTTATTGCAATTGATATAATGTTACAGGTTGAGTATCCTTTATCTGAAATGCTTTGGACCAGAAGTGTTTTGGATTTTGGATATTTTTGCATTTTGGAATATTTGCATTGATACTTGTTGAACATCCCTAATCAGAAAATCTGAAATCCAAAATAATCCAATGATCATTTTCTTTGAATCATGTCAGTGCTCAAAAAGTTTTGAGTTCTGTAGCAACTTGGATTTTGGATTTTTGGATTAGGGATACTCAACCTGTATTATATGGTATATTGTATAAATACCTGCCTTTTAAATTTTTATTTATAACCACTTATATAGCATGATTGATTTTCTAACCAATAGTCATTTCTCTAATATTCCACTTGTTGGCAGAGATTCTGTAATGGATCTTGATTATACTAAACATATCTTGCAAATTGTGCTGGCAGTGTTTGGTTTGGGATGGGTGTGTTGACCCAATTCTAGCAAATCCTCATGGAGATAGTGAAAACAACAATTACACAAAATCTAACAATCAGACACTAGGTATTTTAGTGGTAACATTGAATCCTAACAGCAGTATAATTAGATGGACACTACCATTACCCACAACATACACATCGGGACACTGATGGCCAGAAAAATGACATAATTTCCTCTGAGTGGTTCACCCTGACTCCAGGGCCCCCCATTCTGACCTCCACCCTCCCCCGTCTCTTGGTGGTAGAGTGAGTACTTGATCTCCCCTAGTAATTGTTTTTCTTTGCTTACTCTTGGCCATTGTTTCCCCTGAGTTCTCTTGGAGGTCAGGATATAAAAGTGTGGACCAGAGCACACCAGCAGGGAGTGGAATATCCTGTGAGCTCCTATTGAACAAGTGGGCCACTGCAAATATATCGTAGATTTAGGAAAACTTTGTAGCTGCATTTAAAAATATTCTCCCAGCTGCAGAATTTGAGTCATGCCTGCTTCAGGTCTATGGTATTCATCCAAATAAGGCCATGCCCAGCAGAGGGCGGCCCTTTGTGCATATTTCGGGGGTTGGCAAAATATGACTGGGGGGGGGGGTGGGGCACGGCTGGCCTGCTGTCTGTTTTTGTAAGCTGAGAATGATTTTTACATTTTTTAATGGTTATAGTGGCAAACGAAGAATATTTCATGATGTGAAAAGCAATGCGAAATTCACATTTCATAAAGTTCTACTGGAACACAAGCTTTGCTCATTTATTTATGTATTTTTAACCTTGATAATGGCAGAGTTGCCTGGCTGTGATAGATAACCATGTGGCCTGCAAAGCCTAAAATAGTTGCTTTCTGGCGCTTACACAAAAGGCTTGCCAGCCCCTGATCCGGGCAACTTAAAATCATCTACTGACTACACTCCTGCTGGGAGGCCTGGAAGTCCTGGGTCTCACTTAAGGCCTGGTGGAGACAAGAGCTTTTGCTGCCTCATGTTTTGTTTTATAGGAAATAAAGGATCATTTAGGCTCCAGGCCCCGGAGATTTGGGGGACAAGACAGGAGATGGATAGGGCTGATCTGACCAAAAAAAAAAAAAAATTAAAAAACATTAAACACTCCTTCTAAGCTTCACTATTCTGCTGGGTCTAGATTTTGGGTAACCCTGTGAAGACAGTGCCAAAAAGTATGGTAGGAAGAACAATGCCTCCCTTAAGAATGTCCATGTCCTAGAAGCTGTGGGTATGGCAGCTTACATGACAAAAAGGAATTAAGGTAGCAGGTGCAGTTAAGGTTGCTATCATCTGACCTTGAGTTGGGAAGGTTACCCTGGATTATCCAGGGGGGCCCACTCTAAGCACAGGATTCCTTAAAAGCAGACAGCCATTCCCAGCTGAGGCCAGAGGACATGTGATGAGGGAGGCAGAGTCACACAGGTGCTATGTCGCTGGCTTTGAGGATGGAGGAGGGGCCCTGTCTGAGGAATGTCGCCGGGCTCTGGACACTAGAAGGACAAAGATTTCCCCCTAAAGCCTCCAAAAGGGGACACAGCCCTGCTGACACCTTGATCTTATCCCAGTGAGCTCCTGCTGGCCCCTGACCCGCAGAACCACGAGATAATACGATAACAAATTTGTGTTGTTTAAATTCACCAAATTTCTGGTAAATTTTGAATGGCAGCCGTGGAAAACTAACACAGAGAGTGAGCTGGGGCTGCCTCTTAAATCACCATCGTCCCAGATTTTGTCACCTCTATAGGATAATTTTTGGCTGTCTAAATATGTTCAGAATCATGTTATGTTTTAGAGCTAGAACCTCAGAGCACGTCTTGTGAATGTCCTATTTTATCCCTGAAAATCAAATAGTATCTGAATCTTTTAAATTAACTTCCCTCTTCAGCAAGACTCTGGTCTTCACCTGCTTTATGTAGTTCCCTCCCCTGGGGTCTGCACGGGTCCTGTTACTTACTTTAACACGTTGGTTCTTAACCTGGGTGGTTTTGTCCTCTAGGGGACATTGGGCAGTCCCTGGGGACATTTTGGTTGCTACTCCTGGGGTCAGGGGGGTGCTACGGACATCTAGCAGGTGGAGATGAAGGACCTTGCTGAACGTCCTACAGCATAAACACCCCACTCCCCGCAATTCCTCCACCCCCACCAAGCGAAGAACGGGCCCATTCAAACGTCCCTGGTGCCTGGGTTGACAAAGTCTGCTCTGACCGGTGCGCCGTGGCCGAGTGACGCGGTGTCAGTTCTGGGCCCGGCCTTTAAGGTAACTGGTGGCTTCTGCTTCATCCTTGTTGCCCAGTCGCCCCGAGTGCTGGCTCGCTAGGGCTGCCATAACAAGCTAGCACAGACTGGGTGGCTCGGAACACGAGAAGCTTATCTTCTCACAGTTCCGAAGGCCAGAAGTTCAAAATCAAGGTGTCGGCAGGGTAGGTTCCTTCCGAGGGCTCCGAGGGAGAATCTGTTCCATGCCTCTCTCCTGGCTTCCGGTGGCTTCCGGCCACCCTGGCATTCCTTGGCTTGTGTCAGCGTAACTCCAGTCTCTGCCTCTGTCTTCACATGGCCTTCGTCCCTGTGTGCCCCCTACTCTTCTTACAAGGACACCTGGCACTGGATTTAGGGCCTACCCTAATCCAGCGTGACCGCATCTTGACTAGTTACATCTGCAGTGACCCTATTTTCAAGTGAGGCCATATTCTGAGGTTCTAGGTAGACGTGGATTTTGGGGGGCGGGACACTAATCAGCCCACTACTCCATGTAAGAAGTGCAGTGTGCCTAAGACCACCATGCTGTGAGGAAGCCCAAGCTAGCCTCGTGGACAGGCCCATGGATGGAGAAAGAGGGGTGCCCAGTCAACCCCAGATGTTCCAGCCAGCCCTGGGTACAGGAGGGAAGCCGTGTTGGATGCCCCAGCCCCAGCCAGCCCCGTGGGGCAGGAGAGCCATCTAGTCAACCCACAGAATCATGAGCTGGAAGTATCACTTAAAGCCGTAAGTTCTGGGGTACTTATTTATGCAGCCACTGATAACTGTCACCATGCCAGGGCGGGGCTGCTCCCAGCAGCGTTGTCCCCGTTCCTGGAGGCTGACAAACTCCCTCTCTCGGGACTGGAGGGGTCCCGCCTCCTCCCTCCCACCTCCCCTGGCCACCTGCAGCCTCAGGGCACCCTGGGTCACGTTGTTCCCACCTGGCGCTGATGTGAGGGACTGGAGGAGCATCTTGCCGAGCATGTCCTTAGCGGGGGCAGGGATGCCTGGCCCCCCACAAGTCCTTTGGCCCCAGAGCCTGTAGGAGGAGCCCGAGCGGCAGGCGGGTGGCTGGCCAGTCAGCCAGGCAACGTCCCCAGTTTATCCTGTGCTTCTGGTCGCCACCCAGCCTGTCTCTGGGAGCCATTCCAGTCCCCAGAAGCCCGGCTAATGAGTCACGTGGTGTTTGGAAAGGAGGTCAGCCGGGATGTAAATCTGGCTTATCACACGAGCCGTCAAAATTAGTCAGCCAGACCGTACGCCCACTTTGGAAGAGGGTTGGCAGGGTTTTTGTGAAGTTAAACATATACCTACCCTATGATCCAGCATTTCCACTCCCACGTATTTACCGAAAATAAACGAAAACATATGTCCACAAGATTTGCACAAGAATATTCATAGCAGCTTTAGACATAATTGCCAAAAACGAGAAACAACACACATGACTGTCAACAGGAGAACGGAAAACAAACTGCGCTCTGTCCCCCACGGTGAATTCTGTTCAGGAAACAGAAAGGAACAAACCACAGATATGCAGGCAATGACGTGGATGGGTTTAAACGCCAATATGTTAAGAGAAAGAAGCAGACACGTAAATAGTACGTACCGAATGCGTGTATTCATATGAAATTCTAGAAAATTCTCTCTATAGGGATAGGAATCAGGACGGTGATTGCCGAGGGCAGGGATTGGCTGGAAAGGGGAGAAGGGGATTTCTGGGGCGAGGAGAATGTTCTGTATCTTGGCGGGGCGATGGTGGTGACATTTTGCATCTGTCAAAACTCCTCAGTGTGGACACTTTAGAGGATGTAAATTATACCTCAATGTTTTTGAAAGTTTAAAATTTTAAAAATAAAAAAATTAAGGTCTTGCATCTTTATAATCTGGTCTAAAAAATAAGAAGATAACAATTAAATATTTATTATTAAATTTAATAATTAAAATGTAAAAAATTAAGATCTTTCATAAAGCAAAGATTAGTGTGTCGGGTCATAGCTTTTCCAAGCTAAATGTTTGTCCATCAGCTGGTGATGACCCGTCACACATTCGGTTACATTCACCAGGTGGTCGGAGTCAGCTCGATGATTTGCTTACGTCCGTTTACGGCCAGGCTGGCAACACATGATCTTGGTCAATGAGACGAACGGTCAGTTAGCAGCAGGCCCCTGGATCTGGGGGTGACGGCGTGGCTCACCCTGGGGCAAATGTCCCACCACGGTGAAGGGGCGGGTGTAAGACTGCCTGGTACCCACACAGGCTCCCCCACTTTCTAGCTCTGTGACCCTGGGCAAGCCACCCGCCCCTGTGAGCCTCAGTTTCCTCATCTGTGAAATGCAGATCATTATTTTGCCTCCCACGTGGGGCAGGCGAGGTGAGGGAGTGAGGTGATTGGTCTGCGACACCCAGCCCAGGCCCCGACACACAGCACTCTGGCCAGGTGGGAACTGGTGGGAACTCTGGCCAGGTGGGAACTGGTGGGAACTCTGGCCCAAGTGGGAACTCTGCTAAGAGTTCTCCATCTTAGCAGCAGGACAAGATAACAAGCTGTGGCCCTCTTCCTGGGTTTCCAGGCAGACAGTGCTGCAGTTTGCTGGGAAAAGAGCCGAGGACCTTGTAAAGAGGCGCTAGCAGGGTGTGGGGGGCCGTGCTGCTCCACGGGGCACAGGGGAGGGACCCCTGCGGTCTCTGCTTCCCCTCCTCCTGGGATGGCCCAGCTGGCTTGAAGGCAGAGTCCCCCCTCCTAGGCAGCCCTGGCCTCCGAGAAGCTAGGACGCCAGCTCAGCAGGACAGCAGTGGCACGTGGGCAGAGGGTGTGAGCGGGGGAGGCAGGGGGAATCCAAAAGGCAGCAATGACAACCCAAAGTGTCCTCTGTCTCCACATTCCCAGGCCCCTTCTATCAGGGAGGGAGGCAGCTGGTAAACACATCTTCACCTGGGTACTGGGGCTGACCCTCGTCCTTCCCGGGCAACTTGCAGTTTAAAAGAGAAGTCTGGGTAGAGCAATGCCCAGCGCCTAATCCAAGGGAGTACTTGGGTTCAGTATTCTGGTACCCACAGTGGATCTATTTTATTTTTATTTTTATTTTTTTGGTCAGGGGCTCCAGTCCAGAGTAACTCCTCCCCACTGCCTCCACCCAATGAAAGAAAAAGTAAATAATAACAACTAAGCACGTACCTTTTTCTCCTTCTCACGAGGCGGAAGGATGTTGGTGCAGTGGGGCCGGGATGCTCTGAGTTCTGTCGTCATGCTACAGTCACCCCAGGATCATTGCCAGCACTTATTATGGACTTACTGCATGCCAGGTGATCCTACCTAGTCTCATTAGACTGTCGGAGCCAGTCCACGGGTCATAATTGTCGGGAGGGGGGGTTGCATGTGGAGCCTAAGCGTGGAGGTGAATGACCCGTGTTACTTACTTGCATGTGGCAGAACTGGATTTAAACCCATTGTCTGTTTGACTCTAAAGAGCAACCTGGCTCCCAACCATTGTAAGGTCTGCTACACCACGCTGCAGTTCTCAATCACGACCACCAGGGGCCGCCATGACCCCACACAGGAGGGCTCTCACCATTAGTCTCGAGAAGGCTGCTTTTTTAAAAAAATCACCATTACTTCCTTCTGATTTACCTCAATAATAATAGCTACTATTCATTAAGCACTTACTATATGCCTCTGGCCCTGCGCTGAGCACTTTGCATGCTTTATTTCATGCATTCCTCACACAGCTCTGTGTTTCGTGGAGAAGCTAAGATTCAAAACCGGGTTTGTGCGTCTGTCTCCAAAGCCATGTTCTTAACCACATCCCAGGAAAGGTCACAGACGAGGTGCTCGGAGGCTGCATTTGGTTTGCAGACTCGGTCTTGCCTGTCTGTGTGTGCTCGCTGTTGGGGGCTAGCGCACATGCCATCTAAGTGCTTTCGGGCAGGCCTCACTCTCCACTTAACCGGAGTCCTCGGCCCTCCCCATTGCATGTCGCCCTGTCTCCTCCCTTGGCTCATATGACCTGCCCGGCCCTGATGTCAACTGAGCTGGCAGGCACACTGGTGCTAACAACAGGTTATTGACTCCGTTTACATCGATCGCACTTTGTGGACTGGACGCAAGACTAAAACCTGAGGGGAAGCTTGGGTGTAGGAAGGCACGCCGCAAGGTGACACATGGTGTGGCCCAGGGTCCTTCTGGAGATGTGGGGAGGCGGCCCTGTCCTGCGGCATGCACCCCAACATATCAGGAGGTGTCCTTTTCAACCTGCCAGCGTGCGGGCGCCTGGCAAGGCGTGGGGGTCTCCCGGCATGGACGAGGCTGAGCAGGAGGTGGAAGGCGGCACATGTTGACTCCATCCACCTAGAAGAGTGATCTGCCTGCTCTGCACTCAGCAGAATCCTTCCTGATCCGCCTCTGTTTTTAGTAGAGACGGGGGTCTCACTCTTGCTCAGGCTGGTCTCGAACTCCTGACCTTGAGCGATCCTCCTGCCTTGGCCTCTCAGAGTGCTAGGATTACAGGCGTGAGCCACCGTGCCCGGCCTGGAGATAGGGTCTTTAAGGAGGTGATTAAATTCAAACGAGGCCCTAATCCAACCCGCCTGGTGTCCGGGGCGCGTGTGTGCACAGAGGAGTGACCATGCAAGGACACGGCGAGAACGTGGCCGTCGGCAAGCCAAGGAGAGAGGCCCCAGAAGAAGCCAAGTCTGCTGGAACCTTGATCTTGGACTTCCTGTCTCCAGAACTGTGAGAAAATAAATTTTTCTTGTTTAAGCCATTTCTGATGTTATGGCAGCTGGATCTGACTCTCACTGTCTTCATCACAGGTGGGCTTGGCCGGGCCTTAGGCTGTGCTGAGGATGTGAGTGTGTGGCTAGAGCCCAAGAGGGGAGACGAAGGTGCTCGGAGACCGCCCTCCTCCTCCTCCCTCCTGCCCCGGGGGTAAGACGTGCAAGTGGGGGGATTAACGGGGCGCTGGGTTCCTCGCACCCTTGCTGTTAGCAAAGAGAACCACCATTTCTTCATGGACGAGAACACAAAGAAGCCCAATTCTTGGTTTCTAAGTTTAAAAATATAGTCTAGGAGTAAGATCAAAGAAGTCGGAAGGGGAGCTACAATCTAGCACTCTTCAGATTGGGAGGGTCCACCCGGCACCAGTATAAGGAGGAAACACCCACCTGAATGCATCCCGCGAGATGCAAAAAGTAAAGCAAAGTACAAAGAAATGGGAGGCAGAATGACATCCGACTCTTCGACAGCAAGGAGGCAATGCCTTTGACATTCAGAACGTTCCTTTTGGCCTAGAAGGCTCTGCCCAGTCAAACCATCAGTCCAGGGCGGGAAAGCAAACATGTGTGAACTGCGGATTTATTCCCCATATATCCTTTCTTAGAAAGCGCGTAGATGTGCTCTACCTCGGCAAAGAAGCAAAACAGTGAAGAGGAATGGATGGGACCCAGAAGGGAGAGGCCCCATCAGCAGAGAAAGGCGAGGAATTTGCTGTTAGTAACAGTGAAAGGAAGGCTCAGCTGACAGCTGGCATCTGCCCAGAGAAAGAGGGACCCGGCTGGAGCACACAGGGGTCTGACCGTGTTCAGAGGGAGTTCCCGGTTCCGTGAGATTTGGGGAAGAACTGGTGGCTGAGAGAGAAGAAAATCGAGCACATCAAAAACAGAAAATAAAAGCAAAAAAATTCTTCAAGGAAAAAATATGATGCAAGCACACAGCTTGGCCCACCAGCAAACATGAGTGACGGAAGAGGAATCATGTGAGCATGGAATTTCCAGGAACCACAGTTATGGTGTGGCTCCACTGGGAAGACTGGAGGGGGGGGTTGGGGGATGGGGGTGGAAAAAGTCCCCTTTTTCCGCAGAATACATAATATTTAAAGATATTAGAAATATGCTGACATAGCAATGTCTGCATATTTACTTGTTTAATAACAGAAAGAGTTGGGAATATTTAGCCCCAGGTGGTAGGAGTCGGGGGCTGGATGGGGCAAGAGCAGACGACAGGCTGGTTGCATTGTAAGCTTCCTGGGCAACTGGACTTTTTAAGCCACGGGTCTGCACGGTCAGTCCTCTGTATCTGCGGGGTCCGCACCCGCGGATTCAAGCAACCCCGGATGGAAAATATTCAGAAAAAATAAAAATAAGAAGTAACAATACAACCTGAAAAAGAATACAAATAAAAAACCAACACAGCATAACAATTATTTACATAGCGTGTACACTGGATTAAGTGTGAGTAATCTAGAGAGGGTGTGAGTAGGTTACACGCAAACACCACACCATTTTATATTAGGGGCTTGCACATTCCCGGATTTGGGTATCTGTGTGTGTAATGGGGTGGGGGTCCTGGAACCAATGCCCCGTAGGTAGGGATGGCTGCATTACTAAAGTTTTAAAGTGGAAGTCAAGGACCGCGACAATTAGCATTCTCACGCCCACGCAGATGCTACCTGCTGTCATAAAACGGCAGGAAAGGCCTGTGCAGAGCAGATTCCACCAGGTCCTCCCCGCCCCCACCCCAGCACCTCCGCCCCAGGTGGCTCCGGGACACTGTCCACATGGTCGTCCCACGCAAGGAAATGACTGCAGGTGGGGTGGGGGTGTGCCAGGGCACCCCCTCTCAACCTAAAACAGGACCCCTCTCATTCAGGCCCTTCTTAGCATCATGACAACCTCTAGTCTTCTCTGAATCTGTGTGTGTCCTTGCTTATTTCTCCTGCTAATCTTAAGTCCCAAAGGGTGGGGACCTGCCTGCGCCATCTCACTCATCACTTCCTCAGGGCACCAAGCGCAGCGCCTGGCTCTTCGCAGGAGTTCACCAGCACCTGCTGAATGCCCATGAACCTGGCTTTGTATTTAATAGGAACCTCTGGAGGGCAGCCTTCCTCCACTGGGAAGCGCAGCTGTAAGGCACAAGGTCAAACACAGGCAAAGCCAGGAGGGCAGAGAGAGAGGGGCAGGCGGGGTGGCAGGTGGCGGTGCCTTCCGGTAGCTGGGGCAGGAACAAAACAGGAGGGAAGGGGACAGGAGAGGTGCGGCTTGACCCCTGCATGCAGAGTGAGATGGAGGCCAGAGAGATTAAGGGTGACACTGGTCTTTTGACTCGCAGGTCCAGGTAAAAAAAAAATCCACATCATAATAAACGAGAATGTGACTTGTTAGGAGCCAGACATCTTCACACATGCCATTGCTTGTGATGCTAACAACCGTTTTGTGGGATGGGTAACAGTAGTCCCATTTCTCAGATGAGAAAAGTAAGGCCTAGAGAGACAAGCAAACAACATTTATTAAATTGTTTCAGGTGATCCACACAGATTATCTCATTTAATCATTAAGCAGAGCCATAGCTGCTACCATCATGGTTTTTCATATGAGGAAATCAAATCTCCCAAGTGTGAAGAGTTTCCCAAGTGTCACAGGCAGGAAGAGCAAGGTTGTCCTAGAGCCCCAAGGCTGTTGCCACCCACAGTTTCTGCTTCTTGCCAGATGCTGTGCAACCTCCATTGTGCCTGAAGCCTCTCTGGTCCTGCCCTGCTGGGGTTCACACTCTGAACCAGACCGTGCCCACACCCCTTCATCTGAAGGACAGTGACAGCTCATCCGGTCCACTTTGCCAGGATGGAAGCCATTTTGCAGAAATAAGTGGGTCCAATAATCCATACACGTCCCCCAGAAATGCTGAAACTTAAGAAAAAGTTATAAGCAGGCTAGATGGAATTCCTCCCCAAATGCTGTGGATCCAGCCATTATTTTAAAGCAGGGGTCCTCAAACTACGGCCTGTGGGCCACAGGCGGCCCGCCGAGGACATTTATCCGGCCCGCTGGGTGTTTTAGCCGCCGCTGCCTGTCCTGCTTAGCAGCCGACTCGTCCGGGCCCACAGTGCGCATGTGCGGAATGTGGGCCGCACTCTCCAACCGACAGTGAACGGGCCCCCTGTTTAAAACGTTTGAGGACCTCTGCTTTAAAGTACACCGGACCCGGGTGTTTGTGCCAACGCCCACAGGGCAGTGCGTGTGTGTAGGACAGCTTGATTCTGTGCTGAGTGTCCCCAGATTGCCACGTTTCTGGAGCTCTCATGTCTGCGTCATCATTTCCCTGTGTCGCCCCGCACTGCCCAGCGTCACTTCTCACCCGTGTGGTGTGCCAGCCTCTAGAAGACACGCTTTGCTGACCTCCTAAATATGCTAACAGCTGGAAGGTGGGGCTTGCTAGGGCTGTGTGCAAGGTGGCGCCTGGGGACTTCTGCGAGTCAAGGCCTGGCCCTCCTGCGGGGCTTGCTTCCTGCGTGCCAGGGTAAGACATTTGGAAAGAGGATAGATTTGGGGTCTGATGTCATTTTAATTCTCAGCTCCACATAAATTACGTGACCTCCAACAAGTACCTCGACCTCTCTGGGCAGCACGTCCTTCATCTGAAAACGTGTTACAGTATATGGCGAGAGCCACGAACTTGCGTTTTTCTCCAGGAAGATTCCACTTCCCGGCCCAGCTGGCCATCAGAAAATGGGAGGCAGTGACACGTGCCACCTCCAGGCCTTGTTCCCAGACCTTCTGCACAGTCCCCTGCTCACCTGTCACTGGCTGGCTGCAGCAGAGGATGCGGGGCAGGACTCCGAGGCCCAAGGGGGTGGCAGAGGCACCGCGGAGAGGAACCCTGGGCCCCGAGTGTGCCCGGAGGCTCGGAGGAGAGCCGTCCGAAAGCATCAGGACCAGAGCGAGCCAGAAATAAACTGTAGCGGGTTGAGCCGCTGAGATGTCGGGAGCTGCTACCCCCGCCTCGCCGAGCACACCCTGGCTGCTACGTAATGCGAGAACTTGACCTTCTGGTGTGGAGACTGAGTACTAGTACTAATGATGGTGACAATAGCATCCTAAGAAATGTGCGGATTCTAACTGACTGGTACAACTGCTCTCTGAAGAGGAGACCGCTAACCCCAAGTCGCAAATGAGGAAATGGAGACGATAAGACACTCGCCCACACGCATACGATTTGTGGGCAGTGGAGTCGGCGTTTTCCCAGGCAGGCTGTGTCCAAGGGCCTCACTCTCACCCATCGTAGCAGAGCGCCTCTCGCGCCCTCCGAATGCTTGCCCTCCGGCGTCTGGTGGATTCGGGGTTCTTAGTTTTGGGCAATCCGGGAAGCAGTGTTGAGTGGTAACTGATGTGTTGAGCAAGTTTTTAAAAACCTTGAATCTGTAATAGCACCCCAGATCTTTTTTACAAGCGAGTTCTTTCAAACTTTCAAGAACAGATAATTCCCACGCTAACTGATGCATGTATATGCACATGCTGTATACCAGTATGAACAGGTGTGTGGTTTGTGTGTGTGAATGCATGTGTGTGTGCACATGTGATGGGCAAGCGTGTGCAAGATGCACTTATGTGTCTAGTGGGTAGGGATGTGGGGGCATTTATGTGTATGTGGTGTGTGTATGTGTGTGTGGTGGCCTTGTATGTGTGAGTGCAGTATGCTTGTTTACATGTGTGTAGTGTGTCATTGCATGGTATGTGCACGTGGCATTTGTGTGCTATGTGGTAGTGTGTGTCCATATGCTATGCATATGTGGCTACGCATGTGCATGTGTATGTTTGTGTGGTGTGGGTGTGTGTATTATACCCATGTGTGAGTTTGATGTGTGTGGGTATGTTTGTGTGGTATATGCGTGCATGCATCTGTATGTGTTTTGGTGCTGTGCTTATGTGTGTGCTATCACAGGTGCACACCAGCTACACATATGCACACCACATACCATACATACAGACATATATCTTGGACTCACCAAACACACCATGCAGACATGCATAGAAATGCATATCACCACACACATATGTACAAGTATTAATACATGCATGCTACATACAAACGGGAAAGCGTGCCACACTGGAGCATGTGTCAGTCCTAACCCCACCCTAGTCATCGGTCTGGGCACAGCCCAGATGTCACCAGGGAAGCCTCCAAAACCCCGTCCTCTTCTGCATTCCTCCGGCTCTCCCTCCTTGCACTGGTCACATGGTAAGGTCAAGTTACTAATATTTAATTAATTATAAAATGACATTTTCCTTCCCTGCCTTCCCAACTGGACCTTAAGTGCCGGGGTTGGGGGCTGGATCTGTGTCTGATTCCACGTGCTCAGCCGAGGGCCTGGCAGAGAGTAACGGCTCAGTTGTTTGTATTCTTGCTGAATGAACAAATTGAATTTTAGCATCATGAATTTTAACATTCATCTGAAAATTAATTAAAAAAATTAACCCATGCCATGTTGCCCACATTGCAGTCTAGTAAGGAAATTCCTGTCTCTCTCCAGGGAGGCATCATCGCTGGGCGATCGGACCCGCCACGCCTTCCTCCTGGGGCCGAGTCTCAGCCTGGGCTCAGGGGTGGCCCTGCTAGGACGCCAGTGCGTGTGCAGGCAGCAGTGTGGGACGGAGGAGTCTGAAGCAGGCCAAGCGCTGGGAAGGGCGAGCGGTGCTGGTCCCTGGGGTGGCTCCCTGGAGGGTGAGGACAGGCTGCGGGCAGAGGAGGTAAAGGTTTTCGCAATGTCAGGGCCACTGAGCTAGGGGCCGGCAATAACATGTGGCCTCGAGCTGTGGCGGCCCAGACCACAGCCTGGCCCTGGCAGATGGCGGAGGCTGCCGCTGCGGGAGTGCCCGGCCTGCAACGAAGCGGTGGGATGCAGGGCTGGCAGCTTCGGGGACAAGGACACAGGGACCGCAGCGGAGGAGGGAGCATCCGGGGCAGGGACCTCAGGGCTGTTACAGTGGCTGTGGCATTGGGCTCTCAGTGGCTCCATGGCTTGTGGCCACCATCCCCGCAGGATGGACAGATAGAATGCAGCACACGCTGCTTCCCAGGAAAGAGGATGCCCCTGGGTGGGGCGTGGGTTGTGTTCAGACACTGAAGTCTTGCATTTGCACCTTTGCAGATAAAGCCAGAGCCGGTGAGATGTGGGGCCACTGTACTCAGCTGGTATCACGGGTCCCTTTCCACGGAAACATACAGGGCCTTAGGTGGCGATTCTGGCTCAAGTGGCTTGCTGAGTGGGTGCGCTCAGAAGGGGAGTAAGGTCCCCAGAGCAGGGCAGGGTGGCATTGCAGCCAGGGCTGTTCCGGCCTGATCCCACGGGCACTCTGAGTGCGGATGGTGCCGCCGAGCCGGCTTCTCCAGGATTTGGTCATTAGCTGCAGGCCGCTTGGGGCACGGCCTCGCGATCAGGCCGGGACAGGGCAGCTGTGAAGCACAGCAGCTGACACGCAGGAGCTGGGGTGGGCTCTGGCCAGCAGAGGGGACCTGGGTGGGACGCAAACAGCACCTGCTGCAGTCGGTGCTACGGACCGATGCCTGCGTCCTCCCAAAATTTGTATGTTGACCTCTTAACCCCTGCTATGATGGCACTGGGCGGGAGGGAGATGATCAGGTCCCGAGAGTAGACCCCTCCTGACAGGGACTCTGCTAAGGCTCCCTGCGCCCTCCTGCTCCGTGAGGACACAGCCAGCAGATGGATGTCCGTGAACCAGGAAGTGGCCGTCACCAGACGCCAGATCTACTGGAGCCTTGACCTTGGACTTTTGGACTCTAGCACTCCAAGAAATACATTTCTGTTGTCATACGCCACTCGGGCAACCTGCAGCCTCAAGGCCCTATATGGCCTTCTAGGTCCATAAGTGCAGCCTTCTCGCTGAATCCAAATTCTACAGAACAAATCTTTTATTAAAAGGGGTGCAGTAGAGAAAGATGAGGCTGTTCTGCTTCCTTTGGTGCTTAAAAAAGAACAGTCTTGATATCAGAAGGCTGCAGTTTCCCCGCCCGTGGCATTCTGTCATGGCAGCCCGCACGGACCGAGACCACCCACGCTCACTCCCTGGCCCCAAAAGCCACCTTTTGGCTGGGTCCATTGCACTACTGGCTCTGTGCCCACCCTCCGGGGCCCCAGGACACCCCCCACGACAGTCCCCGATGTGCTGAGCAGGGTGCTGAGACTGGGGTCTCCGAGTGGCCCGTGCAGCCGACATGCGCCCTGTGGTGTGGACGCTTCCCGAGGACGCCTGAGCCCCGGGCACCGGAGGCACGGATCGGACGGCCCCCACGCGTGTCGTCGAGGCTGTCTGCGGATCCCAGTGCTGCTGTTTTCTTACATACAAAAGCAAGAGTCAAATATTAAACCGTCTAAGCCATCATCGTGTCACTGACGAGCTGCACACGGAACGGAAGCCGTAACCACACGGAGTATTTACGCTCTGCGTCGTGCTGTACTGACGTGAGGCGGGTTGTTTTTGTTTGTTTGGGGTTTCTTTTTTCTTGTTCCAAAGTGGATGACAAAACGCCCTCCAGTGAAGAGACTGCTCGCGGAGAAAGGGCCCCGCCCTCCCGGAGGGGCTGCCCACGAGTGGGGACGAGAGGCCCCGAGAGCCGTCCTGAACGTGGGGCTCCGCCAGGGTCACGGGCCTGGCTGGGAGCAGGGGCACCTGCCCCCCACTTCAGAGCAGCTGTGTCACCAGCAGATGCCACCGCCTGCAGCCTCCCGCTGACGACTCCTTCACACCAGGCAATCGTTATTTTCCAGATGTAAAATAGTCCCATTACTATTATTACTTTTTATAAGTGCCACCACCTAACATCTGCTGGGAAACCTGGTTTAGAGGGTCCCCCGTCTAGAACACTGCCTACACGCAGTTGGGAGAAGCCCCCTGTCCCCCTCCCAGGGCTCCCTCATCTCCACCAGCCTGCGAGACCCCATCCTCCAGGGGCTTGGGGGGGGTCGCCACTGTCCCCTGCTGACGCCCGCTCTGGTGTGGTGGCTCTCTGCCCATCATCACCAGAACCCCATGGGTCTGCACCGTTTTTATCTCACTTCTTTACATGGCAAGACTGAGGTCAGGGTGGCCCTGTCACCCACATGCAGACCCGTGCGGGCTGGGGACTGGCAAGGGAGACTGCTCCCCAGGCCTGCCTGCCATGAGGGGCTCTGTCCCGGCCGAGCCACCACCAAATGCCACTTCAGGAGGCCCGGCCCCGGCTCACAAAAGCGCAAGAAGACGACACAGACTTGTTTTCAGCGTTTCAGAAGTTTTATTATAAAGAGAGTGGAGAGAAGCACTGGGCACCGAGACACACATTCGCCAGGGCCAGGAAACAGCTGCACACGACGTCAAGAACCAAAACCAAAACCAAACCCCAAAACCACACACACGTTATGATAAGCTGCAACTGTGTTGTTCTCAAGGTCTCTTCATAAATAGACAAAGGTCATGGTTGGCAATTTTAAATAGATGGACATATGGTTAAAGGAAAACAGCGACCCTGCAAGGGTGGCTGTCACTGTCCGGTGCTGGCTGTGCAGACAAGGAAACGGTTTGGCGGCCGCTTTTGTGCACGTCTCCCTTAACATAAAACTTAAAACAAAACAAAAAAAATGTGCTAAGGGTCATATAAAATGCTTTTTTACCTTAAAGGAAACTACTTTTTCCCCCACAAAATAATCTTACAGATGTCTTCAGCACAGTTCTAAAACACTTAGCCAACTACTTACACGGAGCCAACAGTTCATAGGTTTCATACTCTTTTGTTCACGCTGGAAAACCGTTATACGCGCACGTCCATGGCGGCCCGGCCCCGGCCGTGCATCTGGGGTGGGCGTCTGTTGCTAGGAGACCCCGCCGGGGGCCACCACGCGGGCTGGGCTGGGGCCAGGCATCCAGATGTAGGGTACCGTGTGCAGGGTGAGGAGCGGGGTCCACAGCTACCCTGGAGCAAGCAGGTCAGCGGGCAGAAGGTTCCTGCAGGTTCTTTGGGCTGGCGGCGGGCAGTGGGCCGCCTCTGCAGAGTCTGGTGGGAGGTCGAGGGAGAGACTCAGCCCCGGGGCACTGGTGTGCCACTGCTCTCTCTCGGATCAGTCACCCTGCCTCCTGCCAAGGCCTCTTTTCTGCTGTCAGCCCTTCAGGCCCGGAGCAGCGCCCTTCCAGTGAGCCTCAGGGAGGGGGGGAGGCGGGCTTAGGTGAGGTAGAGTGACTTGTCCCTGGGGAGCAGGCTGTGGGAGAGAGGAGGGGCTGTCAGAGCTGCTGAGCCCACCCCGGCCTGGGGGGCCCCGGGACCGCGGCAGTCTGGCCCGTCACTCTGCCTGATCCAGCAGCCCTCTGCAGAGGGACACACGGCCATGCCCCCCCGGACCACCCGCCACGCAGAGACAAGCCCCCCTGGAATCCCAGCAGGGACCACCGGGTCCTCAGCTCTGGGAGGAAGGGCGGCGGTGTGCCCGTCCTGCACGGAAGCCCACGCCAACGTCACCACGGCTCTCGGTGGGTTTTTAATTGCAGGACTTTCATTTGTAAATTTCAAACGGGCTTAAGGGAGGACAGGTGATCTTTATGTTTTTAAAATAGGGCACTGCTGTGGTCCGGCCTCCACGCCGGGCGTGAAGGGCCAGCCTCAGGAAGCTCTGACATTCTGGGATGTCCACTAAAGACACTGCCTCGGCTTCCCACGGTGAGGGGAGGGCTGGGGTGGGGTCTGCACCCGTAGGGAGTGGGGAGGGAATGCTTGCTTGCCCACGGAGAACGTCTCCCCAGGCGTGCTGGAAAGGGGCATGAGCCCCTTTGGCTTGTGCAGTGCCCAGAGCACTGGCGACCTTGGCAGGGGGCAGCCCTGGGCTGGAAGGCCCCCACCTCAGGCCAGGGCAGCCATGGTCACTAATAAACATGGTGCTGTGCCTTCCAGGCTGTGGCGCTGTCGCTGGGACAGCGTTTGAAAGACTAAGAGCGCAGGATGGGAGGGGAGGCCCGAGGCAGGAGGCCCACGAAGCACCGGGAAGGAGCCCCGTGAGGCCAGAGCCTGGGCAGTTGGTCCCCCGTCCTGCGTTCTCAGCTGCCCTCTTCCCCAGAGCACTGGCCATGGCTGAATGGGGACTGCCCTGCCCAGGGGCTACACTGTCCCGGGGAGCCCACGGCCGGGGCCACCTGACACAGGGTACACACAGCCCGGTCCCGACCCACGGGCGGGCCCCATTCTGCACACTCTGCGGTACCGTCACGCTCCCGGGCTCCCGTGGGGTCAGGCGGGAGCGGGGGTCCAGCTGAGGCCACATCCTGGCCAGCTCCTGTCCCCACCCTGTCCGCCTCCCTCACCCCCTTCTCCTGCAAACTCGAGGACCCTGAGCACCTATTCCCTGCGTCCTCAGGCTCTGCCTCTAGGGAACCCGGCCTGAGACACGGGACCCCTCTGTGAATGTCACGGGAAGGAAGAAAAAAGCAAGACTGAGACAGCCTCACTTCCCGAGCAGGCCTCCCCGTCGAGGGCCCACCCGGCCGGGCGTCCTCTCCTTTAGACTCCACCCGCCCCTGCAGGGCTGGCAGCGACCACAGGGCTGCGCCGAGGCCCCTTCCCCTGGGTGCCCCGTTCCCACTCTCCCATGCCAGCAGGACAGAGGCAGGGCCAGTGTCGCGCCAGGAGGACTGACCTGCAGGTGCTGATGCCGCACTCCCCGCTGGGGTAACTGCTGTCCCAGTCCCCGCTGCTCGTGGGGTTGGACGGGCCGGGAGAGCGGGGGCCTGAGCTGCCAGGGAACTCAGAGATGTGGGGGAAGTCCTGCAGAGGAAGGAGGACACGGTCAGCCGAGGAGAGATGGTGGGGGGGCGCTGTCTCAGGCAGCCCAGGGGGTGGGGAGGGGACCCCATGCGGAGGGCATCCTCGCTCTGCAGAGACACTTCCTCTGGGTCACACACAATGACCACTCTGCTTCTAATGCATCCTCCTTTCCCCCAGCACAGCATGTTTCCAAATATTCAACCCTTGTCTTAGCTGAATCGGGGTGACAGACTTTGCTTTCAGGGCATTGCTGCAGTTTCCCAATCTGTAAAATGGAGTCATTGGGCTGAACACCTTCCAGGGGCTGTGTGACCCTGCAACAGTCCCTGTGCACAGTCAGCAGGAGCCAGGCCTTGAAGGCTTTGGGGAGAGCCAGGGACTAGGGCTGATCCCGCAGAAGCCACGGTGGCCCAGGAGCTGGGATGGACAAGGCGTGTGGGAAGGAGGGCCTGGAGTAGCCTAAGAATCTGCCTGGCAACTCATCAACTGTTCCCGACAGCCAGGTACGTCTCGGGTACGGTGTACCAGACCCATGTCACAGCTGAGGCTTAGAGAGGTCAGGCGCCAAGGCTGAGGTCACATCGCTGGTGAGTGGCAGTGCCAGGATCTGAAATCCCAAGCCACTTCCCCTCCCCACCTGGGGTCGCAGAAGGGCTCGCCGCTGCCCCACCCTGCTTACCTGTGGCCCTGGAGGTGAGGGGCTCATCGCCAGCTGCACCTGGAGTGCCATGGGGGTGGGCAGGACAGGGGCCTGGGGGGCTGGGGACATGCTGACAGGGGGGCTGAGGAGGGCGCCCTGTGCGTGGGGGGGCAGTGGCAGCTGCTGGTGCAGCGGGGGGCTGAGCGGGAAGGAGGGTGGCGGCGGCGGGGACGCGCTGAGGCCAGGCAGCAGCGACTTGGAGCCCAGCGTCCGGGCGAGGCTGGCCGGAGAGGCCCCGCTGCGGAAGGCCTGCAGGTCCGACGGCGTCAGGAAGGAGGCCAGGCCCGGCATGGCATACATGGGCTGCTTGGGCGGCAGCATTTTGGCTGGCGGGTTCGCCTGAGTGCTCTTGGTCTCGCCTTGGTCCGGGGAGCTCTGGGAGGAGACAGAAACCAGTCACTGGGGAAGAGGGACAAGCCAGAACTTGGGCTGTGAGGCCAGGAGGCTCTGCCACCCTCTGCCCCGGCCCCCGCTGGCTCTGTAAGCAGAGCTAACACAGGGTCCCAGTACACTTGGCTCTGGCCATCCGACTAGCCCCTGCTTTTCTCCCTGGGGGGGGGGTCCTCTGCCCAGGGGAGTACCAGCTCCCCAGCCGGGCCGGTGGACCCAGCACCACCCAGGCGTGCCGTCCTCCCAGCCCTGCCTTCCCCCGTGTCATTCCCTCGGCCTCAAACACCCCCTTTCCTTGGCCTTTGCGGCCCCACACAGATGCCATCTCCCCTGTGACGGCTTCCAGGACAGCACCCGCCTCTACGTGGGCCACGCGTCCGCAGCCGCACCTCGCCCCTTGCGTGGCTGGTGTCGACAGAGGGGCAGAGAGCGTGGTGACGAGATGCTGTATTTTGGGGTCGCGAGTCCCGAACCCCACCAGTGGTCGGGAGTGAAGGCCAAAATTTGAAAACTGGCAAAATTGGGCTGAATCCTAGCACAGACACTTTGACAAACTGGATAGTTTCGGGCAAGCTGCTTAACGGGCGCGGGGTCTGGGGAGAGTTCGATGAGGTGGGATGCATGTGAAGTGCCTGAGTGAGCGTGCACCATGCACAAACTGCAGGCGTGACCACGTCGGTCTCACCCATCCTTTCCAAGACCTGCGGTGCTGACCACTCCCGTGGCCCCAGTCGTCACTCCCTCCCTCGGGTGCTCCCCCCATCAGGGCTGTGCCCGGGGACTCCAGGCGTTACCTTGGAGACGAGGCTAGCCCTGTAGGCGGCCAGAGCCTTCAGATACTCCTTTTTCGCTGCTTCGGTCTTCCTCTTGTAGGCCTGAAAGATCCAACACATGGGCAGCGCTGGGGAGAATGTTAGAGAGGAGACGCAGGGCAGGGGCCTGGGATGGGAAGGCGTGGATTCGAGGGCCATGCATGGATGGGGGTGCTGGGTTCAGAAACTGGGTCAGTCACCCACCAGCCCCCTTCTGGGAGAACTGCACAGGGATTTATGGAGGCCAGGGTATATCCCAGTTCCTCAGCCAAGTTACTCTGTGCTCTTGGGCAATATGCTTCACCTCTCTGGACCTCCAGGTCACACCAGCACACTGACTATAAAAAGACAGGGCCCCTTGAAGCCCCCTATTTTGATCCAGCACAGTGCAGATCTCTTCATGTTGCACCATCTTTGCATCCTAGAATGAACCCTACTCGTTCATAGTATGTGAATCTGGATTCAATTTGCTAATATGTTTATTAGGCATTTCAGACCTAGATTCATATGTTATTTTAGGAGAGGCCAGTGTGTTCACACCTCGTGTCCATACCTTTTGGTAGAACCCTCCCACAATGACATGGGGTTTGACCTTAAGATCTGCTTTGGCCAATAGGATGAGAGCAAATTTGATGCAAGCAGAGACTGGAAAAGTGCTTACACATTGGGGCTTGTCCTCTCACTGTTCTTGGAACTCTGAGTTGCTATGTGAACAAGCCTGAGCTAGACTGCTGGATGATGAGAGACACATGGCCCAGTTTGGCCCCACTGCTCTTTATTTTTTTATACAATTTTCATTTATACTCTTGTGGGATACGAACCCACAACCTTTGAGTTCCCACTGCTCTTAACTGATAGCCACCCAACTCCCCAAAGCAGAACTGCTTAATTTATTGGCAGTTGACTACAAACACATGAGTGAGCCCAGCTAAGGGTAGCAGAAGAACCACTCAGCTGAGCCCAGCACAGCTCATGGGCCCTCAGAATTGTGAGTTGAATAAATGGTTGTTGTTTGAAGCCATTAAGTTTTGGAAGTGTTTGTTACACATTCAAAACTGATACAGTTAGCTTCATTATTATGTCTGATTGTCAAGATTACATTGTGTATAAAGACTTGTGAAGGTTTTCATTTTTCTAAGCTCTAGAATTGTCTATTCTTTGATGCTTTGAAAGAGCTTTCTCATTAATCAGCCAGGCTTGGAACTTTTGGGGGAGAAGTGGGTTTTTTTTAAATTTTTTGTTTGTTTCCTATAATTTTCTCAATAACATTTCCCTTGGTTATTAGTATATTAATTATTAGTAAAATAGGACTATACATAAAATTTCTTAATGTGATTTTAAAAAATGGATACAAGCTCTCAGCCAGCCTTATTTAATAGTGAAACATGAGAAGTAATCCAAAGAAACTAAGAAGACCATTATCCCCATCATTATTGAACATATGTTTTTAGAATCCTAGTCAGAGTAGCTGGGAAAAGAAAACAAAATTAGAAATATAAATATGGGAAATGAGACAAAAATAAAGAAACAAAATTATCATCATCATCATTTGTAAGATAGATATATACACACATCTGTATATTTATAGACATATGCATATATATGTATATAGGGAGATGCGTGTGTGTGTGTGTGTGTGTGTGTGTGTGTGTGTGTGTATTAACCTGGAAGATCCAGGAATTAATTTAAAATGATCAGAAATAAAATAGTTTAGCCAGGCAGGTAGGTGCAAAATAAATTCTTAACTTCTTTATACATCAACAACAATCTGCCAGAAAAATGTGAAAAAAAAACTCAAAAACATGCCATTTATAATGTATTGAGTAAAAGGAGAGATCTAGCAATCATCGGATGGGAATAAATATGTAACAAGTTCTCAGATTGATAAAAAATACACCAGAAAGGTCAAGAAAAACGAATCAAAAGCTCAGAAACAGGACCAAGGCAGGAGGTAGGACCCTCAACCACCTTCGCCGGCCCCTGGGCTGCGTTGAACGGGGCCAGAGGCGGCCTCTGTGGGAAGGAGTGTCACCGTCCAGGGACAGAGCACCCGAGACCACTGTCCCCTCAGACCGTGTACAAAAGGGAGAGGAAATTCCCCCTGCCACCAAAGAAACCGAGGTCTTCTTAGGAAGGGGAATGGATGCCCACAAACCAGTGAAAATGACAAACGTCCCCATGGCAGAGGCTGGCAGTGCCTGTCCCTTATCCCCTAGGCCCTTACCACTGTGCTACACACAAGCTCAGCTTCCAGCCGACAGCAGCGGTGTCCCTTTGCCTGAGGGTGCATGCTGGCAGCAGCAGCCTGGTCTGCCACGTGCACAGCAGGCCAGGAGCGCTGGAGAATTAATGTCCCCCGGAGCAGCTCTCCGCCAGTGAGTGACAAAAGCCAGTGTCCCCCCCAGCACCCTTGCAGCACCTCAGATGGGGTCACTCTAAGGCATGGCGGGTTCTGCGCTGGCCCCTGAGTTCCCCAGCGGGGTCACCTTCCTGTCGCCCGCAGTGGTAGCTTCTTTGACAATCTGCCTTCCCTTCCCTGTCTCACTTCCCCACTCCCCTGCCAGCAGATTTTGGGGTGATCTCACAAATAAACCATTCACACTATAATGCATTCTAAAATAAGTGAAAATTTTAGAATGTGAAAAAGGAGATGTTTAAGATAATAATAATAATCTCTCTCCCTGGCTCTAAGCCTGCTGCTCTTCCTGTGTCTCCCGTCTCAGCAAAAGGCACCTCCATTGACCCAGAACACAACCCAGATCCAAGCAGGTGACTTCCACGGCACGCTCTGGGTCCCCTACGCCAAACACCCGGTCCAGGCCACTGTCCTCTCCCATGTGGGTGACTGTGGGACCGGCCACATCCACTCTCGCTCGCCTTATGCAGCCGCACGGGCCCCTCCTGTGCATAAAATTCTCGACTCCTTCCAAGGCCTGCAGGGCCCTGCCCTCCTCTCCAGCAATGCCTCTGCCACAGCGACACTGTCTCCTCTCCGGCCATCCTGGTCTCTGTTCATTCATGCATACCTGTCCTTCCCTGGCCAGGCCTCCCTACCTGGGGTGCTTCCCCTCTGGTGGCTCACCCTCAGGTCTCACCTGGAGACTGACCCCCAGGACTACGTCTGTTCCCTCTCTTTTCACTCTCATGTACCATGTCCCATCTTGGCACATGACACAATCACAACTGTAATTTTAAATTTACTTATCCGCTATTTCATTATCATCTCTTACGCTCATAGCTTCACTGAGCTTCCTGGTTCTACAGGTCTGAATGCAAATCCTGTCTGTCCCCTGATTCTCAATGGTGACCCTGGCCCAGTCACTTAGCCTCTTGGTGTCTCCATCTCCTCTTATCAAAATAGGAAAGCGGGAAGCAGTGGCTGCTCCACAGGGTGTTGTACAAATTCAGTGACATAGTGGAGGGGGAGCCCAGCATAGCACCAACACCCCTGTTTTACAGATAGGAAAACAGAGGCTCAGAGAGGTTACGTGGTCAGCCTGAAGTCACACAGCACACAACTGGTCATTGCATTTACCTATGCACTCTATTTCCCCTGGAGGCCTTCAGAGGAGGCCACAGGCACATGGTCAGTGGGGTAAGAGGCTCTGGCCGGGACTCCAGACTTTGAGGGCTGGAGGACAAGATGGATGAGGTGCCTATTCTCATTTCATAGATGGAGAAGCAGAGGGCCGGCATGGTTAAGGCACTAGTGAGCGCAGCCGGTCACAGTAGAACTGGAAGGAATCTAGCTTCCCAGTTTACAGATGAGCAAACTGAGCCCAGGAAGGACTCTGCGTGAGTCTCTCATCCCAGAGGCAGGGCTTGGTTTCAGCCCTCCAAAGTCTGTCCCTGGCTCTAGGACCACAAAGAGGATGGCCCAGAAAGGGACGGGGGCTCACCTGCTTCTGCTCCTCTCCCAAGCTGTCCCACATGGAGGCCACGATCTTGGACACGTCCCCGAAGGTGGCGCTGGGGTTCTGTCCCTTGATGGCGGCCTGAGTGTCTCTGAAGAAGAGCGCGTAGGCTGACACAGGCTTCTGTGGCTCGTTGGGGTCCTTCTTTTTCTTCTTCTTGGGGTTCTTGGCCTTTTTCCCTTGGTCAGACGAGGGTCTCTTTTCTCCCGAGATCTGCCCGAGGAGAGGAAATCAGAAAACCAAAGAAGCCTTTAAAGGCCTCCTGCGGAAGGTGATCCACGCAGCCCTGGGCCGGGCCGGACTTTCCTCGACAGCCCCGTGTGCCTGTCCGGTCCTGCTGACACAAGGCAGTGACAGGCGCTGCCCCCACAGGGCTCCAACACTGCCAGGAGGACCCCACGCTCGGTCGGGGAGGCAACAGACAGCCCCTCGCCCCCCACCCCGGATAAAATCCTTGGGTGCTTCTTTAACTCATGAAAGAGAATCAGATTGACTATAAAGTTGATTCAAAGACATGCAGGAGGAAGAGAAGTCTTTATAGTCACTGAAAGAATGCTGAAATCACATTAGTAAATTACATTGGTAAATTACATGTAAAATTGGTTAATGTCCTATAGAGCCATAAAACTATCACCTTTGGGACTTTTAATCTTTTCTGCTGGACAGAAATCACTTGCATCTCTACAGGGAAAAATTAATCTGCCTTGTAATCAGACAAAAATCATTTATATCCCTATCACTCCCCCCCTCCCGCCCCAAGGTAGCATCTACTTTTACAGAATTGCAAACTTCCCTAGTCAATAATGAATCTTGAGTCAAAGCAAAGGCCCATCCTCCTAGAGAACCAGATAATTCTTGAGTGAGCCTGCTAGACGACGCTTTGCTATGACCTGAAGCATGTGCAGTCATTGGGGGCCTGCACCGGAAGTCTGGGGTACATAACTCTTTCCTAACTGTTCTTCCTGTGGTGATCACAAATAATCCAAAGATTATCCTGGATTACAGAAAGTTGGTCTCCTCCACCACATTTCTGAGTTGCAACTTCGGACAGGTGGCTCCGTCCCCTGGATGCCTGTGATGGCTGGAAGCGATGAGGCCAATGTGACAGCCAGTGGGGTCAACCCTGGAGCCAGTTGGCCACACCCCGGAAAGACTCTAGGACCATAATCCTGTGGGCACCTGATTCCGGGCTTCCAGGATGGGGCGGGGGTTGGGGTGCCCACTACAGACCTCAGTGGGTCTCTGTTGGGACGCGGAGGCCACACAAAGACAGAGGACTTCGCTCAAAAGCTCTGGATCCTGCAGCGAAGACTGTGGCTCTGTGTGCCAGGAAGATGAAGGTGACACCTCCAACTGATAGGGGAACGGTGGCCAGTGGACACGACTCGGGCCTCCACGTCTGAGGGGCGGGGAGGGACAGGGTCTGCAGCACCCTGGCTCTGTTCCTGGCACTTTCTCTGCAGCCACCCCTCTGTCCAAGCCTCAGTTCTGTCGGCACCGTGGTGAGACGAGAGCAAGATGAAGGGACGAAGACGCATCTTGTACCGATGAAGCCTGAGCAGATGTGGCACTGCAGGGCCTTAAGGGAACACATGACAACTGCACCTGTAGCTGCCTGGGTTTGAGTTCTGGCTCTGCCACTTACTGGCTGTGTGACCCTGGGTAAGTTACTTAACCGGCCCGTGCCTCAGTTTCCCCACCTGCCCAGTGGAGATAATAATGGTACCTGCCACCCAGATTGTTACGAGGATTACATGGGCAAATACTTATGTGCTTAGAACAGTGTCTGGCCCACGGGGAGTGTTTTAGAAGTCTTTGTTGAATAAAAAGTAAAATAAAAGCCGTCCCTGCCTGCCCTACGATAAAAGCTGAGTCATCCTGAGGACCAAGCTGAACCAGGATTTGGAGCTAAGCGCCCTTCCCCCGGTCCAAGGGGGCAGGGTCTCGTGGCACGGGCACCATGGTTACTGCCCCGGCCTCTGCAGGGCCACCACGTGGAAAAGGGGGGGAGGCCCTTACGAAGAAGAAAGGGCTCCAGGATGACAGAGGCAGGAGTCCCAGGGTCAAGTCTTGATTCTGCAACCAGCTGGCTGGAGATTCCGGCAAATACTCCCATCCCCGGCCTCTCGGGGCCTCTGATTCCCTCCCCAGTAGAGCAAGATGCCCCCCATCAGGGAGGCAGGCTTGGAGTCAGTGCAAAGAAAGGCCCAGAGCCCGGACAGGTGGCGGCCCCCATCCCTGATGTGTTCTTGAAGAGGCTGGACCACTCTGGACTCCAGCGATGCTGGGGGAGGCAGGTCCCCAATGGGGGGCATTTTTAGCAGCCCCCCTAGGTCAGTATTGAATACCCTGGGCCCAGAGGGGCCCTCTGCTGGACCACACTTCTTTGTCACAATATTTTAAAAGGCCAAGATGGCCATGCAACATGACCCTGACAGCCTTGCTGAAGCCATGCGTACTGCAGATGACGCGCTGGCCACGCAGGAGAAAGACTTGGCCACGTTTTCAGGGCATGTTCTCACCCCACCCCCTCCACATTGGTTGGAGTTGCCTCTGCTTTATGCACAAGGCCATGGGGACACACAGGGGACCGAGGTGGTCAAGGACACTGGACAAATTCCGCAGGCAGAGCACGATCCCCCAGCCCCCATGGGTGCTGTCCCCAGGAGCCGGTGCTCCACCTGCTGACTTTCCTTTTCCTTGCTTTCCAGCAAGAGGCCCAGCGGCTGCAGCTCCCCTCGGGTCCCTGACAAGTGAATCTCCAGGTCAAGCTCCATGAGGCTTCGACCCCTGCGTGATTCAGAGCGCTTAGGGCAACCCCAGCTCCTACAGCTCCTTGACAGTTTGTCATTGTGTTGACATCACCCTGGACAGAAAGTTAGCGATTTATTAAAAGGATCTGTTCTGTAAAATGTGGATTCAGTCAAAGGGCCGCACTGGAGGATCCAGAAGGCCACGTGTGGCCCCAAGGCCGCAAGTCCCCACCCCTGGCCCGGCCACTTTTCTAGTCTCTTCTAGAGGGCGGCGATGCCCGTGTCCCAGGGGACCCGTCCCCGCCGACGGGAGGGCACCACATGGCTTGGCCCCTTCATCCCTCTGCCCCGCATACCTTGAAGTGGGCTTCCGAGTCCTCCTCCTGAGTCGAGCTGGAGGGAGAGGGCGTCGCCGACTTGCTCCCGGGGGGCGACGGCGAGCCGTGGGCCACGCAGCTCCTGACGCCCATCTGCGAGATGAGCTGCGACTGGCCCAGGGCGCTCATGCGGCTGGCCAGCATCGCCGGGCGGCCCAGCAGCGGCCCTGGCCGGCCCGAGTCGTAGGCGGCCACCTCCGAGTGGACCATCTCCTGGATCTAAGAGAGGAGGACAGGGCGCGGTGAGTCAGAAAGGATCCGCCCTGCCACGCCGTCGCATCTGTGTTGAGACTCAGCAGGCAGATGAGAAGTGTCGGGGGGACGGGTGGGCTGGCTCCATGCTGAGCCGCTGCCGGCTTTGGGTCCCTGGCAGGTGAACCTCAAGGTCGAGCTCCATGTGACTCTGACCTCTGCGTGATTCGGTGCAGCTAGGGGAGCTCCTAGAGCTCCGTGACACTTTGCCATTGTGTTGACAAGCCGGCCCTTGCCAGAGAGCTCAGTCTGGCTGTGAACGGAGCACTTCATGACAGCGAGTCTGCCCTCCCGGAACACCGTGCCCCTCTGCACTCATTCACCGCCCAGCACGATCAGAACCAGCACAGATGCCGGAAACTGACTCCGTTTTGAATCCTGGTCCTGCCACTTACCAGCTGCGTGGCTTTGGTCAAGCTACTTAACCTCTCTGGGCCTCAGTTTCTTCATCTGTAAAATGCGGATATAATCAAACCTACCTTCTAGGGTTGTTAAGGATCAAATGTACCCAGCAAACAGTAAGCCTTATATTGTCTAACGGCTTGTTAAATACATTGAATAAATACCTTGATAAAAGGTTAGTACTTTTCTTCCCATAGTTCAGTAACTTTCTTATTGACTCTATTCCCTGTGACATTTTCCAACTGGTTATTTTTGGAATATAAGAAAGCTGTTGATTTTTACATGCAAGCAGTTTTCATGCTAAACATATATTTAGAATAGCATATACTTTTTGACCTAAATATAATATATATACACCCCATTCAGCAAAGCATACCAATTTGCATGCTCTTATAATTATTTTTATTTCCTCTGCATCTGTGGTGACTTCCCCCTTCTAATTTCTAACGTCAGATATCTGCATTTTCCTCTCACTTTTTCTTCATTAGGCAAGCTAATGGGTTTCCAATTCTATGTGGGTTCTTTTCTCCTTAAAATAATCAAATCTCAAATTTATCACTTCTGTTTCTCAGTTTTCTAATTCTTTGCACTATTCTAATTCTCTGCACTATTCTTTAATAATGCATTTTATCTTTAGTAATCCCTTCCTCTGCATTTTAAAGATTTATAATTGTTGCTGTCCCCTCAATTTTGAGTTGTATTTTAATGTTTTAATGGGCAAATGACAAATTGTATATATTTATGGTATACAACGTGATGTTTTGGTGTATGTATACACTATAGAATGATTAGATCAAGCGAATTAATATATCCATCATTTCACATTTCACTTTTGGAAGGAGAATATTTAAAATCTACTCTTTTAGCAATTTTCACATGTACTATATATTATTATTAATTATAGTTACCAACGGATCTCCAGAATTTATTCCTCCTGTCTAAGAGAAACTTTGTATCCTTTGACCAACACTTCCCTACTCTCCACCCTCCCCAAACCCCCCAGTAACCACCCTAGTAACCCCCCAGCCCCTAGGAACCACCATCCTACTCTCTGCTTCTAGGAGTTTGAATTTATAAGATTCCACACATGTAAGTGAGATTGTGCAGTGTCTTTCGGTACCTGGCTTATTGAGTTGCATTTTTAATTTGTTGATTTCTTCATCATTTAAGAGATACCTGTGATTGTTCTTTTTTTTAAAGAGCCAAGGTCTTGCTGTGTTGCCCAGGCTGGAGTACAGTGGCTATTCACAGGTGACATCAGATGCCACTATAGCCTCAACCTCCTGGTTTCAAGTGATCCTCCCAGCTGAGCCTCAGTAGGGACTACAGGAACAGGCTGCTGCACCTGGCTGCTACTGTTCTTTCTTATGGACTTATTTTTTCATTTCACTCTTAATTTCTTCTTTGATCCAACAGTTGTCTGAGAAGAATTCTGAAATTTCTAAGTGGTTAATCTTCTTTCTTTCTTTTCCTTTGGTTACTATATATCTCTATATAATACAAATATATTTACAATTATCCATCTTATCCAGATAACTGGAATATCATATTTTTAATACATTCCATGCTTTTTATAGTTAAATTCCCATTTAACATTGTAATACTGTGAAATGCATGCTGCCTTTTAAAATGTTCCTTCTCAGGAGTTTATATATTTTAACTGTCTATCCAAAGGACGAGTTCTTATATTTAAAAAAAAATCAATTTGACAACTTTTATGAGCATTAATTAAATTCCACTTTCTTTTCTATTAATGTTGACCCTCAGGTATCGTATATTGCTTTTTATCTAGCTTTTACACTAAACTATTTATTTTCACATTTTCTTTTTTAGTAATAGAATCATCTAGGGCAGGTGTTCAAACAAGAGCCATTTTCCCACGCAGGGGTCATTTGTCTGAAGACATTCTGGGTTCTGACAACAGGGGGGAGGGTGCTACTGGCATCTAGTCAGTAGCAGCCAGGGATTCTCCCTCCCCACGACAAAGTATTATATATCCCAAAATGTCAACAGTGCTGAGGTTGAGAGAGCCTGCTCCCTATATAACTATGATTTTTCCCCTAAAGAGAATTTTAGCTGCATGATATAAATATGTTACAACTATTCTGCACTTAAGATTTGACTTTCTTTGTTACCCTAAAGTTATTTGGAAGAATGTGTTCATCTAATGTGTTCATTAATTGGCTATTGTGAGCAGAGAAGGTGACTCCTAGAATTTTATCCTTTTGGAATGTGTTGAGGTTTTCACTACAGCTTAGGATATGATCAGTTTTTGTAAAATTTTTATGTATACCCGAAATAATATTTACTCTGTACCATACAAATTTCTCTGTATGTCTGTTCAAGAAACAGTTTTGACAATTTTAGCTGTGAAATCTCAAGAAAAAATGGGTTCAAGCCTGCCATTCCTGTTGTGCTCCCCTACGTTTGGCTATAACATTTAAATGTAAGGTTTTCTTCCTTACATTCCTGACGTAAAGTTAAATGTCCCAGAATGTTATATCTTCATCATGGCTTTTCTTGTTCCTAAACACAAAAATAAGCATCTTTGCCTAAATTAATGTTTCTGTATTAAATCCTACTTAATCTTCTATCCTTATCACTCCAATTTTTCCACTGTTTTATTTTTGTCCTGCATCATTTTAAGTGTAAACAGCAGATAGGTAGATTTGGGTTTCTAACCCCATTCTTAATATGTGATGATATATATTTTTTATTTTTTTATTTTGTATTTATTTATTTATTTTGAGACAGAGTCTCGCTTTGTTGCCCAGGCTAGAGTGAGTGCTGTGGCGTCAGCCTAGCTCACAGCAACCTCAAACTCCTGGGCTCAAGCAATCCTCCTGCCTCAGCCTCCCGAGTAGCTGGGACTACAGGCATGCGCCACCATGCCTGGCTAATTTTTTTGTATATATATTTTTAGTTGATCAATTAATTTCTTTCTATTTTTAGTAGAGACAGCGTCTCGCTCAGGCTGGATTCGAACTCCTGACCTTGAGCAATCCGCCCGCCTCGGCCTCCCAGAGTGCTTGGACTACAGGCGTGAGCCACCACGCCCAGCGGCTATATATTTTTTATTTTTACATTAATCATAATGAGATCTAAGGAACAGACTTAAAGTGAACTCTTTTAAAGGATAGAAGATTTTAAAATCTATTTTCTAAACATCCCTCTCTTCCCTTCTTATTTTTATTTTTTATTTTTTTTATTTTTTTATTTTATTTTATTTTTTTTTTTTGCATGCAAATTTTTGTTAATCTTCCCTTCTTAATATGCACATATTCTTCCTTCCCTAAGTCTTAACAAAAATCTGACACCATTTCCTCAAGGGCAAATTGGCCTTACAGTTTTGTGATAGGGCTTGTTTTGTTTTATTTTTCTTCCTAGATGCCTGCTTTAGAATTCTGCCATCAGCTATTCCTGACTTAGTAATTTCATATCTTGCCAACACTTGATAATGATAGATTTTTGAATTTTTGCAAACGTGCTAAGTGTGAAATGCTCTCAAAGTTATTGTAATTCACACTGTTCTGATTCCTAGTGGGGTTAGACACCTTTTCACAAGTTGACTGGGCCGTTTGGGTTTCTGCTTAGACTGCTGTTGAGAATATAAACTAGTAAGTGGGGCCTGCACTCGAATGTTTATGGCAGCACAATTCATAATTGCAAGGCTGTGGAAACAGCCCAAGTGCTCATCAATCCAAGAATGGATTAATAAAATGTGGTATATGTATACCATGGAGTACTATTCAGCTCTAAGAAACAACGGTGATATAGCACATCTTATATTCTCCTGGTTAGAGCTGGAACCCATACTACTAAGTGAAGTATCCCAAGAATGGAAAAACTAGCACCACATATACTCACCAGCAAACTGGTATTAACTGAGCAGCACCTAAGTGGACACATAGGAACTACAGTAATAGGGTATTGGGCAGGTGGGAGGGGGGAGGGGGGCGGGTATATACATACATAATGAGTGAGATGTGCACCATCTGGGGGATGGTCATGATGGAAACTCAGACTTGTGGGGGGAGGGGGGGAAAGGGCATTTATTGAAACCTTAAAATCTGTACCCCCATAATATGCCGAAATAAGAAAAAAAACAAAAAACAAAACTAGTAAGTGGGACTCGCTAGGAAAAAAATCTGACAGTACCCAGTACATTGAAGATGCACACACCCTACCACCTAGCATGTCTACTCCACATGTTTACTGTAAAGAACTTGCCCATGTGCATGAGAAAGCACACATCCTGCAGGAAAAATTGTGAAAGACTTTGAAATGGACGAATGAGTGTCCTTTTAATGGACTGGTAGGCATTGTCTAGTGGGCCTCCGGGTTATCTGAGTTTATAGGAGTATGTGCCTTTGTCTTGGGGCTATTTTACAACTTTTTAAGCTGTAGAAACATGATATTAAGGCAACTGTATTTTTTTATCATTCAAAAATTTAAATTGGCTGGGCACAGTGGCTCATGCCAGCTATTCGGAAGGCTGAGGTGGGAGGATTGCTTGAGCCCAGGTGTTTGAGGTTGCAGTGAGCTATGATGACGCCACTGCACTCAGCTCAGACAACAGTGAGACCCTGTCTCAAAAAAATTTAAGTTGTGATAAAATATACATAACAAAATTTAGCATCTTAACCATTTTTAAGTGCATAGTTTGGTGGCATTAAGTACATTAACATTGTTGTGTTACTAACCATCAACAGAATTCCACAGAATTCTTTTTGTCTTATAAAACTGATGATCTGTACCTATTAAATGACTTCCCATGCCTCCCTTCCCTGAGTCCCTGGAAACCAGTATTCCACTTTCTGTCTCTATGGAAATTTGAC
This sequence comes from Microcebus murinus, assembly GCF_040939455.1. Lineage (NCBI taxonomy): Eukaryota > Metazoa > Chordata > Mammalia > Primates > Cheirogaleidae > Microcebus > Microcebus murinus. The sequence goes on along the minus strand of NC_134119.1, from coordinate 39,743,533 downwards.
TATTTAGATACCTCATGAAAGTGCAATCATATAGTATTTGTTCTTTTGTGATTGGTTTATTTCACTTAGCATAATGTCTTTTAGGTTCATCCACATTGTAGCATGGATCATAACTTCCTTCCCCTTTTAAAGCTGAACAATATGCCATCGCATGTAAAATGTCACATGTTGTTTCCCCATCTATCTGCTGATTGATAGACACTTAGGTTGCTTCCATCTTTGGGGTATAGTGAATAATGCTGCCATGAACATGGATGTACAAATAGCATCTCTTGGAGACCCTGCTTTTAGTTCTTTTGAGTATATACCCAAAATTGGAATTGCTGTGTCATATGGTCACTCTATTTTTAATTTTTGAGAAACCCCCATACTGTTTTCCATAGTGGCTGCGCCATTTTACATTTTCACCAACAGTGCATAAGGGTTCTATTAATAGATCCTGTTTTTCCGTATCCGTGCCACACTTCTCTCTCTCTCTCTCTGTCTCTCTCTCTCTCTCTGTCTCTCTCTCTCTCTCTCTTTCTGCCATCCCAATGAGCGTGAGGTGGTATGGAACTCACTCTTATCCATAAAAACGCAAAACACATTTTGTCTGGTAGGGATATAATTGTTCCCACCCTGTAGAAAAGATGATTCCAACCACCATATTCCCTTGCTCTACAGATATTAACCAGTTTTTCCTTTATTAGGAAATTCATTTCAGCATCCCGATTGCCTACGTATGTGTCTACTCTTCAGATTCTCCTTGGAACCTATTTACCATCTCCACGGCTTTCTTATTAATACTGAGTTAAGTCTTTGACACGTTTTCATTTTATATTTGCATGAGCGTTATGGTGTCACCTTCTGAAAATTACACATTACAAGAAAGATGGTGATCATTACAGCATTTGTTTTTAATTCCAGAAAAACTGGAAATAATCTAAGTATTCCTCAGTTCGGAAATGGCAAAAATCTGCGGTATGTTTACATAATGGAATTCCGCACAGTGCTAATGGGAACGACCTAGAGCCATGCCTACTATGAATGGATTCAAAAATAATGAGTGAAAAAAACCTCAGATGGACACACACAGTATAAAACCTTTACGGGCAGGTTTAAAACATAAAACATTACTATCAAGTGCTTAAGGACATTATAAAAATGTAATATTTATTTCTTCACAAGTGAATTCAAAGCAAACGGTAATAAGAACAACAACATGGGCTCTTCAAAGCATAGTGTCGGACTCCAATGTCATGGGCTCTAGGAGGTCTGGGATGAGGGGCAGTGGCTGGCACCCACGCCACTTGACTGGCCACATGAGGTACCATGAAGTGTCTGAAATAAGGTAACACAGAACTCCTCGTCTCCAACCCGGGCGCCAGATGCTTACGTTCAGTTGCCTGATTGACATCTTCACTTGGATGCCCTGCAAGCAAGTCAAACTTTCCGTGCTGCAAACGGAGCTCTTGGTGCTCCTTAACTTTGTTCCTTCCCCAGTTTTTAATTTAATTTATTTATTTATTTTTTTTACCAAAATAGTACACCGCACCATCTTTCTTGCAGTTGCCCAAACCACAAACCCGGGGCACCAGCCTTGACCTCTCCCTTTCCCTCACTACTCCAGGCCCTAGTGCAGACAACACCACTGTTGGCTCCACCTCCGAGAACATTCCTCTCCCTCCCACACCACTGACCTCGCTCTAAAACATGTAAATCAGGCCGTGCTACTCTGCTGCTTAAAATTCAGATCCTTTCAAAACAAAATCCAATCCAAATAATAACAATAATAATAATAATGGCTTTTTTAAACCTCTAAGTAAAAAATAATCACACTGTGCAATTTTTGCATGTGGGCAATAGATTTAACTTTGCTGATACGAGGTACATTCTTTTGAGCTGAACATTTGCCACTTTCTTCGGATAAGAGATAGTCTCTACAATTATTTATTTCATTATTGGCTTTTTTCTAAAATTCCTATTAAACACATATTGAATCATCAGGATCTTTTATATTTTCCAGGCATGATTTTGAGCTTTTAAACATTCTTGGAGTTTGGGGAGAAAACGTTGAGCTGATCGTTTTTGCTTATTTGGTTGTCGGCAGCAGCGTTGCTCGCTGCTTTCACTGAATTTTTAAATCCAGTGATCACGTATTTTATCTGAAAGCAATCTTTCCTGATTTCGAATTTTTCTCATCTCATGAATACACTATATAATTGAATTTTTTTTTAAGAATGAGCATTTCCTCCCCATTTTTAAGAGTAGGATGTACAGAATGCACCTTCTTCAGAACTACTGACTTTCTACAGTTTTCTGTACTTTCCTGATATCCAGATTAGGGCCTGCACACGGCAATAGCAAATGCTTGCTGGACCTATTGAAAAATTAAAGCCACAGCAGCAGAACTGGATGTGATCTGGGAAGGATGTCAAATTCTCCACGGAGGAGATTTTCTCCTGCTGTAGTTACGAATATATGCTCAGTGAACTAGGCTCAGGCCTTTCGTGAATGTCTACTTTGTGAGGGACGTGATGCTAAGCTCTGGGGACGAGAGAGCCCCCTCCCCAGCTGCCCATCAGTCCCACAGTCATTTAGGGAGACAGACCCCGCATAAAGACACTACATGACCGATGAGTAGCAGGTGCAAACCAACGAAACACGGTACAGCCACTAAGCACCCCGGATTTTCTAGGGCATCTAAAAAACTCTGTCCTGATGGCCCCAAAGTAAAAAACGTGCCCCCAGTTTGAGGCCTGCTATTGGAGGGTGCTCACCGTAGTGGACGCTGTCAGCGTCAGACCCGATGACAGCCACCCACGCCAATGCTCCGCCCCGCAGAAGGCCACCCCCCCCCGCCCCCCATCTCTGTGGGGCAGCTGTGCTCCTGCGAGTCTCCAGCTGCGGCCACATCCTTGCCCAGCCCCTGTGCGTCCCTTCTCCGGAGGGCCCTCCCTCCACAAACCACCTTCTCAAGAGCCCCCATCCCAGCCTCTGCTTCCAGGGGCCTCACCCTCTGTCCCTCTGTCGCTTCAGCTCTGGGCTCCTGCTCTGCCCGCTGCATCTCGTCAGCATCAAATCCTGCTCCCGGCTCTCCCGCCTTTAACTCAAAGCCTCTCTTAGCTCCAGGTCTCCTAGAAACTTCTGTCCCCACTCCTTCCTCCCCGTGCAGCCACCTGCGCACAGAACCGTCTCTCCTCGCTGTCACTAGGGACTCTCCTCCCATCAGGGACTCTCCTGGCATCTGTCCTTGTTACTGTCTATACTGCTAGAAGCCTCTTCTTCCTCGCCTTCACCACCGTCCTCATCACGGGGAGGAGAAAGTTTTATAAAGCACTTACTATGGGGCTACGCACGTCCACGTAGAGCTCATTTAATTCCCACGACGTGTCCAGGGACAGAATATAATCGCCCTGGGTGGAGGAAGCCAAGGCTCAGAGAGGTTCAGAGACTTGCCTGTGATCACACAGCTGCCGAAGGTGGAGCTGAGTTTCTCCAAAGGATCACGCTTTTCCTCTAAGTTTTGACGCCTTACCCAAGACACTCCTCGGTCCTGGACTCCTGGGACTGCGGCTTCTGCTCACGGCCCCTTCCCTCTGCCCAGGGCCCGGCGCTTGGCTGCCGGGCCACCTCTTGAGCCAGCCCCTCTTGGTCTTCAGCCCACTCCTTAAAGGCCGGCATTGCTCCGTCTGCCCGACCTTCACTCCTCGCTCACACTCCCCTGGGGGAGTCCGCGGCCCCTACACGGGTCCCTACAAACCGGGTGTCCCCTGGTGATGACTCCAAATTCCCACATCCCACCGGAGAAAGAGCTCTGCTTGAAGCCAACGTCAGCCTTTGGAAGAAAAAGGGTGAGCTCACAGGACAGGCACACAGAAGCGGTCAGACCATGTCCAACCCTCCGGGAATTCTAGAACACTCCATCAGCTCACAAGACGGCTACCGCAATCAGAATCCACACTCCTCTGCCCACCACGCTTGGCCACCATCACCTTTCGTCCTCCTCAGCTAAGCAGTGCTGCGGGGCCTCCCCTTCTGCCCTTGGCCTCCCTGGGGCTCCCTCCCTCCACAGGGTCACCGTGGGTGTGGACAGTTTCCTGGCTCGCTGCCCGAGGGCGTGCTCTGGCCCAAGGTGGCCTGGAAGTCCTGAGCCACTGAGGCCCTGGGAGTGAAGCTCGACCCCCAAGGCACAGGAGTTTGGCTTCCTGAGTCCAAGTGCCGTGCGGGCCACCGGAGGGACCCTTCTGGCCTATAGATGTCTCCTCCCTGCTGAGCACCTTTCAGCAGCTCCCCGGGCCACTGAGCAAAACCTTGCAAAACGCCCCCCAAAGTTCCACAATCTCTCTCCTCCTGACTTGTCCGGCCCCTACCCAGAGCTCTCTGGGATTCTCTCTAGATTGGGGACCTGCCCTCTGTGTCATCTTCCTCCGAGGCTTACCTGAAACGCCACCTCCTCAGAGAGGCCCTCCCTGCTCTCACTCTCCTGCTCCATCCTCCGGGCTCCCCCTCTCCCTGGCCTCTCCTGGGGCTCCCCGGGCGCGTGCAGCACCTGCTGGCGTGTGTGCGGAGACACCTGCCTCCCCGCGCCACCCGCAGAGGGCCTGGCCCGCAGCCAGCTCTCGGGAGGTGTCTGGGAGCACGTGGAGCGGGCCCCCTGCGCCCCTCCTGGAAACACATGGCCGCGCTCCAGAGCCCCGTCTGCCCCTCTCCAGGAAGGACGAGGCAGAGGAAGCAGTAAGGAGGCGGCCTTGCGAGCGTAATTAGGCTCGCAGGGCTTAATAGATTCTCAGGGCTGCGGGAACACAAAGGCGTTTTTCACAAATTCCCCATTTGCAGTCTCTGCGGAGAGCAGACTTGTGTGCCAGATCCCCAAGCGGCGGGGGGGGGGGGGGGGGGGGGGGGAGTCACACCTCCCCCTCCCACCTTCTGCCGCCGCGCAGAGCGGACACCCCGGCAGCCCGTCCTACTTCCTCGGGGACCAGCGCGAGGCGTCATTAAACACAGCCTCACGCCCTGCCCAGGGAATGGGGGCGGCTTTTTTTTTCTTTTTCTTTTTTTTGCACAGTGAAAAATTTTAATTGAATTTAGTTTTTTCTTGACAAATCACAGTTGCATACGTTGGTGGGGTCCAGGTGATGATTTGATATATGTATGCGATGGGGGACATTTTTCTTCTGGTGGCAACAGAGGCACTACCCAGTTCTGTCCTTTCATTTAAGCCCCTGCCTCAGTTCGAGAGGGTCCAGAAACTTCTCCTTAATTTCTGCACTCAGACCCCACAGGAAGATTAAGAAGCCACTGACCAGCATTTTACAATCTCTCCTACAGTCTCAGAGTAGCCCTTGCCAACAGCTACCAACATCTTGTTTTACAGAGGATGGTAACAAGAGTGATAATGTCAGTAATACTTAATATTAGATTTAGTGAGTGCTCACTATGTGCCAGGCACTGTGCTAGGACCCTCACAAACACATCTTTGATAAAAGCACTCTCATCACCCCCATTTTACGATGGACACTGAAACTCAGAGAGGTTAAGTGACTTTCCCAAAGTCACACAGCTGGGAGGGGGCGAAAGCCAGAATTCTGCCCGTCTGCTGAGTCTGAGATCTCTGCACTGCCCCATACAGATCTTCATGGCTCTAGCAGAGGAAGAGGGCTCTAACAATGGCTAATGACCCTGCCATCACCGGGCAGCTGTGAGGACCAAATGACAAGATGACTTTGTGCAGAGCCGGGCACGCAGTAGCTGTGCCACACGAGAACCTTTCCTTCCCCTCGTCCCCTCGCGAACTTGCTCAAGGTGTGGACTGGGCTAAGAACAGGTCAGAAACAACAGAAGGTTCTGAAATACGAGAGGAGAGGGACACCAGGAGGGAGGCACCCGTGACGCCAAAGATAACAGCACAGCTGGCACAGGGCGGCGCTTCACAAACACGTGTCACATCTGTCAGATCAGGACTTGGCAAACTTCGGTAAAGGGTCAGACCGTACATGTCTCAGGGTCTGCGGGCCAGACGGTCTCTGACGTGGCAGCGAGAAAGCAGCCACAGACGACAGTGCAAATGAATGGCTGTGGCAGTGTTCCAATAAAACTTTATTTACAAACCAAGGCGGAGGGCCTCGGCCCACGGCCACGGACTGCCACCCCTTGTGTTTGCCCAGCGGTGTTAAGTAGACAGGAATAATGGCAGAAGCCCTATCTATCCCTTATTTGGCAGTTGGCACTGCCAGGCACCGTCCTGACCGCATTTAATTCTTACCCCGTCTCGGGGAAAGGTGCGTTTGCCGTCGGCACTGGGGCTCAGAGTGGGAAGTCACGTCCCAAGCATCATGTGGCTCCAGGGGCAGAGCTGGGACTCCCATCAAGGTCTGTGTGTTTCCCTGGCCCGTGTCCTTAGCCCCACGCCATCGCCCCACCCTCCCGCCCGGCACGGTCTCGGCAGCTGAGCCCCGCCCCGGCCACCAGTGTGGCTGCACTGAGCTTCCGAGGTCGGCCGGGATGGACGGCGAGGGGCCTGACAGCCAGGCTGGGGAGCTTGGCCAGGCCAGGGGGAGCCACCAGAGGGATTTCAGCAGGGAGAGACGTGTCCAGGATGGCCCCGTGGAAAGACCATCGGGCTGCACGGTCCAGCCAGGACCGGAGGACACAGTAGCTGCCCAGGACAGGGGACTGTGGGGTGGGGGGGGGGGATTGGTAGCCCAGCCCAGCCCACTGGTTGGGTCTGAGAGGCACTGAGGAAGATCGACAGGTGACAGGGACGTGTGGGATGAGTAGTGGCCAAGGGTTAAGCAAGACTCTTGGGACGAAACGGTGACAAGGGGTGGGCATTGCAGTTCTCTGAGGTGGAGACATGGCAGGAGGAGCAGGACTGGGGAGAGGGAAGGTGATGAGCACAGGCGAGGTGTGCTAAGCTCGGGGGGACCCATGGAGTGTCTACGGAAGTCAACATATTCATAGGTTCTGGGGACTGGGGTGTGGACACCCTTGGGGGGGGGCATTTTTGAGCCTACCACACTTGGATCAGTGACGTGAGAAGTCAACACCAAAGTTCCCACGTGCCAGTCCTGAAGGAAGAAGAAAAGGTCACGGGTCTGGGGGCCAGCCTAGAAGTCTAGACTCCATGGAGAAGCCCGGACTAGTGACAGAGGCCTGAAAGTTGGCCACTGCTCTCTGACTGAGCTTCCATCGCTTCCGTGAGCCTCTTTCTCACGTCCTCTGTGGGCCTCTGCCTTGAGCTGCCCTCATCACCACTACTTCTGCAGCCATTTCACTTCTCTAGTCCTCCCGAGTCCCCAAGCCCACTCCTGGTACTCATTCAACAAACACTCCATGAGGGCTGCTACGTCCGAGACCCTGGGCTAGATGCAGGAGACAAAGAGCAAACCAGGCACACTCCCTTCTGGAGTGCCCGGTCTGGTGCAGGAGGCAGGGATGCACCCAAGACTTTAACCAGTGCAGCAGCCCAGGTGTGCTTGGGGGCCTGTGGGCTGCCAGAGAAGGAGCCCCTCCAATGCCCAGAGAGCCAGAAAGCCGTAGGAAACAACTCTGAGCTGACTCCTGAAGGGGACGTTTGCAGAAGACACGGAGGGTATGGAGGGTGTACCCAGGAGCAAGAACAGCATATGCAAAGGCACTGGGGCACCAAGTGTCGCCATGAGCTTGGCACGCTGCCCATAGCCTGGCAAAGCTGGAGTATTGGGAAGGGTGGGGATGAGGAGAAAGGGGTATCCAGAGGCTGGGACTTGGAGGAAGGGACCATGCCTGCAGATGCTAAGGGATGGCCACAGGCCACAACAGGTCTGTGCACTGACAGCCGACAGGAAGTCCGACAGTCTGCAGCAAATGCAGATTTCCCCAGGGACAGCTGGCACGCCTCCACGCTCCGAGAAGGTGGCCGAGACTCTGCGGATTAGTTTCCTGTTGCTGTCAGAACAAACTAGCATGAACTTAGTGCTTTCAAATAACACACATTCATTCTCTTACAATTTCAGAGGTCAGAAGTCCCAAATCAGTTTCACTGGGCTGTCGAGGCGTTGGCAGGGCTGCTTTGCCCTGGGGGCTCCAGGGGAGAATCTGTTCCCATGATTTCTTTTTTCAGGGTGCATGCTGTCCTCGCTCCTTGGCTCGTGGCCCCACATCCCTCTCTCTGCCTCCATGGTCTCATCAGCTGCTCTGTGTGCGGGGCCTTCCTACCTCCCTCTTCTAAAAACTATTCAAATTTCACCATTGGGCTCACCCAAATAATCCAGAATAATCTCTCCCTCTTCAGATCTTTAACTTAATCCCATCTGCAGAGTCTGCAAGGTAAGGCAACCACAGGTCCCGAGGATTAGGACGCGGACATCAGGGTGGGGGAGACATCATTCAGCTCCCTGCACCCAGAATCAATGATGTGGAAAGTCACCGCCAAAGTTCCCCTGTGCCACCCTTCCCAGGGGCACACTGCTCTCTGCGACGTCCTCCGGCTTGAAGAGTCGAATAAATAAAAATTATCTCCTTTTAGGAGAAAAATTCCAGCACAAAAGAGAAGAAAAGAAAGCCAATAGGAAGCCTTCCCCCGGGCCTGCCCCACCCGCCAAGGCCTCGCCAGCCAGTATTTCTAGTAAGCTTGCATGCTTGGCGGGAGATCCTTCGCACGCTGACAAATTCCTCCTGAAATGTAGATGTCTTGTTCAGAGTAATAGCTGTAGCACACAGGTGCCCAGCTGCTATTGTAAAATCAGTAAGCATTTAATTGAAACAAACGACTATAATAATAGGACATTATCCCCGCAGGCCGAGCGCCATCACAGTTTTAATTATTGAGTTAAGAGTCAGACTAATTTATCCTCTAAAGCAACGGCCCCGTTCCTGGTGATACTGATCATCCTGTTATGAATATGAAGGTGCCGGCAGGGAAGGGTATAAATGAAAGGCAATTTGTCCCCTTTGGGGTTGGTTTTGCCTCTGAAGAAAGGTTTGCAAACACAGGTCGCTGAGTCGCCGGGATTGCCCAGCTGGGGGTGCGGGAGTTCTGTTCAGGTTGGGGTGGGGGCCGTAGTCCCTGCGCTTCGTTCTGGGGTGCTCAGGGCCCGTGCTAGCTCCTTGCTTCATCCTTACTAAGCCACAAGTCCCAACACCAACCCGGACCACCGCCACCTGGGACCTCTCCAGCCCCTCCCCCACGGCTCCCCCCACGCACCCCTCTCCAGCACGCGCACCGCCCTGCTGCTCCTTCGACCCTCCCGCAGGCTCCCACTCTTCGAGTTCAGTGCGTGCTTGCCCCCGGACCACAGCTGACATTCTCTGGAGATGGACTTCGGTTGTTACGACTGGGAGGATGCTCTGGCAGGTCGTGGGCAGAGGCCAGGGAAGCTGCTAAACATCTTACGATGGCGGGACAGCCCCCATGATCAAGAACGATGCAGCCCAAACGTCAACAGGGCTGAGACTGGAAAACCCTAGCAGGCGAGCTACCGCCTCTGCAGAGAATGTTCTTCCCCCAACTGGGGGTGGGGACACTCGCCCGGCTTCCTCCCTCGCCTCCTGCAAGACTCTGCCCCAATCTCACCTTTCCCCAAAAGCCTTCCCTGAGCATGCTACCCAACGCTGCTCTCTCCCCCGCCCCGCACAGGCCAGCGCCCCCAGCCCCTCCCTGTCCCTGTTCTTCTTCTTTCTTCCAAAGCACTTAGCACCTGCTAACTTACTGTACGACCTACTTATTAGTTTGTTGTTTATTGTCTTGCTCTCCCTGCTAGACATAAGTTCCACACGGGCAAAGATCTTTGCTCTGTTCACGGATGTAATAATTCCAGCGCCTAGAACAGCACCTGGCACCTACTGGTGTTCAATGAATGTTTGTTGAATGAATTATCCGTTCGCCCTCCTCCTCCCTTCACCTCCGGGGTCCACTCGGCCTCCAAATCATGCGCACGCCACCCCCTCGTGATCGCCCCAGTCCACCCCTGCTTGCCAAGATACAGAGCCATTTCCTTTCCCTGGACAACGAAGTATCACCTGATGGGCTGCCCGGCCGTTTCCCCGGCAAGTGTTGTGGGTGACTCCCACGTGCCACATAGTCCATTTTCTGTTGGTTCCTTGCGGGCAAAAACCTATGGCCTGTGAATCGTCACAGCCCCAGGGCCCACAGGGTGACAGCCCATGAGCCACACGCCTTGGGGCACAAACAGGCAGGCACAGGCCTGGACCCTCAGGAAGGGCCAGTGGGACCCACAGACGAGTGAGCTGACCACGTCAGTACGGCACTCGCCCTCTCAGCAAATGCCACGTGTCCTTGTGATACAAAATACCTTGTCCCTTCCAGTGAAGAGGGGACGGTGGCATGGCATGGAAGCCCTGTTCAGGCATCTGTGTAGTATTAATACTATTTGTGCTACCAAGGAGCAGCCGCTGAGCACAGAGGTGGGACCACAGCGGGCTCAGCGGGCCCTGGAGGGGTCGCCCCACCTGGCCACTTGCTCTGGTCACAGGTCACAGGTCTGGGGGCCACAGACACAGGTCTGGGGTGAGGGCGCCGCTGACTGCAGGCCTTTCCCCAGTCTCGGTGCAATTTGCCCTTGTCCCCATCATTCAGCAGCAAAAAGGTGTCCTTACACCCCTTCTGTCAAGCAGCCTTCCCAGTTCTTACGCAGGGTTTTTTAGTAAGAATTCAACACAATTTTTTAACTGTGCAGATGTATGCACTGGGACCGCCACTGTTTTCTATTGCTGCCTTGGTTACAAAGTTTGCATAGACTTTGAGCGGTTTGCCCCAGCTCTGCTTTTTTCCCTGTAAACTCTTACTTTTAGGATTTTGCAAGAATGCATCTGTCCCATTATATCAGATGCATCTATGTTTATTAAGCACGTGCTACGTGCCAGCCCCTGTGCTGTGCATGGCCATTCATGGTGACTAACACAGGCGGTCCCTGCCACATGGAGCTATGTCTACACTGGAATCCAAACAGTCACAGTGGCAGTGAGAGCTGGAAGGAAGCCACAGGCCGGTGAGGCTGTGAGATGAGGGGTCCAGGGCGGACTGGGCATCTGGAAAGGCCCCTGTCTGGCTGGAGAGAAGGACAGTGGGAGGGGTGAGCAGGGCAGGGGAAGGAGGACAGGCAGGGGGCTTAGAATGCCAGGGAAGACATTGGGCTTTATCCCGAGGGTCACTGGGAACCCAGAAGGGTTTCAGGCAGAGCAGTGACTTGTATTTTAGAAAGGGCAGCTTGGCTGCTAAGAGCAGGTGGCAACTTCCAAGTGAAAAGTGATGCAGCCACCAAAACAAAGACTCAGACGGAAAGCAAGAGATGGAAGGAGAGAAGCAGGATTGGCGACTGGTCTTGGCAGGTGGTCAAGGGTGACACTGGATCATGGATCGGATCCACGGGCTGTTCACAAGGGAGAAGAGACATGTCCGGCCAGGTGGGGAGAAGTGGTCAGCTGTGGACAGGCTGAGCTCGGAGACAGCAACCTAGTGGCGGTCTCCAGGTGGGGACAGGGTGGTCAATTGCATGGTCTGGTGCTTAGGAGAGAGGATGGAGCACTGCAAGTGTCCTGGGTTCCCTGGTGGCACCCAGCCATGAAGATCGGGCACAGACAGAGAGACACAGGAGGGACCGTGAAGTGGTGGCCTGAGCTGGGGAGGACACCAGTTACATGTCCCATGGAGGGAGCAGAGCAGGGAGAGAGTTTCAGACACAAGGGAGTGGCCGGCTGGTCTCATACAATCAAAATTAAGTATGATAAAGACAGCACGTGCCCAGTGGGCTTGGCAATGTGGAGGCCACCAGTGCCCCTAACCAGAGACGTCTAGAGCCAGGGGGAGGCAGGGGCCAAGGCGAATGAATGGGGAGGGAGGAAACAGACAGCCAGAGTCAATGACCCTCTCCTGGAAGCTCTGCTGGGACCACGAGGGACAGACGGGACAGCAGGCAGGTGTCACAGGACGACTTCCTATTTAAAAGTGCAATTGTGGAGGGCAGATGTCCCCACCACAGCAATGCCCCTTGGGGACCCTACCAGCAGAACTGCTTGGCTCTGCCACCTTTGGCCGCAAGTGATCTGTTAGCCACCCTATGAGAAGATGCTGCCGGTTCCACTTTACAGACGAGCAAATGGAGTCTCAGCGGGGCGAGGTCAGTGGCTCCCCGTCTGCAGCTCGGACAAAGCAGGGCCAGGACCTGAACCCGGGTCTGTCTGACCCCAAAGTCTGGGCTCTTTCACTATTGAGGGCAGAGGGACACTGCACGGGCTGGGCTGGCCTCACCCCATCCTCTTGCCCCCAGGCGCAGGGTGCCCGAAAGGGGGCGGTCCCCGTTATCCCCACGCAGGGTCCGCCCAGCACCATCTGTCTGCTTTGACTGGTCTTCGCGGATAATCTTTTCGCATGTGTGAGGGCCCGGACGGGAAGTCCCGGGCAAAAGCAACAACAGAGCACCCCAGAACGGCTACGAGGAAAGCGGGCCTGGAGGGTGAGGCTGGGTATCCCCAGCCAGCTCGCTGGCCACCCGAGTGTTGGGGGCTGCCAGGACCTCGTGGGGACAAGGAAAGGGTGAAGCTGGGGGAGCCAGGAGGGGCGGGTCACAGGGATGAGGACTTGGTCCTGCAGGCACTGGGGAGCCAGGGTGGCCGGCAGCCTTCCCTGTGCTCGGGGTGGGAGGCGGAAGGTAGGTTCTGGAGGCGCCGGGGGCAGAATCGAGGGGCAGGGGAGAGCTCAGGAGGTGCAACCAGCCGCCCTCCGTCACGGGGCAGAGAACCAAAGACGATCCATCCACGCCGTCAATCCTGCGTCAATCCTCCGTCTTCCTGACTTTGATCTTCAGTTTCTACTTCGAAGGGGGCCTGATCCCCTGCCCACGGCACCGGCACCGGCACCGGCGCGGCGCGGGGCTGGAAGGGTGGGAGGATTCTGGCAGGAGGCGTCTGCGTATCCGGCAGGGAGCCGTTACTCCCCCATGTGAGTGACAGGGAGGGAGCATTTCACTCCTTTACCTCTTTGCCTGTCCGCCTAGCCCACTGGTACGTGAGCCCCATGAACTAGGGACCGTCATCAGCCTTGTTCACTGCTCAGGGCTTGGAAGAGTGCCTGGCACACAAGAGTAGCTGAAAGTTCGCAGGGTGAATGAGCGAGTGTGTGAGTGAATCCCGAGGAAAGGAAGCTGAGAACTCCCTTAAGTCTTGCTTGAGGTCTTGCAGCAGGAGCCAGGGTTTGGGACCAGAAAAAGAGGTTATTTCCTTTCCAGCAACAGGCTCCCCATGGACAGACACCCCTTTCCTGGCATCGGCCCAGCCCCCGCCCTTTTTACCAGCCCAGCCCCACCCTGGGCTGTTGTCGGGGGCTCTGCTAGACCCTCGGCACCTCCCTCTGGGAACGTCCCAGCTGACACCTGCTGGCCTACCTCCTTCCTCCTGCACCCCACTTTTCCCTGCCCCCAGTACACTTTTCAGGACTCTGTTCACAGGCCCCTGCCTCCAGGCAGCCCTCCTGGCTCTCCCACCTGAATCAGAGTCCCCGGTGATTCGCTCACATGACACCTGTTCTGTTTCTCCACTGAACTTGCCACAACTGTAATTATATCTTCAGCTGAGCGGGTACAGGATCCTGGTCGTGCGCTCCGATCATGAAGGCGGGGACCGCGGCTGGTGCTTTGCTCTGGGCCACTTCCCCAGTGCCCAGCCCCAGGCCTGGCACCCGACAGGCACTCAGAAAATGTTAAGCAACGAGTGAGCCAGGGAGGCCCGGGAGCTCCAGGCCTCCCTGGCAGCCTCCTCGAGCCCCTGTGTGGGACTTCCCTCCTGCATTCTCCCTCTCCAAGCCTTCGAGACACGCCATGGCCAGGCCCCTGCTTCCTCCACGCCTCTCTGCGTCCTGCCCTGCACTGGCAGCCCCCAAACTGGACATTCCTGCCTCCTTGCTGTTGCTCGTGCTGTTCCCTGCGCCAGCGACACCTTGCCCAGCCCCAGGCCCCTAAGGACTGGCTGAAGTCAGCTAGTCCTTGAGACCTACAGGAACTTGGCCAGCCACTTTAACTCTCTGGGGTCCCTTGGTTAGGGGTGTCTAAATGGAGCAGAGACGGAGGCAGATCCGCATTCAGAAAGCTGCCCCCGGCTGTCCCTGGGGCCATGACCTGGAGTGGGAGAGACAGCAGCACGGAGCCCACCCAGCTCTGAGGCTTCTGCACCTGCCCCGGCCGGGATGGAGGACGCCCGAGCTGGGGGGTCCGGGAAGGAGGGGGGTTAGGAGGCTCGCAGAGGGATTCCTGGCAGGTGGTGGGCCCCGCACGGCAGGGAAACATAAGGAGAGGGGAGGGTGATACACCCCTCCTCCTTCATGCTGAACATTCTACATTCTGAATTGGCACGTGTGCTAATTAAAACCATCTTTCCAAAGAATTTATTATAGGCTATTCCGAGCTAATTATAAATTCTCTGTAGCCGATCCCGAGCAGTTTGCTAATGCAGTGTTGAAATCTCTTTGGCCACCCTCGTTTAAATTATTCATCAGGCCCTGCAACAGTTGTGAACTGTAATTTAAACCGTCAGCTCATGAATATTCAATTAACACAACAAACACTGGCATGTTTTACTGCCTTGCCGCTCAATATTTTGTATCCTCACCCGTGTTTACATGTTTTTATGAACTCTCGAGAAAAGCACTGCCTACTGAAGGGCCTGGTTAAGCTGAGACTGAAATGCCAGGGAGGGGGAGAGGCAGTGGGCAAAGTCCCGATGTCCTTTCTGGGGAGTGTTGTGGGTGGTCGGGCAGGAGGGGCACAGGGCCAGCTTGGCGGCCTCACCCTGCAGAAGACGGAGGGAGCCCAGAGAGGCTCGGAACTGGCCCTGGGGTCACACAGCGGATCCAAAGCACAGACAGGACCTGGAGTTCTGGGGTGGTTCCCGCTGCCTAATTTGCCACGAAGTCGTGGGCAAAGGGGGTCTGGGGAGATGTGGCCTCTGAGACCGCGTGAGGAAGGCAGAGGAAGCCAGGCAGCTGCTGCTCCCCAGCTTCTTACAGGCAATGGCCAAGCACTGCAGGGCAGGTGCAGCTGTTCAAGGCAACAGATGTCTTAGAATGTGGGCTGGCTGAACAATCAGAGTTCCCACCCCTCCACCACCTGTGGGAATGCGAGTCCCCTCTCCCGCCGTGAGCTTTAGGGCCTCCCAGCCTGTAAACAGTGTCGCAGGCTCTGCAAATGGCTTCTCATTTATCCTCCCTCCTATGAGGCAGGCACTATAGTGATTCCCATTTTACAGATGAGAAAACTGAGGCTGAGAGGGCAAAGACGCTTGCCCAGGGTAGAGCTGGGGCTTGAGCTGGGGTCTTCTGTCCCCAGGGTCCCTTCCTGTCCTCACTGCACCATATGACTCCTCCTCTGAGGACGCGGGTTCCTTCTTGGGGTGGGGTGGGGTGGGGTTGTTACTCTTCCCTCCCAGGGAAGTTACAAATTATTTTTTAAATCTACAAAATTCAGTGCTGACACGGGTGGAAGAGCCCTGGAGTCTCTGGCACCGTGAGTGGGGGTGTCACTGATGTGCCCCTTTAGTGGCCAGGTTGCAGGATAAGCGCAGCGACGCCGGGCAGACACGCCTGGCCTGAGCGTGGCTGCAGCACTGACGGCTCGGCTCCTGCCCTTAGTTGCTTTATCCGTGCCATGGGGTCATATAGGCCTGACCCCAGGAGAGGGTTTAATGAGAATAATAATCAGAATTAAGTAACGCGAAAGGAGGCAGTATGCTTCAAAATGTGCATGTCTTCCAGTCCACTACTCATTCAAATTTTATTTAAAAAAAAACAAACACGCTAGAGTTCCTACTATATATCAGGCACTGATTTCGGTGCTGGGCATGCAGCAATGGCAGACCATGTCCCTGCTCTTGGGGCACCTGCTTTCCAATGAGGGAGACGGAAGCTACACCAGACATATAAATAATTGTGTCGTATTTTAGTTAGTGATAAGCGCTCTGGAGAAAAATAAAGCAGGGAAGATGAGTAGGAAGTGTTGGGTGGGGGGTGGGGTGCCATTTCAGAAAGGGTGGCCAGAAAAGGCTTCGTGGAGAAAGGGACACTTGAGTCACCTTCTAAGACACAACAGAGGAACATGCTCTGCAGGTATCTGGAGGAAGAGCATTCGAGGCAGAGGGAACAGAAGTGCAAAGAGACTGAGCATGAGGTCGGGCGTGCAACTGGCACGTTTAAGGACCAGCGTGGAGGCCGGCGGCGCTGGAGCCGGGGAAGCAGTGGGGAGGGGCGTGGAGGGCGGGTGCAGATTGTGCAGGGTCTGGTGGACAAGACGAGGACGCTGGCTTTTACTCTGAGGGAGACGTGAAGTCACTGGAAGGCTCTGAACCAGGTCGCCGCCTAGCGCTCTCTGGCCGAGAGAAGCAGGAGTGCGGGATGACCCCAGCTTTGCGCTCTGGGAAGTTGGGAGGAGGGAGCTGGCCGTGCTGCAGGGGAGGGGCTGGGGGAGCAGGAGGGCGGTGGGGGGGGGTCAGGACCTTGGATCTGGGGAGGGTAAGTTTCAGGCGCCTGTTAGACACCCACAGAGGTGTCTGGGGCTGAAGATAACAATTTGGACGTTCTCAGCACACCGAGGGTTTTTAAAACCGCAAAGCCGGATGGACCATGGAGTGCCTGGGTGTGGATAAGAAAGAGGAGAAGTCCAAGGTCAGAGCCTTGGGGCCCTTCAGTGCCTGGAGGTGAACCCAGGATACCGAGGCAGGAGGGAGCAGAGGGAACCAGGAGGGCATGCGTCCTGGAGGCCAAGCGCAGACAGTGCTGAGTAAGGATGAGAAAGTCACTGATAGTGTCAAAGGATGGTGACCAGGCAAGCGAGATGAACGCTGAGAACTGACCACAGGATTTAGCAACGTGGAGGTCGTTAGAAACCGCGACGAGGGCAGTTTCAGGAGGGTTTAGAAGGAAACCCGAGAGAGGCTGGGAGGACAGAATTTGGGGAAAGTGAAGACAGATGACTGTTTCAAAGAGTTCTGAAGTCCCAAAGGAGATAAATATACAGATATGAAATCCACCAGAATGTTTAAGATTGGTTTTGTAGCGCAGGGTTTCTTAGCCTTGGCATTAACAATATCTGGGGCCAGGTGATTTTGGCTGGGGAGGCTGTGCAGGGGATGGGAGGATGGCCACTAATAAACCAGCTGCAGTTTGGACAATCAAAAATGTCTTCAGACATTGCCAAATACCTCCTGGGGGTGGGGGTGCCGGGCGACGGCCCCAGTTAAAACCACTGATCAGGTAGAAGCTCTCGGGGCCCTGCCCAGGCCCCCTTCACTGGAGTGGCGCCCATCTCTCAGCTGCTGGGTGCTGGCTGGTAAAGGTGCCCAGCGGCCCCCTTCTCCAGAGAACACCCCTTGGCCAATAGGCACCACAGTCCCCAGGAGGTCACTCGATCCCCTAGTCTATGGCCAATGACCAATGGACATAGGGTACAAAAGGCCACCTCTTTGCTCTACAATGGGACCAACCGTGCGGTACAATCCATGCTCCAGAGCTCCCCACGGTGCAGGCTGAGGTTCCACTCCAGCTCGGGGAAACTTCCTCATCTCCCCCCACACTTCTCTCACTCCCCCTCCTGAGACCCCGCCCTCAAAAAATCATTTTCACAACTCCTAAGGAACCCACGCCAAGGGAGTCTATAATAGAGAAAAATCAGAAATAGCCTAAATGTCCTGTAAGTTCATGGTGAAACATCCACGCAATGGAATGCTATGCAGCCACTCGTAAGAAAAACACGACCTATAATTACGGACAGGGAAATAGACCCATCATACACTGCTGCAGAAAATCAGCAGGCCATAGAACAGCTCCAATAGAACACACTAGAAAGTGCAGGAAAAGGTACTACATTATGGCCCCGTATACGTAAATTGTATGCGTATGATGCACAAAAGATATGACTGAAAGGTTAATAACGATTATTTGTGGATGGTGCAGTTTTAATGATTTTCATTTCTTCTTTGTATTTGCATGTGTTTATTATTATTATTTTTATAGCAAATATGTGCCATTTTTATAAAATCCAGAACACTCATTTCAAAATTTATAGGACACAGCCAAAGCCATACTCAGAAAAAAAATGTATAGCCATGAACTTTTCATTATTAAATAATAAATAATAAATGTAAATTAACTAAAGAAATCAAAATAAAAAATTTAAACATCTACAGGAAGAGAGAGGAAGGGAATAATAAACATAAAAGAGGAAATGACTAAATTAAGGAGAAGAATTAAAGCAATTCTGACGGTTAGTTCTCTGAATAAAATGAATAAAGCAAAGCAGAGGAACCAGTAACATGGATGAACCTTTGGTCAAGATGAGCATGCAAAAAAGAGAGAGAAATCGCCAATACACAAATTTAGGAATATGAAAGGGGGTTAAAATATAGGTAACAAAGGTCATAAAAAGATAAGATAATACCATACGCAATTCAATGTTAATAACTGTATAGACCTCAGTGTAATGAACTGTTCCTCTTACGAAGATAGTAAAACTTCAATACAGAAGTATGAGAAGGCTATCTTATGAAAAGAAATCTATAGGACCACTTCACTACAAAAAAGTAATAGAAAAATCCTAAGAAAAACTAAATTAAATCCAGCCTTATATTAAAAAACAAATGTATGTGTGTACATATGTTCACATATGTACGTGTGCACACAGACCATAACTGAGTAAACTATACTAGTACTGGGGCATCTAGTAATAAAATTCATTGCCTCAACACACCAAGGAAGAAAAACTATATGATCACCTCAATACATACTCAACAGGCATTTGAAAAACTCAATAAAAACTATGAGTAAGCTGAAAAATTAAGGATTTTTTTAAAAATGTGCTAAATAAATTGATTTCATGCCAAGGGCGAATCCCATTCCCATTAAATCAGGGAGAAGATGAGGATCACTGTTTGTGAACTTGCCACGTGTAACCACGTGAACGTTCAACCCAATGCAATGAAACAAAAATAAATGGGTTGTAACCACTGGAAAGTATCTTCTTTGTAGATGTGAGTGCATTTCTAAGAACCCCCAAAATGGTAACTTCTAAAAAATTAGAATTTGAGATAGCCAGATAAAAATAAATACAGATGGACCACGTGAAGATTCGGGGCTCTGCAGTGGTCCAGGCTTCGGGGCAAGCAGACCGGCCACGCGGGTGTCAGTGACAGAGAAATGTCACTTGGAGCTTACAACAGAGCCACACGCAGGTCGCCGGGATTCCGGGTGGAGCCACGCCACACACAGCCGGTCAGAGCTGGGCTCTGCCGGATGAACCAAGTCCTCACCTCGGATGGGCCCGCAGCGGTCCATTGCAAGACGGCTATGGTACGTCCACGACTGAGCCCGGGCAGGGCCACAGGGCACGAGCACGTTGAGTGGGAAGGCAGCCCAGACCCTCAGGGCACAGGCGCCAATGCCCACCCCCGGCTCACACCCATGGCTGTACGGGGGAGGGGGGCTCGTGTATCCTTTTATCCTCAGCTGTCAGACCTGCACTGTGGCCCCAAATCTCCCCGCCTCCAGCCTTCTCCTTCCCCCCCTTCACAGACCCCCCCCCATGTCTTGTCCCACCTGCTGCCTGCTTCTTGGCAGGTTCGAGTTAATGTACAATGAGACTCTCTTTTTGCAAGAAAACTGTATTTCGTTTGCTAGAAATAGACTGATGACCCGCTGGGGGTGGAGGGGGGACCCCGGGGATGCCCCATGTGAACCAGAGGGTCACTGAGCCAACTTAAAGGAAGGCAGGTGCTGCCGATGGAGAGGCCTTTGTCCAGTGAGCACACAGTGAGTCTGGGGGCAGATGCCAGGGCTGGGGGACCCCAGGGCGGGGCAGGGCATAGAGGAGCCCCAGACACACGTGACACTGGGTAGGGGTAGGAGAGGGAATATCGCAGTGACAGCGTGGTCCCGAAGAGCCACCAGTGTCCCCAGCACTTGGGCAGGGGGACTTCTTGGGGGAGCCAGAAGGGACATAGAGTTCTCCACGTGGGTTGGCAGGACGGGCAAACAGAGACGGCTCACACCTAAAGGGCTTAGAGACGAATAATAGCATTGTGATGGCTACCATTGCTGAGTATTTTATAAGCACTATAGCATTTGATTTTTGAAACAACCCCAAAAGGTAAGGATTATGAACATAGCCAGTTTACATATAAGAAAACTAAAAGTTCAGAGCAGGGCTTGGGGGTAACTTGCTCAACACAGCATGTGGCTGGAGGGGCTCATTTAAATCCAGGCTCTCCGAGTCCAAAGCCAGCGATATAAATTCCAGCAATGGGGAGACCCCCTTTCAGCAGGACTGTGGGCGCAGAGACACGATCCGTGGGCCCAGGCTGGCCTCAAACTCCTGGCCTCAAGTGAGCCTCCCATCTCGGTCTCTCACAGTGTTCGGATTGCAGGCGTGGGCCACGGTACCTGGCCACATTTGCTTCTGACTCTTCTTAGGCCCTTGGGCAACTGTGCACCAAAGGCCTCCCCGAGATGAGGCACTCTACAACTGAAGAAAACCTGGAGTCTTTCTGATCACAGGCTGGGGACTGTCCTCATGCCACAGTGTCTATTTCAAGCCCCGAGCCGACGGGAGGCGTGAGGGGGTGGGAAGGACCAGGAACCACAGGCAGAGCTGTGGGTCCTCTGGTTTCTCTGGGGGGAAAACTCTGCAACCGTCACAGGTGTGATGAAGTCCTCAAGGCAAACAGAAACGCAAGCGACAGTCCGTGTGTCCTCAAACAACGGAAAACTCCGGACTCGGCTGAGCACGACGGGACCAGGGGTCCTGAGCAGGCATGAGGGTCCCCTGGAGGGCTGGCTACACACGGTGGCTGGGCCCCAGCTCAACGTCTCCGAGTCCCCGGGAGGGGCCCGAGAATCTGCATCTCTACCAAGTTCCCGGGGACTCCATCCTGCTGGCCTTGGGACCACATTTTAAGACCCGGCACAGTAGTCGAAGCTGTCGGAGCCTCGCCCAGATCCGCTGCTGGGAGTGTTGGCTGCCGAAGGCTCGAGGCTGAGAACCGCTCTTGGCCCAGGTGGGGGCGTCCTGCCTAGGAAGTTATGCACGAGCCCCACCCCCGCCCTCCCTGAGACCAGAGACACTCACACCTCACCTCACTTGGGGACAATGCCAGCAACTCTGTGGGCTAACTCATGCTCCAGAGCTCCCTGGGCTACCAGACAGACCTCCCTCTGGCACGGCTCTGGGTACTGTCTAGAATGTCTCATCTACTCCTCACAACAAAACTACGGCACAGAGAGGTTAAGCAGTCAGCTGAGGTCACACAGCCCTCCCTCCTAATCCACCAGCTCTGAATGCTTTAGACTCTCTCCCTTAATCCTTTCCACAACTCCCTGGGGTAGTCTGGGTTTCGCCCACGCAACATGGAGAAAGCAAGGCCGGGAGGAGAGTGACTGGCCTTCCACAATCCGCTAGTGGCGGCAGAGACCGGAAGTGACCCCAGGCTTCCTGACTCCTGGCCCTGTTATCAGATTCAGGGGTGACACGAAGAACCGACTATGCCTTGCTGCGAGACAGATTCCCAGGGCGCCGGCACTCCAGGCCCACAGCTCCGTCCAACACCCGAAAGCCAGTGCCAGCCGCTGACATGCGCCCCGAACATTCTTTTCCTTTCTCCCTGCTACCGGGAGTTTGGAGAAAGAGTCACTGGGCCAAGGTCTTTGCCCTTCCCAACCCGGTCCCAGCTGACAGCGTTGACCAACCCCACACTGGACGGGGAGGCGGGGCGCGAGTCCCACCCCAGCTCAGAGACCCGAGCCGAGGGCCGGGGCGATGAATGCACAAAACACTTGGGATCGAGGGAATAAGGGTCCCATCCTGCCCCCGCCACTGCCTAGCCGTGTGTCTGCGGACAAGCCACTTGTCCTTCTGAGTCTCAGGGACACATCCGTGACATGAGGATAATCCTGCCTCCCTCCAAAGTCTCCGGGACGGTGAGGTGAGGTGCGGCGGGCTGCGCTGTGAGGCAGAATCGGCCGGCCGGAGGGGCCCCACTGACTTACTCTCCAACGATGCTGGACGCAGCACTCTGGTCTGTGGGGCGCTTACCCAGGCATGCATTTTTCATCCATTCCTTCTACAGTCAGTTAGTCAGTCAACAAACCCCTTTCAGGCACTCGCTGCATCCCACGCGCAAAGCCACGCACCAGGAATATCCGTTAGCACGTTGGATTCTCGCAGCCACCCCAGTGGAGCAGACAGCATCGGCTCCACCTTCCCTGAGGCTCAGAGGGAGAGATGAACTTGCCCCAGGCCACCCACCGCGGCGGGACAGGGACTCCAGGACTCCGGACTCTGTTAGGCGCTAGCTATCGCCTGAGCTCCGGGCTGCCACCAGCGCAGCAGGGCCCCACCCGACCCTCCAGCCTTGGGCCTTGCCTGGCGCGCCGGCGACGCTCTCTCGCCGAGCTTCGGTGTGTAGGTGAGTGCTGCGCGTCTTGCTGCCCGTTGCAAAGGCTCCCAGCTCTGAATGGACAAAGCCACGGGACGAGGGAAAGAGAGCGCACGAGCCTGACTTCTTATCATCCAGCCAGAGCAGGAGGGAAATGACTCCAATAAATCTCAAGTTTTATGTGCTCCAGACATTCCGCGGAGCCAGAGATGGCTTCCCAGCGATGCCGGCGGTACATTAAAAGCTCATTTTCCCAAACATGGTACTGAATATGCACTCGGAGGAAAGAGCCATTGCACCGAGCGAGGTCGAGCTGCGGCTGACGGATGTCGCTGCGGTTCCTCCTGAATTCTCCCTCGTGGCGCGGGAGCCGGCCTCAGCGCTCAGCTCTGCTGCGTCTGGCAGCCTGCCCGGCATGGAGGCTGATCACCGGGCCTTTGCGCTCCTCCAGCTTGGGGGTCGCGACTCCGATCAGGGCCCTGGCAGGGGGTGGGGAAGGTGGGAGCAGAGGGCGGTGAGAGAGCATAAAACACCACAAACTGTTCTGTGAATTGCAGCAGAAGGCGTGGTGACCGGTCTGAACCGGGAGGTCCGTGCAGCTATGCCGTTTCCGCCTCGCAGGCTTTTGCCACTGTCCCCTGGCCCCCAAGGCTGCCACCTCCAGGAAGCCTTCCTGCCGCAGCCCACCTCCGAGCCCAGAATTTCTCCTGATCCACGCTCCGAGCTCTGAGCACCTCACACGTTGCTGTGTTGCGGTGCCGTAGGAGCGTGAATGGCCCATCTCAGAGCTGGACAGAGTGGGCCCCAGTCCCGGCTTGCTCCCTCCCCTCCTCAGTCATTTATTCATTCACTCACTCACACTGAAAAGCTCTGCGGGGCAGACACTGAGAGCCCAGGCTGGGGCGTCGCCTGCCTGGGTTCTAAGCCTGGCACCCCCATGTCGACAACTGCGTAGTCACGTCATTTATCTCTCTGGGCCTCTGTTTTCCTCATCTGTAAAATGGCAACAAGAATAGCACCTCCTCGGAGTCAAGGATTAAATGAGAGAGGGTTTAAGTGGGTGGCAGGCACATAGTAAGTGCTAAATAAATGTTAGCTCAGTTACAGCTCATTCGTTTAGGAAAAGTTCACTGAGAGGACGCAGGGTCAAACAAGGTATGGTCCTTGTCGTCCAAAGGCCAAGATGAGGCCTCTGACCACATGAGCATGAACAGTGCTACAGGGGCTGGCCATCGGGGCTCTACTCTGTGTGTCCCTGAGCTGCCTGTGCCAGCTCTTGCGTGGCACGGAGGTCGTGGGGCTGAAGTGAGACAGCCACGGGGAAAGCCAGTTGGCGCCAACCTGAAACGCTGGCTGCTGTTCTCTGCCCCTCCCCCAGATGGTGAGCGCCCCAGGGAGCCCTTAAATCTTCCCAGGCTTAGGTACCACTCTGTAGACCCATCCCATACTCGGCCTGAAGGGTACAGAGAGCACTGGGCTTAGAGTCAGAGGCCCGGGTTCAAGTTCTGACTTGACATGTTTTCCCAGCTACGTGACCTTGGACAAGTAATTCTCTTCTACCGTTTGTGCCATGATAAATGACATCGAGGGCCCCCTGCTAGCCAGGCCCTTTGCTAGACGCTGGGGCCATGGAAGGCACTAAACACAGGCCCAGCCTTCAAGCTGTCGCAGGCCGGCATCGAGAACAACCGTATAAAGGACAACCACGTATTTCCGTGAATTCACTGATCCCACCTTTATTCAAATTTTTGATATGCTGTTCATCACGGTTTTTTTGTGTGTTAATTTTCATTTTTCAAAATATCGAGTCAAAATATGACTTATCTTGAGTTCTTTGGCATGCTCTTAAATTTTAGGATCGAGGCAAGCAGTTCCCGTGCCGCACCCTACTCCCAGCCAGGAGGGCCCCGAGAGCCTCCGGGAGAAGCAGCCTTCTGAACCGGGTCCTGACACAGGGACAGGCGTCTGCCGGGTCGCCAAGGGGAAGACCCTGCTAAGCAGAGGAAGCAGCATTCAGTGGTTCTCGCCAGGGGCGATCTGTCCCCCACGGGTCATTTGGCGATGTCTAGGGACATTTTTTTTGTTTTGATTTTGACTAGGGGAGTGCTACTAGAAGCCAGGAGTAGTGAGTAGAGGCTGGGAATACTGCTAGATACCCTACAACGAACGGGACAGCCCCCAATAACAGAGAATTATCCAGCCCAACATGCCCGTGGTGGCGAGGCAGGGAAACCCCGTGCTAGAGGACAAAGGTGGGAAACAGCACGGCATATGACACCACCTCGGTCTGGGCTCCTGACCTCTCCAAGCCTCAGTTTCCACATCTGAAAAACAGGACTAATAATGGTACCTACCTGAAAGAGCTACCGGGAGGAAGCAATGGTGCTAAGTCTGTATACAGCAGGTGCTCAATAAACGTCTGTGCCCCTTTCGTTCCCACTTTGAACACATCCCGAACTTTAGAGCAAACAGTTCTCCAAGGAGACAGAGTCCCTGCGTTCCAAAGGAAACTGGGACGTGGCAAAGAACACGCTGTGTCCCTTCCCGACCTTTCTTGTAGAGAAAACCATAAATCTTATCTCCTCAACAAACGTGATCCTGTTCGCAGAGAACTGGCCTGTGTGTTGGCTTATCACTGCCCTGAGTTTTAACAGGGAGTGAATTTTTATGACCGAGTTGTAAACCTTCGCAAAAAACCATTTTGAAACTAAAGGACACTGACAGATTCTTAACTACGATAGCTGCTAAATTAAGCATGAGGGACGGGGTGGGCTGGGGAGTAAGAAAGAAAACAAAAGTGCCCTGAAAGAGTTAGTGGGGGTAAAATAATGTTCATTAAAAATAGAAAAACAAACACATACACACACAAAAAAAATCTTTTGTGTTCAACTTCACACTCGTACATCATAATGTTCCAGTAAAAGGCCATTTCCCCCTGAGATAATAAAAGAATTGAATTTTTCCTTATCGGTCATCTATTTTTCTAGCCGAAGCTATTACTCCCGCTCTGGGGTTGCTAGGCAACAAGAAATATTAATAGCAGCTTTTATTAGCTTAGCTTCTGCAGCCGAGTACCAGAATGAGAAAATGGGAAACATAAATGTGTTACATAAATCTTTCAACCTTTCAGAGCCGGTGTTAGTCTCTGTTTTCATAATGATTTATTGAAGTGATGGTTCATTTATGAGAAAAAGGAGTATAGGATAAGAAAATGGAGCAGTCCCCTGCAGGAGTGTTTGAAAATAAATAATTATAGCAGGGGAGCAAAACCTGTTTAAAGCCATTTTTCTGAGTTTTATAAAATGTAAAAAGACATATTTCTTTCGCTTACTGCCTCTGAAAAACAGGGGAGTCTCACCTGGCCCCCGAGGCACACAAAGAGAGCCCTGGGCCTCCTAGTTGCCCACGTTTAGGACGCTCAGAGGCCCATTTGGGAGATCAGCCCCCCACCGCCCAGAGGAAAATTAGACAAAACATGGCACGCGGGGAAGTCCACGTGGCAGGCACCCCTGCCGACCCCCTGCTTTGACTGAGATGGATCTTTCCCCTGGTCACGCAGCCAGGAAGAGCTGAGTCCTGGGCCTTCTTCACTTTCTTGGCAAGCAGTGGAGCTGTCACTTTGCTGTTGCTTTTAAGCTCTGAGCCCTGAGCGAGGTCCTTATGTAATTAACATGCCTGCCCGCACCCCAGCGGGGCCCGCAGCTGATGGCCTGGTTTCCCTGGTGCCTCTGTGAGCCAGGCTGGTCCCCTCCCGTAAAGCCCACATCCTGCAGGTCAGCCTGCACGAACTTAGAGAGGACACTGCAGCCACCCGAATCCTGTCAATAACGTGAATACGTTCATAGGCAGAGTAGCTTAATACCTGCTGAACACCTACTGTGTGTTGCTTTGCCTGCATCTGGTCTCTGAATCTTTGTAAGTTCCTCCGGGGCAAGTAACATGGCCTCCATTGTACAGATGAAGAAACTGAGGCTCAGGGAGGATTCACCCCTTGCTCTCGGTCACAGGGTTGGGAGTAACAAGTGAGGAAGTTGGGGTTTGAACTTAGGTTGGCCTGACCACAGAGCCTATGCTCCTAATTATTAGATCTACTCTATGCCAAGGAAACAAAAGCACACAGAAAACCTAAATATTATCACGGTGGACTACAAAAATGGCCACAATTCCTGCCTCCCTGCACCCTGCCCTTCTGCAGTGCAACCCTACCATCTCTCCCTTCAAGAGGTTGCATCTATTTCTCCACTCCTTGAGCTGGGCTTGGCCATGTGACCAGCTCCGGCCAATGGGACAGCAGCAAATGTGATGCCAGTAGAGGTTTGCAAACTGCTGCACGCTGGGGCCTCTCCGTTCCTGCTGCCCCTGTGACCATTGCCATGTGAACAAGCCCAGGCCACCAAACGATGAGAGACTCGTGGCCACGTCACCCCCATAAGTCCCAGCTGAGCGCTAACTGCTGAGATCTGAATAAGCCATCCTAGACCATGCAGCCCCAGGCATGCTGCAAGTGGACCCTAGAAATCACCCCAGCTAGTCCAGATCAAAAGAATCTCGCTGACACACAGAATCATGAGAAATAATAAAAATTCATGTGCAAGGCAATTCTTTGTCATTTTTTTAAAAAATACGTTTGATTTTTTTAAAAGTTTTGATTTTTTTTAGAACAGTTTTAGATTCACTGAAAAACTGAGTAAATAGCACAATTCCCATATACTCCCACACTGGGTCCCCCCTCTTATTATCTTACGGTGGTATGATGCATTTGTTACAATTAAAGAACTAACATTGATATGTTGTTATTAACTAAAAAAAAAAAGTCACTAGGTGTTAAGTCACTAAGTGTTGGGGAAGGGTTGTTACACAGCAAAAGCTAACTGATACAATCATAAAACAAAACAAAACCCAAACCATGCACTAAGAATAATAAAATGAATAGGTTGGACTAGGGGGGTCTCTACTGCCCCCCATGGCTCAGAATGCCCGAGGACCAAGGGTTGGAAGTCTTTAGTTCCTTCTCCTCAGGAAGAGATCTCCTGGGTCCCAACTTACAAGACTCAAACAGGGACAGACAAAGCCTCCCGGGGGAGGAGGGAGATGGCAGGGAAGGGAGGAGGAGAGGGAAGGGAGATGGGAGGGAAATAGCACAGAACGGGAAGGGAGGTGTTGGGAGGTAGATGAAGGACCTCCCAGAGGCAATACCCAGCCCTGCTAACCCTCAGCTCAAGGCCCTGTCCCCAGGATCCAGTCCCCACCCCAGGCTCTAAGCCCTGCCCTGGGCTCCAGGCACAGGACCGTCTCTATAGCAAGGTGTAACTTAGGTACAGCTCAGCCCCTTTCCCAATAGCCTGCCCCGAGATACCAGCCTAGAAAGGCCCTTCACGTGGGGTGGAGGTCCCTGGGCCATGGCCCCTAGCGCTCTGTGCAGCGGAAGGACCAGCCCTGGCAAGATGCTTTGGGACAGAGACCTAGAGCACAAAAGACTGAAAACTCAGCACTCAAGACTCTGGTCCAAGTTGATAGGATTCAAGCCTCCCCGGCCAGGGGTACACGTGGCAGTAGTAGGAGGTCAGCCACACCTCAAACCCACATACTTGTCCAGCTGACAAGTCACGGCTGACAAAGCAATTGTGCCCATTTTCCTATTTGTGAGGTCGCCAGAGCTGGAATCCTGATCCCCATTGCATAGATGGGAAAACTGAGGCCGGGCGAGAAGTAGCTTGTCCAAAGTCCCAGAGAAAGCAAATAAGAGTCACAGCTGGGAGGAGAATTTGTGAATGACATCTGTCTACCACCAGGTGCTGCATGAGTCCCCCAGCTGGACCACCCAGCTCCAAGGACTCTCAGGGCTCAGCTCAGGAGAGCCCCCTAACTCCCGAATCACTAGACTCCATGGCGGGTGGCGAGGGGCTTGGCCAGAACTCATTTCCCGCTGGGCCCGGCCTCCACCTGCCCGAGACGCCCCAGGAGTTTCTCTGGGCTCAGAAAGGGTGCTGGTTCCCCAGGAACTTGTCTACAAATGCCAGGCTCTGTCCCCTCCTGGGATAGATCATTCTTGTCCCGGGCAAGCCAGAAGCAGAAGTTCGAACATTTCCCAAGGACGACTCCAAAATAAATGATTTCAGACTTCACAGAAGCTGCTTAACAAATTCCACTCTTCGAGTTTCTTTGGGTATTTTAGAAACTGATTTATACATACAATATCTCTCTCAAAATGAGACAATCAACACAGGATAAAATTATTGAGTTATGAAAATAGGGGTCAGATGGAGGTGCAGCACTTTAAATTAAACCGGCACAATATATCTTTCATACTAAATTGACTCTTTTTGTCTTGGAAATGAATGTTTAATCAGTTAAGACGATGAAGTCGAGGGAGAAGCCTTAAGCATATTTAATTTGGTAAAAGGGGCCCTGATTCCAGGACTGTAGGCGATCCTGCGCCTTTACAGCAGGGGCTGACTCCCACGCCCGTCCCCAAGGCTGAGCAGGGGACCAGAAGGAACTGGCGGCCTCTGGGATCACAGCCAAGGGGGGGGCTTGGCATTTATGGGATGGCTGTCGAACACCCTGGCCTCACCCACCTGCCCAGGGTCGACATCCGCGTGCCTCTCTGTCTCTGCAGACAGCACTGAGGCACCCGGACCCTCAGGGCATCCTCTGTGCCACGTCCACGGCCCCTCGGCCCGGCTGCACCTGTCTCTCAGCCACCTGGCAAAGCTCAGAGGTGGGTGGTAGGGGACAGAGTTGGGTTTGACTTCTGGTTTTGCTGCTGAAGTGCTGTATGACATTAACGCATTCACGAAGTACTTAATGACTCTACCCTGGGTCAGGCCATCACCTCCTGTAGGAAGTGAGAAGCCCACGTCTGCGTCGGGGCCTCTTCCAGGCACACGCACTCACTGCGTGTCTAGAAACGGGCTCTCCACCTTCTTGCCACCTGCGCCAGGAGTCCGCAAGGGCGTCGTGTAGACTCCAAGCCCAGAGCAATGCCAGGCACCTCATAGGTGCTCAATAAAGGCTATTACTGCACAGCTGCAGATCACTGCGGCCGTGGAAAAATGCCCCCCCCCCCCAAGACATCAGGTCTTGATTCACGGAGCTTGCAGAGGGTACCGTATTTGGAAAAAGAGTCTCGCAGATGTGGTTAAGTTAAGAATCTTGAGATGGGGAGATTGCCCTGGAACATTCCCAAATGCCCTAAATGCTGTCACTAGTGTCCTTATAAGAGGGGCAAAGGGAGCTTTCATGACAGTAGAGAAGGCAACGTGAAGACGGAGGCATAAGTCAGAGTCAGGGAGGGCCAGAAACCCCCAGAAGCTAGAAGAAATGGGGTCCTCTTGGCACCCTGATTTTGGCCCGAGGATACAGATTTTGGACTTCCAGAGCTGTGCGAGAATAAATAGCTGGGTTTTTTTTTTTTAATTATTATTTCAAAGTATTACAGGGGTATAAATGTTTTTGGTTGCATGGATCACTCTTGTCATACTTGCGTCTGGGTTACAAGTGTGCCCGTCATCCAGTCAGTAGTCACTGCACCTGTTAGGTAGGTTTTCACCCCTCCCCCTGCTTGATTTCCATGGCGACTTACTTCCCTCTGTGCACATGTGTGCTCAGCAGTTAGTTCCAAAAATGCCTGCTGTTTTGAGCCACCAAGTTTGCGGTCTTTGTTACAGCAGCCACGGAGACTGATACGCTCACCTCCCTCCCCGGAGTCTCCGCCCCTCACTGCAGGAATACCTCCCTCCCTCGGTCAGGTTTGTGGGATCGATACGTGAGAAAACGTTTGCGAGGCCCTCTGCACAGTGCGGGACACCCGGCAGATACTGACACGCACTGCCGCGTCGTCACATCTGCGAGTGCAGGGCACGCACACGCACACGCACACGCAGACCCACGCCCTTCACCCTGCACTTCAGCCGCATTTAGAAACTTTGTCGTTAAGGACCCCGTGTCTCTCTGCACCAGAGGGTCCCAGTGTATGTACACAGCCTTATCTGGTTTTCCCAGTCGGTCTGGGCGCTCTCCCCCGGGTAATAGGGTTTGGCTTATCTGTCATGACATAAAGAGGGAATATAAAATTCAGCGAACCCTTGCAGAGTCTGACTAATGGAAGAATTAAGGCTATCTGAATTTGTGAAGCATCTTAAACACGAGCTAGTTTTAAAGAAACCTGGAAAACGCCTGCAAAGTGCCTATTTGGACGGAGCCCAACCAAAGCATTTCCTAGGCAGGGTGACGGGGGGGGGGGGGGTCACCTTTGATAAACAGGTAACACACTTCGTAATTATTAATATCAGAGCTGTTGCAACCAGGTGGGCCTGCAAGCATGCCTGCGGGTATCTGCAGTCTGCCCCTTTAGGTAAATGAGACTCAAGGGAAAACGCTGCCACTTCGTGACAGTGGGGATTCATTTTTATTACTAATAACAACAGCAAACATTCCCTGATTGTTTTCTCCCTGCCAGACATTTGCTAAGACTTTACATACATTATCTCAGATACACGTCACCGCCGTCCCGAGATGCGTCCTATTATCATTGCAAGACAAGGAAACCAAAGCCCCAAATGTGGAGCCACGATCCAACTCTGTTGGGTGGCGCTCCAGAGTCGCACGCTAACCACTACCCTACACTGCCTCCATCAACCCCGGCACCAAAGGCCAGCGACACTGTGGCCCAGAACTGTGGCCAGTCTCACCCCTGCACCATGGCTCTCGTAGCACATGTCCCGCCCAAACTGGGACAGCCCGGAGGTTTTTGTTAGGAAGTTATCTGGGCAGCTGAGCTATCGGCGTTCTAACAAAGTGACGTCACAGCCACAAGGCTGTGGAGCCCGAGTCACTGGTTCCCTTGGAGGGATGAGGAAGCTGAGAACCTGCACGGCTGATGGGCCCGAAAGGAAAAGATCCAGGAGCAATGGAGCGTCGGTTTCCACTGAGTGAGAGCCGAACACTGCAAAACGTGGATCCTGAGTTTGTTCTTCCTCTCCTTTTATTTCTCACCCGGCTTCAAAAACAAACAGAAAATGGGATGCGCCTTACAAAAAAAAAAAAATGCACAGAGTACAACAGATTTTTTAAGCAAGGAAATTTGGTGGCAATAAAGGAAGGTCGAACAATAAATAAAATACGGTGGAGATTATCTGAATATAAAATGCATGCCCTAAGGTCCCAGGCATCTGTTGGAATTGGGCCACAAATGTGACTGTGGCTTCTGACCGGTCATTGCAGAGGTGAACACAATCCACCCAGCACCATGTGATTCTGATAGGAATCCTCCTTCCCTGCTACAGGGGTGTTTGTGACTCAAGCTGACAAAATACAAGATATAAGACTGTTTCTAGAACCTGACTTTTCTGCAGAAAAAAAAAAAAAAAAAAAAAAAACTGTTTCGTCCTGGACACCGGGACTGGTTCTGTGATGTCCAGTCATGGAAGACCCAAACAGCTTCCTGCCAGAGATGTCAGGGAAGATGTTGGCTGCCAGCAGCCATCAGACCTGCTGTGGAAATGGGGATGGGATGGGGTCGTAACGCTGCTGGAGTTCCTGGATCAAACCATGCCTGAAACCCCATGTCCACTCCCTAGACATTTTAGTCTTTTTTTGCTTGAGTTAGTTTGGTTCCTGTCACTTACAAATGAATGTAAGAGATGTAACTAGTGTATAATACTGATATTAACTGTGAAGGAAGCAAAAAAGCAAAAATAAATACAAATCACACTTGTTCAGGAGAAGCACTAGAATTCTTTTAAGGAGATTTTTTTTTATTGTGTAATATAAAAATTGGTCTACTGATTTTCTATGGGTCTTGTGGTTCAAATCAACCATTCCTGCTTTAAAAAATACATCTCCTTAGCATGGCATTCCCAACCCTTATGCCCCCCCCCCCCCCAGGCTCTGCTGAGCTCGTTCACCTCCCCTCTGTCCCCTTGGCTCCAGGTTCTTCCTCTCCAGCCCAACAAAAAGAAAAACACCGATGCCAATCCCAAGCTTGGCATGAGCACCCTGCCCCCTCCTTTGTACATTCTATTCCCCCAGCTGGTCTGTCCCTTCTTGCCTTTGTCTGCCTGCTAAATTTTTACCTACCCCATGAACTTTTACTCAGTAATTACCCCTTCTCTGGAAGCTTAAGCAACATACAATTTTTTTTTTAAAAAAAATGATATGACCCCATTTCTATGAAACATCCACAAGAGGCAAATACATAAAGACAGAAAGTAGATTAGTGGTTGTCTAGGGCAGGGGACTTCAGGAGGCAGGTTGGGAGTGATGATGGCAAGGGTACGGTGTTTCTTATTGGGGTGATAATATATCCTGAAATTGATTGTGTTGATGATCACATAACTCTGTGAGTATGCTAAAAGCCATTCAACTGTATACTTTAAATGGGTGAATTATATGGCATGGTGAATTCTATCTCACTGAAGCTATTAAAAAATTAAAAGTAAAAATGAGAGTATACTATTAACAAAAACCAATACCAAGATATTAAGAACAGAGCTCCCTGCGTGAGCAGCGTGCTGTCATCAGGTGTCCCTCCGTGCCCGCCCCCGTCTTCTGCAGGCCCCACGCAGGCGACCCGGTGCAGCCAGACCCTGCACGTGAGCACAGGGTCTTCACCAAGGCACCCCATTCTGCTTCCCTCGCAACCCCCTTCCCTGCCATGACCGGCGGGAACCATGGCAGGTGACGGGGACTCACCGTGGGCAGCTGGCCCGACAGCAGGTGGCTGTCCTGTGCCAGCATGTTGGACACCATGATGGCAGGGAGGTCCATGGCCTGGTAGGAGTAGGCAGGGAGCAGCCCGTTGGGGGTGAGGCCGTGGCACAGCGAGTGGTAGCTGGCTTCGTGGTCCCCCAGGTGCAGGAGGGACGGCTCGGGGAGGTTGGGAGGTGTTATCGGGGGAATCTCATAGTCCTCGTTGCTCTCGCTCTGGCCGTTATAGGTCTAAAACATCAAAAGGGCACGTTGTTGGGGGTCAGAGTCTCACAACTGCAGAACACACTCATCAGCACCAATAAACAGCAACGACAGTAACGACAACAACCCCTTGGCGAAGGAGAACAGGGTGAGCCCTCTGAGTGACAGAGCGTCAAGACTCCAGCCCTGGCCCCCAACGGTCCCACTGGAGGCTCTCGGTCCCCAGCCTGCCTGTCTGCCTGCAGAGTGGGGGCCGCCTCCCGTCCACCCGTCCCTCTCTGTCGACCCGCCAGATCTGGCCCCCACAGCCCAGCTTGGATGCATCTTTCCACTTCCGCCCGTTTTACAGATGGGGACTTGGGCGGAAGGAGGAAAGCATCCCTCCAAGGTCAGTAGACGGGTTGGGAATGGAGCCGGATTACCCCGACTCCCCGCCTGGTGGTCTTTCCAGGGCGGCTGGATGATTTTCTCTGGTGTTCCCAACACTCAGCCCGACTGGGGCTTCTCGTAGTCTTCCCCATCTGGTCAATGGTACAGACATTCCCAAAGAGCACCAGCTAGAAACCAGGAGTCGCCCCGGACACCTGCCTTTCCAGTCTGCGCTTGTTTACGTTTCCCCACCTCCCTGAACGGTTCAGGAACCTCCAGGACAATGCTGAACAGAAATGGTGAAAGTGGACACCCTTGTCTTTTTCCTTGTCTTTATTTTATTTATTTATTTTTTTTCCAGCATATTGTGGGGGTACAAATGTTGAGGTTACGTATATTGCCCTTGCCCCCCTCTCCCCTTCCTTATCTTTAAATCAAATATTTTACCATAATGTATGATGCTTGTGGCAGGTGCTTTCAGTTGTCCTTTAGCAGGTTGAGGGAATTCTTCTCTTGTCAAGGTGGGTGTTTTTTTGAAATTGTGCATGGCTTTTTAATTTTGTCAAATTCTCTTTCCCTGCATCTACTGAAAAAGGCTCAAATGACTTTCCTCCTTTAATTCAGTTAATATAGTAAGTAACTCGTGGGGTTTTCTAATGTTAGAATAAACTTGCACTCCTGGAATAAACCCTGCTTGCTCACGATGGTCGCAATGTATTATTCTTTTTAAGGACTGTTGGGGGTTGCGTGCTGATCCTTTCTTTAGGGTTTTTACATCAGGTTCCCAAGTGGGACTGGCCTGTAATTTTCCTGTCTCTCACTGCCCTTGTTGGGTTTTAGTATCAACGCTACAGTGGCGGGAGGAGTCTTTCTTCCTTGCCTATACTCTAGAACACAGCAGAGCAGCAGAAGAGAGAGGTGCGAACTGGAAGACGGATCTGAAGAAATTATCCAGAATTCAGCAGACAGAGTCAAAGGGAAAACGTGGAAGAGAGGGTACCACTAAGGGTGCCTAATGGACGTCTGTCCAATCAGCATTCTGGAGGGAGAAGGGTGGGAGAATGGATCAGAGGGATAACTGGAGAGACCATCGTTGAGAATATTCCAGAACTGATGAAGGATACCAAAGGTATTGATGAATATGAGGGTAAATTTTAAATCAATCAAAATATGTATGTAGATAGGGAGGGAAAACCTAAACCACAATAGCATATAAGAAAATAGTAACTTCTAACATCTTTGCGTTGTTTGGTAAGTCTCGTATGTTGAAACAGCCAGGGTCGCTGAGCCCAGCACAGCGCCTGGTTCCTGGAGGGCCAGCGCTGACCGGCCGCTTGCTGGACGGCCACTGGGCAGTGGGGACGGGCCCTGTGCCTACAGCCCGGCGACAGCAGGGGGCACAGGGTCCCTAAACGCCTGCTCGGTGCCAAGGCCTTTCTCCCTGGGCGCTGTGTGCGAACCTCACAAGGGTTCCATGGGGAAGAGCCCCAGACTGCCCCTCATAGCCAAGAAACTGCCCCCTGCCCCCAGGGCCCGCCCCTTGGACCCCGAGCCACAGCGCCTCTGGCTCACTGGCTCCCTCTGCAGGGCTGTTGTGGGATCAACTCGCAGATGAGCCAGCAGCGACCAGGGAGGAGGTGACCACCGTGCCCACCTTCCTGCTCCACCTTCTCTCTCTCCGTTCTCCCGTGGGAGTTTCTCAGCCTCGCTCCTGAGCTCCCCGCTCGTCCTGCCCTACGCCCTCTCCCCGGGGGGGGGACCTCGCCGGTCTGGGTTTCAGCTCCCACCAAGGTGCCACATTTGCGCCTGCAGCCCTGGTCCCTCCTCTCCCGCTGAAGGTCACGACGCCCTTCCCCTACCATGTCCCCTGTCCTGTGTCCCCATCCACCGAATAAAACCACAAACCTGGGACTCATCTTCCATCACCCCCCAAATCCAATGAAACTCCCCCCAAATGTCTTTGAAATCTGCCTGTTTGTCTCCACGCCCACTGGCACTGTCCCAGTCCAGGCCACTGCCATCTCTTACCTGGACAACGACACAGGCCTTCACTGGCCTCCCCGGCCCTCTCCTCGGAGCTCTATCCCCTTCCTGTAGCCAGAATGGTCTTTGCAAAGATGCTCAGCGCACCGCGTCACTCCCGCATAAGTCACTCCGAGCTCCCCACTGCCTTCAGGAAAAAGTCCACGGTCCCAAGCCTGGCCCTGGGAGCCCTTGCATGACGTCTCCAGGCACAGTGACCTCTCTGCCTCCGGGCCTTCGCCTGTGCTGTTCCCTCTGCTGGGATGCTCTGCCCACCCAACGCTCCCCCTGCATCCAGCTCGTTCGCACCAATCCTTCGGCAGCAGGTTTGGTTTAAACGTCCTCCCAGGGGCCCTCTAGAGGAGGTCAGAGCCCCTCTTCGCCCGACAGAGCCCAGCCTGTCTCCTTGGAGGTGCTCAAGGAACTTGCAGTGAGCCCACTTCTCACGTGATCCTTTGTTCCGTGTTCAATGTGAATTTCGCTCATTGCTTCCCCAACAGTTAGATCAGAACCGGCACAGAATCGGGGTGCCAAGGAAGAGCTCAAAAACCATGAGCTGAACAGACACTGCAAATGTGCATCTCACCTCGTGACCGCCCCGGGGGTGGAAGGGATTGTCCCCGTGATGCAGGAGAAAGTGCGATGCAGTGAGCAAGAGTCAGACGGCTGGGGTTCGAATCCTAGCTCTGCCACTTCCTACCTGTGTGCACACTACCCTCTCTGTGCCTCGGTTTCCTCATCTGTGAGAAAGGGTGATGACGGGATGTATCAACAGGGCTGGCGTAAAGTTGCTCAGGACAGTGGCAGGCACACAGTCAGCACTCTCAGTGTGACCTGTAATTGCTGCTCTCGTCCTGCTGGGAGTGTCAGATGCTCAGGGAGTCCCCTGGGGACAGAGAGTGCATGCACAGCAGCTCACTGGCTCAGCACCCTCACTCGAGAATGTTCCTAACTCGCACATCGCAGTCTGTGCGCCGTGGGGTGATGTCCGACTTCGGCCTGACTGCCGAGGTGGGCTGCGGGCCCGCTGCCTTTAGGTGGGAATCAGCTGCAAATACATCCCCCTGCCAGAGTCACCTCCTCCAGGAAGCCTGCCCAACCCTCTGCCCGTTCTATGGCAAGACTCCGCCCTGCAACACCCCCTTCCCAGCCCCGTGTGTGCCCCACGCTGGTCAGCACCACCTGACGTTATTTCTGACTCCTTACTTGCCTTTCCCTCGTGTCCCCCTTCACCCAGAGCCCAGGCTCCGTGAGGGCAGGGGACAAGTCTGTCTTGTCACCAGTGCCTAGCACAGTGCCTGGCACACAGCAAGTGCTCAATCACTTAGAGTGTAACAAATGAGCGCCCGAGACTGGGAAATGCCCCAGGCTTTAGGTTCAAGCCTCACCTAGGTGCTTCCACATCTGTCCCTCCCGCCATACTGTAAGTCTCTCAGCCACCCATCGGTCATGTGTGCCCACTGCCACCTCCCTTCCTGTCCCCCAGCAGCCAGAACAGGTGCGGGAGCCTAGCAGGTGCCCAGTGAATGCTCAGGGACTGCACGAGTCCATTCCTTTCACTCAAAAACCAAAACCTCAATCCCTTGGAACCAGCCCAATCGACCAGAAGCCTTTTGAAAAAATAAGCATATGTTGTATCAAAATATTGGGATAACACAATCATGACAATGAAGAGGCAATTAGCACACTTAAAAATAACTATGCATGCAAACACGTACGTGCCTCTTCCGAATGTAATCAAATCCTAAATTCATGACATCTGAACACACACCAACCCATCCTGAGCACCTACTGTGTGCCAGCCCCTGGACCCGGCATTTTCACACACCTTCTTCAGTTAAGGCGTATACATTCTGCAAAGAAGTGACTGATCTTCATTTTGCAAATGAGGAGGCTAGAGCTTGGGGCATGGAAGTGTCACATACCGTGTTTCCCCGAAAATAAGACCTACCAATAAATTAAGCCCTAGCGGGATTTCTTAGCATTTGTGCAACAGAAGCCCTACCAAGAAAACAAGCCCTAGTGATGGAGGTGGCTACGCAGCGCATCTGCACAACCCATGCATTTCATCTCGGAGCGGAAAAGAAGACGAGCAGCCCTTCTCATCTGCCCCATCGTGACAGCTACTATCCCAGAGGTGACCGGAAAGGTGCGGGCAGCCCCACCAAGAAGGTCGGCTCCCCCTGTCAGGTCCCGGCCATCCTGTGCGTGCTGCAAGCTGAGGCTTTGAGGGGAAAACAACACATCCCTGAAAATAAGCCCCAAGGTGTCTTCTTGAGGAAAAACAAATATAAGACCCTGTCTTATTTTCGGGGAAATACGGTAGCTAGTAGGTCTAGGGTGAGATTCAGACCCAGGTCTTCCAAGCCCAGCTTTTGCCCACGGCAGGTCACATTCATACTGCAGACGTCCCCTGAGTGAGAGGCCGGCCACTCAGCGGGGCCTACTTTGCTCTCTGCCACTGGTAACCTCTTGAAAATAGGGAAGGAGATGCCAAGTTGTAAGAGTTCGGGAAGTTAAAAATAGTAGTAAAATCTTACAGGAAATCTGCAAAATGTTTCCTCTTCCTTTCCACCCATTCTTTCTCAGATCCACGCCAACCACGTTTTCATCCCACCTTCCAGCAAAACTGTTTGGGAAAGTCACCAATGACCTCCATGTTCCTAAATCCAGTGGTCATTCTCAGGCCTCCTCTGGCCATCTAACTCGATCCTGTCAGTGGAATTTGACATAACTGGCATGTCCCCCTCCCTGGGAACAAATTTCTTCACTTGGCCTCCGGGACACCAGAGGTGTCGGTCCTCCGACATCTCTGTGTCCTTCACTGGTCCCCGTTCTTCTCAGCCTAGTAGCACTGGCATGTCCCAGGGCCCGGATCTTACACTCTCCCCAAAGGACATTCACCCCCTGCTTCTCTCGCCCAGACTCGTGGCTTTAAACACCAGCTCTCTGCTGCTCACTCCCCGGTGCTCCTGGGCCGGACCCTCCCCTGAACTGCTGACTCACACGGCCCACTGTCATCTGTCACCTCCATTTGGATTTGGGGCAATATCTCAAACAGCTTAACACATTGAAAAGAGAGCCTGTCCCTGCCATGGTCTTCCCCCTTCAGCCGGTGGCAACTCCATCCTCCTCGTCATCTGGCCCAAACCCAAGGCATTAGCCTTGATTCCTCTCTTTTGCTCATATCTGATGCCAAATAGGTCAGGAAATGCCACCAGCTCCACCTTGAGAATAAATCCAACGTGTGACCACAGTGGTCCAAGGTATCATTCTCTTTCCCTTGGAAGACTCAGCCAGCGGTCTCCTACCTGGTTTCCCTGACTCTGCGCTTGCTGTGGGCTACTCTCACTTGGGACAGAATTATCCTGGGAAAACGCAAGCTCCACTGACAGCCCTCCAGTGGTCCCCTTCTCACTCAGAGTAGGAACAGGGTTCTCACCAT
Organism: Microcebus murinus; assembly: GCF_040939455.1. Taxonomy (NCBI): domain Eukaryota; kingdom Metazoa; phylum Chordata; class Mammalia; order Primates; family Cheirogaleidae; genus Microcebus; species Microcebus murinus. The sequence goes on along the minus strand of NC_134119.1, from coordinate 39,704,397 downwards.
GGCCCCCCACACCGTGCCACATGGTCTAGCTCCCCCCAATGCCACCTGCCTTTTTTACCTCTCTGACATCACTGTTTCCAATGCTCCCTGTTCAGACCACTTTACACATGCTTCTGCCCCAGGGCCTTTGCACTGGCTGTTCCCTCTCTTTAGAACACTCTTCTCTGAAATATCCACACACCCTGTTCCTTCACCCCTTTGGGGCTTTGCCCAAACACCTGATTCTCAAGGTTAGCCTCATTGCTCAACATCACAAACCAAAGGCCATGCTCTCTCTTTTTTAAATCACTTACCACTGTCTAACATCCCGTGTATTTTCTTAATGTATTATGCTTATGATTTAGCACCTGTCACCGCCGCACTGGGACATCAGCTCCAAGCTCTGTCCACACAGGAGATTTTCATCTGTTTTGCTCACTGTGGGATCCTCAGATCCTAGAACAGTGCCTGCTATGTAGCGTATTCTCAACAAGTATTTGCTAAATGAATGAATGAATAAAGGCATAAATGAACAGAATGCACTACTCACTAAATGCCATAAGAAATAGCAGTAAGAAAATAAATGGATTGGCAGATCGGGAAGAGCCTCCCGTGCCAGGAATTCCAGGCGAAGGCTCGCCCTTGGCTCCGCCCCGAGGGAAAGACACAGGTGGCTGGGATCAGTCCAGCAGTCAGTCCTCCCCAAAGCCCCAAACTGACTGTCCTTTGGGGGTGTGAGCTGGGGTCGGGGAAGAGACATTGAGGCAAACACCAGGGCCAGGAGGTGGGGATTTACCAACAAGCACAGAGATGTGTCAGGAGACTCCTGGTTCCTCAGCCCCTGCACTTGCACTTCTCCTCCCAAATCAACTAAGGAACGGCACTTGGGGACAAGGGATGCGGCGGGGGTGGAAAGAGCATCCCGCAGGTCGGACTGTCTGTTCCGTCTGCCATACCCCGATTCCAGGAAGGGAAGGATGCCAGACAGATTCAAAGGATGTGAGGCTTGCCCTTCCCTGGAATTCGGGGAGGAGGGCTCTTAAAGCGTTGAAGGCAGAGACTTCTTGAGACGGGGGAGGAAGCAGGCACCGGGCAGGCCTCTGGTCCCCGAGGACGCGGTGGGGAGGAAGGACTGTGACACGCATCCAGATATGAGCGTCACAGCCTATGACAGTGACAAGCTTGTGCCGCATCAAATCATCACAATGAACCCATTCACTCACCACAATAAAACGACAAATTCATCAAAAATTCAACCATAGAAAGGAAAAATAAAAATTCTTTTAACTAATCCTTTTTCTGGAAAAATACCTAAAGCTAAATACCTAGAGAATGAAAAGTAAACACGAGAGGGATTCTAGAAAGAGCGGTGAGCTGACACTTTATATGAATTCAAAATAGTTGCTGATAAAGTGAAATTTAAAATGTGGCTGCTGACTAAGGATTTCTAAAATAGAAGAGGTGTAGGATTATAAAATTATAAATACTGATCCCAAACTGAAAATCTAGAAGATTTCAGCTGCAAGCCGTTGTCTTTCCTTTTGCGGAGGAGATTGCACACACTGATTTGTTATTTACCTTGTAAGAAAACTGTAAGTTTAAATGTATTTGTTATAATGTTTAAAAATGTATTAAGGGGAAGTCACATAACAGAAAATTAGCCATTTTAAAGTGAACAATTCAGTGGCATTTAGTACATTCACAATGCTGCACAGGCACCACCTGTATCTAGTTCTAGAACATTTTCATCACCCCAAAAGGAAACACCGTACCCATTAAGCAATGTATCCCTGTCCCCTTGTCCCCTCAACCCCTGGTAATGACCAATCTTTGCTCTGCCTCTGTGAATGTACTTATTCTGAATATTTTCATATAAATGGAATCATACAATGTATGACCTTTTGTGCCTGGCTTCTTTCACTTAGCATAATGTTTTCAGGGTTCATAGCACATATCAGTGCTATGAACATATTCCTTTTTATGGTTAAATAATATTCCATTGTATGCATATTCAACAACTTGCTTATTCACCTGTAGATGGACGTTTGGGCTATTTCCACCTTTTGACTGTAATAGGGGATAGTGATGCTATGAACGAGCGTGCACAGATGTTTGTGTTCCTCTTTTCAATTCTTTTGGGTATATACCTAGGGGTGGAGTGCTGGGTCATCTGGTATTTGTATGTTTAACATTTTGGGGAATTGCCAAGTTGCACATCATATTATACATTTCCAACAGCTGTGTATGAGGATTCCAATTCCTCCACATCCTTCCCGCCAACATTTATTTTCCATTTTTCAAATTATAGCCATCCTAGTGGGTGTGAAGTGGTATTTTATTGTGTAGTTTTGATTTGTATTTTCCTAAAGATTAATGATGTTGAACACCTTTTCATGTGCTTCTTGGCCATTTGCATATCTTCTCTGGAGAAATGTCTATTGAAGTCTTTTTCCCACTTGAAAAACTGGGTTGTCTTTTTGTTGTTGTGTTGTAAGAGTTCTTTATATTATGGATTCTAGATACTAGGTCCTTCCGATATATGATTTCATAATATTTTCTCCCATTCTGTAGGCTGTCTTTTCACTTTCTTTATGATGTTCTTTGGTGCATAAAAATTTTTAATTTTAATGAAGTCCAATTTATCCATCTTTTTCTTTTGTTGCTCATGCTTTCCCTGTCATATTTAAGAATTCATTGCCAAATCCAAGGTCATGAAGAGTTACCCCCATGTTTTCTTGTTAGAGTTTTATGGGTTTTTCTCTGATATATAGATCATGAATCAATATTTTTGGTAATGCTATTAATTTGTTTTGCTTTTATTATTTTTA